>NC_045430.1:58715863-59038006 GCF_902635505.1 Sarcophilus harrisii | reverse complement strand
GTTTATTGTGTGTACCCCTAGGGAAAATCTTACATGTCAGGTCAGTACTATAAGCTGTTTGAGGTATTAAGGTGATTATATCCAGTTAAAAGATTGAGCAATGTCTGCTCTGTTACAGGACCAACACAGAGCCAATCTGTCACAAGCTGTGCCCAAGGGCAACCCCCTCCCCACTTTCTCAAGAGTTTCTGTACCAGAGGTTAAAGTATCCTCTCTGGAGAAGTTTTCTTTCTGCTCTATCACTAGGATTTGGCCACATTTTTGTTAAAAAGCTAATGCAGGTGACAAATTTTCTGACTGTTCCCTCCTGGTGGATACCAGCTGGTATCTTTTTCCTAAAATCCTTCCACTGTTCCAATTAACTATTGCTGCAACAATCCCACCCATAAAATTCTCTTGCAGAATGCTCATTCTGACAGTGTGCTCATTACCAGTCTCACTGGCCTCTTTTGACCCTGCCACGATCCTAAAAAATCTTCTAGAAATCGTTAAGCCACAAATACTCTATCTGGGCTGACAAACTGTGCTAGTCCCAGTGATATACTCCCCATCCCTCTGACCTTAATCTAGCCATCTACATCTTCTACTGTTAATCCTTTTCCCCAAGCTCTGAGAGGGTTAGTCCTCAGCTGCAGGATTCTTGTACTTAGATAAGTTATTGAATCTGATGTCAGTAGACACAGGACTTAAAAGCAATAAGAAGATAAATGTTATATGCAATCTATTTTAGGGCAAGCCCAGTTTCTATTAGTCCCAGCCTAAGAGCCAATGTTTAAATTCATTTTTTTCTGGATAAAAAGACTTTATGGAAGAAATGGAGGTGTCTAGAGATGTATTTGTGTTTGGGTTGAAACCCTGAGTACCTAGGAAGATTGGTTTACCAAGTGATAGAAATTGTAAAAAAAAAAAATAAAACTGATGTAAATAACTAATTCATGCCTAACCTAAATTTCTGCTTCAGTATGCTAGAAAAAGGGTCCAGATTGGTCACACTGTTACTTTCTAACTAAATGACCCTTGCCAAGTCAGTTATCCAATTCTCAATTTCTTAAATGTTTACTTTGTTTTCTGAGCCATTTATATTATGATTAAATATACCAACAACAAATATGATTGGTTTGTTGTGATTGTTGAACACAGAAGAGAGAGAGAGAGAGAGAAGGAGGGAAGGAGAGGGGAAGGAAAGGAGGGAAAGAGGAAGGGAGGGAGAGAAACAGAGACAGAGACAGAAAGAAAAGGCAGGGAATCTTGTTTGTTAAAGAATTGGGAAACTTTTTTCCCTCAGAAAAACTGGGCCAGATACATACACAGACATTATGGGTTTCAGATGTACAATGCAAAAGTACTGGAGACCAATAAAGGCATTGTCTAAGGTACTGAGACCAAGTAAATGCTTCATGCAGATAGCCCTGAGTCTCTTGTACTTTCACTGTGGCCAGGTGTGAAAGAAACCCTGGTTCCAAGGGTAAGAAGAAAGGAAAGCAAAAAGGGGAAGACTACAGGTAGATCCTATTAATCTGAGCTGAAAGCCTGACTTTACTTAGTGTATACAAATTAGAGTTAATGGTTAAAAACTGATAGAATAATAGGCCTTGGGAAAGGCAGAATTCAGGACAGAGGGGTATATGGAGGCTAGAACCTGTGGTGGCTTCTCTCAGGCTATGACACCTGAAACCAAGATGCAGGTACATTCTGAAGTGGTAACTACTATTTGGAATAGGCAGACCTTCAACCATATCTTTTTTGTGTGTGAGCCTTGGTCTAGATTCCTCCCCTTTCCCTTTCCCCATGGAAGAAAGTTTCTTCATCTTAAAAAAAATTCTGACCTTTCTTGGGTTGTTATTTCCCAGAGCAAGGGAACCCAGTAGAACAGATGCTGCTGATTAGGATCATCTTGCATTTCTATTTCTATATATCTCTAACTAAAATCTATGCAAGTCAAACCAACCTTGATATGGTTGTACTTCTCAAAAGATGGGAATCCTTTGATCCCAGTAAGTTTTTATGAAAAATGAAAGGAAATGGGCAAGATGTTTTTCCTATAAAGAATCAGAAAAAAGAGGCATGGATGGATCACTACAAGGGAGTATCAAGAAGGGGATTTCTATACCAATGATACTTGGTATCAGGAAAAGGTAGTAGCTAGGTGATGTAATAGATAGAATGTTGATTCTGGAGTTAGTAAAATAAGTTCAAATCTGGCCTCAGACACTTACTAACTCAATGACCCTAGGCAAGTCACTTAAACTCTGCCTCAGTTTCCTCAGCTGTAAAGTTGGGATATTAATAACACAGTTGAGAATTAAATGATATAGTATTTGTAGTTCCGGGGCGGAACCAAGGTACTAGAGAGCAGACTCTTTGTAACCTCTTCTAACCTTCTCTCAAACCAACAGCAGATTAAGCCTCTAAACTGGTTTTGAAGTCAAAGAATCCACAAATATTTGAAGTACAACACATTTATAGAAGAAGATACCTTGGAAGAACTTCAGAACAGGTCTGTTTCAATCAGGCAGGGGGACAGGCTACTGTACCCAGACCACAGCCTAGGGAGACTGGGGCAAGAAGCTAGAGAGGAGAGTCAGAGTTTTATAGCTTCCACGCACCTGGGAATCTTCTGTGAGCCTCTTAGATCACTTTGTCCTGGTTGCAAGCAGGTGGTTTGGCAGATTTGCCTTTTGTAAAAGACAAATTGTAAACCACTGAACCCCTGAAGAATGCCAGACCCAGCCACTATTACCCAGCACTTGAAATAAATCAGCAGAACTGCCTGAGGGCAAATTAAAGCAGCCATCGCTCCTTTGCATTGAACAGACCTCAACCTTAAAAAAAATTAATAAAAAACAAAAAAGAACTCTCACCATAGACAGCTTTTATGGAGAGAGAGAGAGAGAGAACAGACCTCAACTCCTGAGATTCCTAAAGGCAAAGCAACTCCAGAAGAAGCCCCAACGAGAGACTTGAGCTGGTCCCCATTTCACAAGGCTTTCTTCAAAGATTGCATAAAAGATCTTAAAAGAGAGTTGGAAGAAAAGGGGGGAAATGAAATTGATCATTGCAAGAAGGAATGGAAAAATGGAAAAAGAATGCAATGAACAAAAAAATTTAATTGGCCAATTGCAAAAAGAGCTAAAAAAGGTAACTGAAAATAAATACACTAAAAATTAGAATTGAACAAATGGAAGTGAATGACTCAATAAGACTTCAAGAATCAATCAAATAAAAACAAAAAGAAAAAGAAAAAATAGAAGAAAATATGAAATATCTCCCAGGAAAAACAACTGGCCTGGAAAGTAGATTTAGCAGAGACAATTTAAGGATTATTGGGCTTCCTGAAACCATGATGAATAAAAGAACTAGATATTCTTACAGGAAATCATAAAAGAAATGGAATTTATACAAAGTTGATGATGTGTTAGGGCCTAAAAACTTCAAAATAAAATGCATAAAAGAAGAAATAGTAAATGCATTTTTTTCAGATCATGATGTAATAAAAATCACATGCAATATAAGGAGAAAATAGACCAAAAACTAATTGGAAACTAAGTAAACTCATCCCAAAAAATGAATGTGTGAAACAACAAATCATAGACACAATAATTTCATCCAAGAGAATAACAATAATGAGACAGCATATCAAAATTTGTGGAATGCAGCCAAAGTGGTAATAAGGGAAAATTTTATATCTCTGATTGCTTACTTGCATAAAATAGAGAAAGAGAAAATCAATGAATTTGGCTTACAACTAAAAAAGTTAGAAAAAGAACAAATACCAAATACCAAACTTGAAATTCTAAAAATAAAAGGAGAGAGCAATAAAATTGAAACTAAAAAAAACTATTGAATTAATAAATAAAACTAAGAGTTGGTTTTATGGAAAAAAATCAACAAAATAGATAAACCTTTAGTTAATTTGGTTAGAAAACAGAAAGAGGAAAATCAAATTGTTAGTCTCAAAAATGAAAAGGGAGAACATTTCACCAAATAAAGAGGAAATTAGAGCAATAATTAGGAGGAGTTACTTTACCCAACTTTATGCCAATAAATTTGATAACCTAAGTGAAATGTAGGAATACCTACAAAAATATATTTTTTGAACAGAAGAGGAAATAAATTACTTAAATAGTCCCATTTTAGAAAAAGAAATAAAACAAGCTATTAATCAACTCCCTAAGAAAAAAATCCCCAGGACCAGATGGATTTACATGTCAATTGTACCAAACATTTAAAGAACAATGTACTCCAATACTATATAAACTATTTGAAAAAATAGGGAACGAAGTATTCCTGCCAAATTCTTTTTATGATACAGACATGGTACTGATAACTAAACCAGGTAGGATGAAAACAGAGAAAGAAAATTATAGACCAACTTCCCTAATGAATATTGATGCAAAAATATTAAATAAAATATTAGCAAAGAGATTACAGAAAATCATCCCCAGGATAATACACCATGCCCAAGTAAGATTTATACCAGGAATGCAAGACTGGTTCAATATTAGTAAAAACTATTAGCATAACTAACTATATCAATAACCAAATTAGCAAAAAAAAAATGTGATTATCCCAATAGATGCAGAAAAAGCATTTGATAAAATCCAACATCCCTTTCTATTAAAGACACTAGAGAGTATAGGAATAAATGGACTTTTTCTTAAAATAGTAACATCTATTTAAAACCATCAGCAAACATCATATGTAATGGTGATAAACTGGAACCATTCCCAATAAGATCAGAGGTGAAACAAGGTTACCCACTATCACCATTACTGTTCAAGATTGTATTAGAAATGCTAGCTTTGGCAATAAGAGAAGAAAAAGAGATTAAAGGAATTAAAGTAAGTAATGAGAAAACTAAATTATCACTCTTTGCAGATGATATGATGGTATACTTAGAGAGCTCTAGAGAATCAACTAAAAAACTATTAGAAATAATCCACAACTTTAGCAAAGTTGCAAGATACAAAATAAATCCACATAAATCATCAGTACTTTTAATACATCACTAACAAAATCCAAGAGCAAGAGATACAAAGAGAAATTCCACTTAAAATAACTGTCAAATATTTGGGAATCTATCTGTCAAAGAAGCGTCAGGAACTATATAAGCAAAACTACAAAACACTTTCCATACAAATAAAGTCAGATCTAAACAATTAGAAAAATATCAAATGCTCTTGGATAAATTAAGCAAATATAAAGATGACAATACTACCTAAATTATCTATTTAGTGCTATACCAATCAAACTCCCAAGAAACTATTTATTGACCTAGAAAAAATAACAACAAAATTCATCTGGAAGAACAAAAGGTCAAAAATTTCAAGGGAATTAATGAAAAAAAAAAAAAAAAAGCAAATGAAGATGGCCCAGCTGCACCAGAACTAAAACTATATTATAAAGCAGTGATCGTCAAAACCATTTGGCACTGGCTAAGAAACAGAGTAGTTGATAGGTGGAATAGGTTAGGTTCACAGGCAAAATAGTCAATGACTATAGTAATTTAGTGTTTGACAAATCCAAAGATCCCAGCTTTTGGGATAAGAACTAACTATTTGACAAAAACTCCTGGGAAAATTGGAAACTAGTATGGCAGAAAGTAGGTATTGACCCACACTTAATACCATATACCAAGATAAGGTTGAAATGGGTTCATGATCTAGACATAAAGAAATAATCAGAGAAATGCAAATTAAGATAACTCTGAGACACCACTACACACCTGACAGATTGACTAAGATGCCAGGAAAAGATAATGACAAATGTTGGAGGGGAAATGGGAAAACTGGGCTACTGATACATTGTTGGTGAAACTATGAATGGATCCAATTCTGGAGAGCAATTTGGAACTATGCTCAAAAAGTTATCAAACTGTGCATATCCTTTGATCCAGCAATGTTTCTACTGTGATTATATCCCAAAGAGATCTTAAAGGAAGGAAAGGGACCCACATGTACAAAAATGTTTGTGGCAGCCCTTTTTGCTAGAAACTGGAAACTGATGGGATGCCCATGTCAATTGGAGAATGGCTGAATAAATTATGGTATATGAATATTATGGAATATTATTGTCCTGTAAGAAACAACCAATAGGATGATTTCAGAGAAGCCTGTAGTAATGGATGCTAAGTGAAATGAGCAGAACCAGGAGATCATTATACATGGCAACAATAAGACTAAACAATAATCAATTCTGATAGACATGACTTTCTTCAACAATGAGATAATTCAAACCAGTTCCAATTGTTCAGTGATGAAGAAAGCCATATATACCCAGAGAGAGGCCTGTGGGAACTGAGGGTGGACCCAACATAGCATTTTCACACTTTCTGTTGATGTTTGCTTGCATTTTGTTTTCCTTCTCAAGTTTTTTTTTTCTTTCTAGATTCGATTTTTCTTGTGCAGCAAGATGATTGTATAAATATGTATACATATATTGGATTTAACATATATTTTAGAATATTCAACATGTATTGGACTGCCTGCCATCTAGTGGAGGGGATGGAGGAAAGGAGCAAAAAATTTGGAACAGAAAGTTTTGCAAGGGTCAATGTTGAAAAATTACCCATGCATATGTTTTGTAAATAAAATGCTTTAATAAAAAAGAGATAATATTTGCAAAAGGCAGTTGATACATCAAATGGGACACAATAGGCATTTTATTGCTCATTTCCTCTCCTCTTCCTGGTAGAAAGAATTGAAGAGCATGAGTTTAAATTTAAGCTTTACTGCTTATGATCTGTGTGATTCTGAACAAGCTCTTTTATCTGCATAGGTTTCAACTTCCTCCTGCATAAAATAAATAAAGTTGGACTGGACTATTTCTGTGTGCCCTTCTAGCTTTAAATTCTATTATCGAATGAGAAGGTCAAGATAGATTAAGAAGTTTCCTCTCAGGCCATGTCCCAACACCAATGATACAGGGGCCCAAAGTGGTTTTCAATGCCTTAGAGAACTTACTCTTCTAAAATTTTCTGTGCTCCAAGTTTATCCATCAGTGTGTGGAACTGGTCTTCCTCATCTTCATCCCTGTTTTCAATCACTTCTTCCCACCTGGACTCATAGACTTTCTCTTCCTGGGGCTGGGCCTCCTCTTCATCAGAGATATTTTGGTTAAAGAAGAAATGACCTAGGATCAAAATGAACAGAACAATTTAATACCTGTAAGAGAGAGAGTTCCCCCTCCCACTCATCTCAGCTGACAATCAACTGATTGTAAAGATGATGTCCTATTCCTGTTAGAAGGCACAAAACATCTCTTCAATTCATTTAAGGTAGAAATAACTCAACTGGAAAATAAATTAGCCATGCCTTTAAGTGCTTTAAATATCAACCTTGGAAAGGTAGAGATACTATAGAATGGGAGCTGCTTGTGAAAGAGGCTTCTGTTTGGGGGAGGGGGAGGGGGAGAGGATTTCTTTATCTTCCTGTCCACCCTCTCTTCAAAGCTTCAAAGATGCTATTGATAGTTTGAATTTCTTCCTCTGAAAAGTGTATATACATGTCCTTTGATTATTTACCGTGGAATTCATTATTCCTAATACATGTATTTTACCTACCTTCACAGTGATTATTATATGGGAGATAAGACACACCATGATAATATATATTAATTCTATCTAACATAATGCAAACTATGGGACTGCTTATAAAAAGAGATATAAGATGCTGTGTAGTTGCTTAAGAGAGAATAATAATAATATTAATGATAATGATAAACACAAATATAGTACCTATTATGTTCCAGGCATTGTGCTAAGTCTTTTCGAAATATTATCTCATTTGATCCTCCCAACAATCCTAGAAAGTAGGTGCTGTTATAATCCTCATTTTACAGATAAGGCACCTGAGGGAAACTGAAATTAAGCACCTTGCACAGGGTCACACAGCTAATAAGAATCTCAAGATGAATTTGAATTTAGGACTTACTAGGACCAGTACTGTCACCTAGCTGCCCCAACAGTTGGTTTGCAATCATCTCATGGACTTCAGGACAGGGGAAAGAATTCTGGTCTGGCAATGAAGAGGTCTAGGTTCCAAGCCCTACTCACACATTATCTATTTAACTTTGGACAAACTATTCAACCTCTCTAGGTAGACTTCAGTTTCCTCCTTTGTAAATTGAGGGACAAAAACACATTATATCTAAGGTTCTTTTTAGCATTTGACATCTTAAAAAAATTATATTCATTTACATATGATGAGGCAATCAAAGAATATTTCTATATGTTCTATTCAATCATCTAGAATCACTGGAACTTGTCCATCCTGTTTGGTATACATCTTGCCATTTTGACTTTTGTGGATTTTTTTTTTGCACTTGAGTCCCTCACTCTAAGATCACACAAATCTACTAGAAATCCCTCCAATTTTGGTTCTAAAAGTCAACTGTCCTTTGACAATTGTTTTTTACATAACAAGAACAAAAAGTGGACTTAAAATTTAGAGATCCATCTCTGACACTATCAGCTCCAAGGTTGTAGGAAAATCATTGAATGTTTCTAAGACTCAATTTCTTCATCTATAAAACAGAATTGTTAACATTTATACTACTCAACACAAAAGGTTGAGAGAAAAATATCTTAATAACTTAAAAGTGTAAAGTGTTAATGAAATTTATTATTGTTAGGTTGAAACATGATGGTGGTGGTTGTTCAGACACATTCAATTCTCTGTGACCTCATTTAGGATTTTCTTTTTTTTTCTTTTTGCTGAAACAATTGGGGTTACAGGACTCACCCAAGGTCACCCAGCTAGGAAGTGTTAAGTGTCTGAGATCAAATTTGAACTCAGGTCCTCCTGACTTCAAGGCTTATACTCTATCCATTGGGACACCTGGCTGCCCCATTTAGGATTTTCTTGGCAGAGATACTGGAGTGGTTTGCCATTTCCTTCTCCAGCTGATTTTACAGATGAGGGAACTGAGGCAAATAGAGTTAAATGACTTGCCCAGGATCACACAGCTAATCAGTGCCTGAGGACACATTTGAATTCAGATCTTCCTGACCCCAAGTTTGGCGCTGGTGGTGCAATGTGCTAGTCCTGAAAGTGGAAAGTCTCATCATCCTAAGTTCAAATCTAGTCTCAGACATGTGTTACCTATGTGACTCTGAGCAATTCACTTAACCCTGTCTGCCTCAGTTTCCTAAGCTATAAAATCAGTTAGCGAAGGAAATGGCAAAGCACTCTGGTATTACTGCCAAAAAAATTCCGAATAGGGTAAAAGGTTTTGAACATGACTGAAATGACTGAACGACAACAAAACATGATGGTATGACTTCCTAAATTTGACTCTCAACTCTCAGCTAGACACCATTTTAAATGAACTGTCACCTTGACCAATCTCCATTGTCTTGGATTAAGTTAAGCAGTGGGACCTAAATACATTAATCACAGAATATTAGAGCTGTCAGGGACACCAGAGGCCATCTAGTTTAAACTCATACCCTATACTATCTAGGATAATGATCACAAAATTTTTAAATACCTCTAAAGAACAGGCACTAGCTCCTTCTCAAGAAATCCATTCTGCGCAGGGCAATCTTGATTGTTAGGAAGTTTTATCTTATATCTAATTCCCTCAACATCCATTCATCACTGTTCCTACTTCCATTTTCTAGGACCAAACAGAGCAAACCCAAACTCCCTTCCACTTAACAATACTTGAAGACAGATACTATGTCTTCTATTAAGTCTCCTCCCAGCTATTTCTATTTATTTCCATTTCCTTCAAACATTCATCCTATGGACCTGAGACACTTCACTTTCCTCATTCTCTAGATATGTACAAATATCTTTCCTAAAATATGATTTTCAGAATGAAAGAAGCTCTTTGAGATTTAGCTACAATGCCATAGGTTTAGCCTGAATGGTAAGAGTACAGCAGGACTATTCCCTACGTAGACATTGCCTCTCTTCATTAATTCTATGATTACATTAGTGTTTTTGGCTGCCATGTCACACTGTTGTTTCAAATTAAATCTAACCATACTTTTTTCATCCAATATGTGTGCATTTTTAAAGTACAAGCATGTCATTCTTCATTTCTACCTCCTTTTTCCTTCAAGTCCCAGCTAAAATTTCACCCTCTATAGAAAGCTTTTCCTGATCCCCCTTAATTCTAGTGTCTTCCTTCTGTTAATTATGTCCAATTTATACTACATATGTCTTGTTTGTACATGGTTATTTGCACATTGACTCATCTTAGATAATGAGCATCTGGAAAGTTGGAAATGTCTTATACCTTTCTTTGTATCTCCATCATGTAGCACAGTGTCTGACATATGGTAGATGCTTAATTGGTGTTTATTGACTGATTGAGAATTATACCTATTAAGTTTTCTTCATCCTTTTAGATTAAGATCCTTTTGAATCCTTACTTTTGTAATGCAATTGATCAGCCATTCCTCCCAATTTTGTGTCATTTTAAAATTTGATACTTGTACCATTCATATACCGGGGGTTCCTATGGAAGAACAGGATAAAATGGCTAAAAGGATCAGGGAAGATTTCATCGAGGAGGTAGCAACTGAGTAGTATTGAACAAACAAGAGGAACAAGAAAAACTAAGGTGCCTAAACAAACCACAGTCTTGGTCCATGAAACCCTAAATAACTGAGCAGGAATATGATCATGATGAATTATTCTTCACCTTTTTTAAGCTCTCATTCTTCCCACAAATTTAGAGAATCTAGAAACTACAGATATATGACTACATGTGAATTGAGGACTCACTGAATCCACTGGTGAACTCCTCTGGAGTCAGGAAGCCATTGCCATCAGCATCCAGGGTATCAAATACATCCTCCAGATCCTCCAAGCTGAGAGGCAATTCATTGTGAAGCCGCTGAAAGCAACATAAATGGTGTTTGTTACAGAAAATAACACATCCTATGTGGGCTGACTAGGGAGGAGGGACTTAAAGGTCCACTATAAATTAGTCTTAACTTTAGTTGATTTTATCTCATGTGCCAGAAAGTGCTTCCTTCCTAGTGATAGACCTACAGTGATTTTTGTCTTTCCTTTGTATCCCCAGCACTTAGCTTCATGCCTGGAACCCTAGTAAGCATTTCAAAAAGGCTTGAAATTTATAGTGAACTGATAAAGCCAGAAAAGGTCAAGTCCCAATATAAATCCTTCATTTTCATGATGAAAAAGCTGGAGTCTGGAGCAATGAATAATGTGTACAAAGTCACATAGCTAGTCAGAGAAAGAATTGGGACTCCAACCATTGTGGTCTCCTGAATTTCAATGCATTGTACTTCCTGAACTCCACATTTGAGGGTCAGCTCTTCTTCGAAATGCTTTTTGATGAAGGCTTCTGCCTCTTCCTCATAATGGTTTTTTATTTAGATGTAGCATTTAGATTTAGATGTATCTTTAGAAGTAGGAAGCCATATAACAACAGATAAAGTAGAGGAAACTAAGCTGCCACACAAGTGTCTCCAACATATTTAAAAAGTCATCAAGGGAGGCTCTAGTATACTGGATGGAACCTCTATTGGGGATTTAAAAAAACATGGACAATAATCACATGGCATGAAAAGGCACAGATGAGTTACTACTCATACCTACTCATGAAATCACAGAACCTCCTAAAGATATAAGTATAAGAAGGAACAGTCATTTTCTAAAGAGAAGATAGTAGAGTTAAACGTTTTGAGCAGAGTAGAAAGGTTCTGTTATAGTTAAGAGGGCAGTAATAGGAAGCAAATAAAGAATTGTTACATAGTGCTTGGAACTTAGGTGAGATCACTACAAATTTATAATGGGCCAACCAATCATCTTAGTTTAATGACTTCTAGCAGTTTTTAGCTTTTCCAGAGTAATTCTGGAAAAATAGATAGAAGGTTTGGGGGTTGATAATATGGAAATTGGGAAAGAACAAGCGTGGGTAGCAAGGGAAGTAAGGCTCAAATACAGGTGATGGACTGGGAGAAAAGGTAAGAATTATAAGGAGAGATCATGATAAGGGTGAAGTACATATCAATCTCTGAACTGGAAACAAATTAGAAATTTACCCAAACTTTTTTCATTATTATAACAGAATATTCCTGTGCTACAAGATGTCATCAACATGAAAAATGAATGAATGAATGATTAGATAGTAATATGGCATACTAGAAGAAGAATGGGCTCAGGAATCAGAAAACCTTAGTTCAAACCCCGATTCTATTTATTACCTATATAAGTGACCTGGGCAAGGTCCTTTCCCCTAAGCCTTTGTATTTCATCAAATATAAAAAGAAGTATATTGGTTTAGATGACTTTGAAGCCTTTTTCAAGCTCTAAATCCTATAATGTAAGTTATCTAAACATTTTATTCTCCATGTATGACATTCACCCAAGGCAAGCCCATTTAGATTCTCCTAATTATTGTTCCGCCTTAATGTTTTTAATGCACCAGGAAATGGTGAAAATGCTTTGGAGTAACTCCATGAGGATCTAGGTCATCATATAACTCCAGGTTCTCACAATGTTGGCATTTATCACTCTGTACAACTTATTTTTACATTTGTATTGATCTAGTCCAGGTAATTGTAACAATAAGTTGGCAGGAGAGAGAATTTTGAGTAGTTTAGGTCTTCTATACAATTTTTGCCCACCTATGTTAAATATTCTAAGAGAAAAAATCCCTCATCTACTCTCCCTCTCCTTGTGCCCCTTTTTTCAGGTCTTTCCTCTGCCCTCCATTTCTTCCTATCTCGCTGGCTTTATAACCACTGGGAAATGTTGTGAAAGGAAAAAATTTGCCTTTGTTGTCATTCTCCTCTCCCTTCTCCCACATTGCTCTCCTCTCCTCTTCTTTCCTCTCCTCTCTTCTCTTTCCCACTCCTCTTCTCTTCTACTTTTCTTACATATCAAATCACAGAAGCATAAAATGCAGAAAGTTATTTCAGAAATCATCTTGTACAGACCACATCCAAGATAACTTTCTACTTGGGAAAACAAAGAGAGTGACTTATCCTAGACCACACAGTGTCAGATCTGGAACCAGAATTTAGGTATTCTGAATTTAAGAATAATTCTGTTAAACTAATGAATAAATTATATAGTTGGCAATTAAAATGTAAGCTGATAATTCAGGCTTGGTGAAATACATTAAGGAATTTAACCACCAGATGGTATTGTTAGTTGCTAAGATGATTTTATTCATCCACAACGACCAAGTCCTGGGAAGTCTCAAATACTATCAGCTTGTAATAGGATTTCTTTACCCTTGGTTCATGAAGTAAATAGATTTCAGGGGTTTCTTGAATTTACATCTTTATTTTTACTAACAGTGAACTGAAATCTAGCATTTTTTTAATTATACATTCAAGCAACAAACATTCCAAGAAGAGTTTTCTAAACTCCACCAGCTGAGTGAAGAAGTCCGGGATACCAAAAAAAGATTCAAAAGCCCTGTTCTGGAGGGAGTCCTGGAGAGACAGCCAGAACCTGGAGGGTGCTCAGGATATCTTATTCCTCAGTTTTCTCTTTCCTGGGCAATTGTTCTCATTTCAGTTTCTGTGTGGATTCATTCAATCAGAGATTACAGAATTATAAATTTAGATTTTGAGCTGGGAAGGACTTGGATGACTTTAGTCCAAACGGCTTGCCCAAGGTTATGTGAATAAGTGGAGAAGCTGGGCTTAAAACAAGGTCTTCTAGTTTCAAATCTAGTGTTCTTTGTAGGGGCAGCTGGGTGGTACAGTGGATAGAATGTTGGGCTTGGAGTCAGGAAGCCTTGCCTTTGAAAGTTCAAATCTGGCCTCAGACACTTACTAGCTGTGTGATTCTGGGAAATTCACTTAACACTGTTTGCCTTTGTTTCCTTATTTGTAAAATGAACTGGAGAAGGAATTGACAAATCACTCCACTCACTTTACCAAGAAAACCCCAAATGGGATCACAAAAAACTGAACACAACTGAATAATAATAATAATGATAACGGAACAGTGGGGTGTGCAAGTAATACTGGTCAGAGTAAAATTTTATGTCTTCACTTTTTTCTTACCTCTCTGTTTTCCAATTTCCCTGTCTCCATTCTCCCTGGTGAGGAAGTTCTAGGGATTGATCAGAAGGGGAAAAAGCTAAAAGCTAGAAGGGTGGACATTGGAAATTTGCTTTTGGATGTCCATGGAAGATTGGTCATGGAGGAATAAACAAAGCTTTGGCCCAGTGTTTCTGAATGGGTGCCAACTCCTCTCCAAATTGTTGAATTCTCTTCTGAAGGGACAGAAAACAAAGCAGCAGAGCTCCTGGCTTGCCGCCTGAGTTTCTTACTGTCCCTCAGTGGAGTCAGGTAGATTTGCACCGCTATAACAGAAAGCCACTGGACAGATAGCTTGATGAAGGAAGTGGAAAGAGAATTGGGTTTTTGAGTCGGGTGCCATTTTAATCCTGCTGTTAAACAATTAGATGATTTTTCCACATCTCTAAGATGAGAGTTTATATTAGATGATTTCTAAGATTCTCTTTGGCTCTAAATCTCATACTCCCTTACATCTATCTGCCTTCAAATGGGTTCAAATAAGCTTGATATCATAAAATTTTCCTATCTATTTGGAAGAGGAATTTCTCCCCAAAAGTTCTTTACCCAAACCCATCCCTCATTTAAGGGGAAACCTATACTTGTTCCACAGATACTGAAAGTGACTTATGATGAAAGAGAAGGAACGATTATGATGCTGTTAGTTGGGACAAGAAAAAGGGGCGATACCTCTTTTGTGATACCCATCTGAATAATAAAGCAAAAAGAGTTAGCAGGTGTGAAAATCCATAAAACAACATGCAAGAGCGCTTGGCAATATCCTGTGGCAATCTTCTAGCAGATCAACCATTAAATTTAATTTGGCAGGTAGCTACATTAAGAGAGACTGCGATGCACATCAGAATGAGAAGAAGGGATGATGGGGAAGCCATTTGGAAGAATTAAATTAAATATGATGTTTTTTAAAAGAGGGAGAGGACAAGGGAGTAGCAGAGATTGTAGGCATGCATCTGTTTAGCATCCAGAAGAATTTCTGACTTTATCTATAATCCATAAACCATCTGTCTTAAAAGCTATTTTGGAGGGTGAGTAAAGGATTTTTAGAAAAGACAGAGACTTTATTTTACAAAGGAGACATTTATTAGCTTCCTATAAACCAAATATCACTATGTTAGAAGTAGAGTACAAGCCAACTCAGGTTCTCCCCTTCCATTGGCCTTTCAGGAATGACTATAATAATCCCCATTCACATCTTTCTTTGTCTTTATTCTTCTCTAAATTTTACTTCCAACATCATGATATACACATAGAGTATTATGGCTGGAAGGAAATTTCAGAGCTTATTTGGTCCATTCTCTATTTTCAGGATCATTGTATTTAAACCATCATACCTACATTAATTTAAAGCTCATCAGGAAAGACGTCTGTGTCCTTGCTGTCACTCACTCCATTATTTTCTAATATCAACTCTCATAAATCTTTCCAAATGTCTTAATCCAAATCTTTCTTGCTATGTTTCAAGTTTATTTCCTGCTTCTTTCATCAGTAAAACTGAATGCCAGATGTATCATATTACCCAAATGATACATCTTAATATACCTGCAGATTATTATTGAGTGAGTGTCTCTTTAATAATCTCTTTAGTTTAAATAATTCTACTTTCTTTATTGATAATTGTTTCTACTCAAAAACCTACAAGGGTGTGGCTGCCAAAATGATATTGCAGAACATTTCTCTGCCAAATATGTTGGTGCTGAATGGTGGTTCCCTGTTTCTTCTAGGATAAAATATAAACACTTGTGTTTAGACTTAAAAAATCCTTCCAAGTTCAATGTAGCCAACCTTTTCCAGGCTTGTTATACGTTACTTCTCATATACTCTTAGGCCAGACAAAAGGGAGTTTCTTTCTCTTCCTCATATAAACTGCTCTGTGTTTTGGTATAGTCTATTCTCCACATCCAGCATGAAATCCCTGCTGACTTTGGTCCCTCATAATCCTCAGCTTCCTTTAAAGTTCAGTTTAAATGCCATCTCCTAAGGCCATGAGAGCCTTTCCCTCCCTCATCCAGGTTGTAGATGTCTCTCCCCAGAAAATTATCTGGCATTTACTTTGTATATCCATATAGATCTATGTTGTTTTCCCTAATCAGATGTTCAGGGCTGGGGCTGTTTTTATTTTAGTCTCCAAATCCCTGTACCAGAGTGTTTGACATAAAGTAAGCATTTAACAAATGCTTATTGATTGCATAAATGGTTGGCTTTAGGGTCAAGAAGACCTGGATTTTCACACGTTTCTTCCCCATCCCCAATAAAAACATAGGTCAAGAATAACAAATCATGACCAGTTATGGTAACAGGAACTAGAAATATAAAAATCAGAAGAGAAAAAACACAAAAACAAAGCAATATTGTCTGACATCAAAGGGATTATGTTTAAAGGCTCTGTTTTAACAAAAAGCAAAAAATAACCTTTATTTTCCACCTCTCTCATCATCCTTCAAAAGAAATATAAAACCACATATTTTCCACTTAGCTTCACAATACCTCCTCAGAATTCAGTTATACACACACACACACACACACACACACACACACACACACACACATTCTGTGAAGGGAAAATATGTATACTTCTTAACTAATTGAGTAAGCAGGAAGGAAGACTTAGATAATTGTTCACTTTGCAACTGGGAAGCAACAAATCTTTGTAGATCTGGAAATGCCAGTTTTCCAATTCAAGGGTTTATCTACTGGGTCAATGACTCTTAAATTTATTTATCCTGGGATACTCCAATTATCACACCATTCATATCTTCTTCTATATCCCCATTCTCCCCTGCTTATTCCCCTTTCCCTCAAGAAAGATAAAAAATTCCTTGAACAAGACCTATGGTCTGACTTCAGGGCACAATCACCAGATAACTGCTTCTGTTTCACTCTCAGAGACTGAGATCTCTCTAAGAATCAAACATATCTGGTTATTGTTGTTTAATTATTTTTCAGTAATGTCTGACTATGTGACTCATTTGGAATTTTCTTGACGAAGATACTGGAGTAGTTTACCATTTCCTTCTCCAGCTCTTTTTACAGATGAAGAAACTGTGGCAAGTAGATTTGTGTTTGCCTGAGGTCACACAGCTGGTAAGTGTCTGGGACCAGATTTGAACTCAGAAAGATGAATCTTCCTGATTCCAAGCCTGGAATTCTATACATTGTGCCACCTACTTGCATTTATGAACATATTTAAAGAACCACCAATGAGAAGGAGGCTAATTCACCCCTTTCATGCATGTAATAATCTGCCACCATTGTGAAACTTTGGAGTTTGGTGAACTGCAGTATCTTAAATTCTTAAAATCTCAATCATACCCTTCGTTTGATTTTTTTTTTTTCTGTTATATTTCGATAAAAGAGTTCAAGTTACCCTCCTTTTCTCCCCTTTTTATATTATTCTTCTTTCAAAAATCAATTAAAATTTTTATAAATTGAATGGATGATCAATTGGAAGGGTTTAAAATTTATAGTATATGGATTTTAAAATATTATTTTTCTTAAAAATGGGGATTGAATAAGAGGCTTGGGAGACTTACAGGAAATGCTAAAATGAAATAAGGCAAACAGGAGATCTTATATGCTTCAACAAAATACTATATGATCAAATTCGTAATGGATATCTTTGGCAAAGAGAAGATCCAATTCAATTCCAATTGATCAATGATTAACAGAATAAGCTACAGCCAGAGAAAGAACACTGGGAAATGAATGTGGATGGCTTGCATTTTTTTTTCTTCCCAGGTTATTTTTACCTTTCTGAATCCGATTTTTCTTGTGCAACAAGAGAACTAACTGTATGGTTCTGCACACATATACTGTATTTAAGACATACTTTAACATGTTTAACATGTATGAAACTGCCTGCCATCTAGGGGAGGGGGTGGAGGAAAGGAGGAAAAAAGTTGGAACAGAAGTGATTGAAAGGGTCAATGTTGAAAAATTACCCATGCATATGTTCTGTCAATAAAAAGCTATAAAAAATAAAAAAATGACTTTTGCTCCTTTCTCCTTGTTTCTTCCCTGCTGCATTTCTTTTTTCTTTCTTCTTTTTCTATTCTTAAAGTTATAGAAATAGAAAACTAAAATTATCTTTTCCCAAGGTTCTCTGCTTGTCCTTTAGTACTCTCCTAAAGAAATTAGGGTTCATAAGAGACCTTAGTCTCTTCTCCCCCTGTTAAAATGCAAGTGATTGGTCATTGTTTAACCCCTTCCAGTTGCTTGTGTATTTACCTTTCTAGATTTCTCTCATTTTCTAATTTTGTATCTCAAAATTTCTATTAAATCTGGTCTTTTCATCATCCTGAAAGGTCTCATTATATTTCAAGATTCTTCTTTTTTCTTTTTTTTTTTTTTTACCCTGAAGACTAAATATAATCTTAAAGGACTAGTCTTTTGTAGGCTCTTTTGCTCTCTCAAAAAATGTATTACAAGATTTCATCTCCTTAAAAGTATTAGCTGTTCAGTGTTTTGATCATTTGCAATATTTCCCATTGACCTAGAATCTCTGGATTTGGTTTATGATATTCCAGGGAAATTTCCTTTTGGGTTATCTTTCATGAGAAAGCCAGTGGATTCTTGCATTTCCATTCTGTCTCTGTCTCCATCTGTCTCTGTCTCTTTCTATCTGTCTCTGACTCTATGTCTCTTGGGTCTCAGCAGTCATTCATAGGTCAGGTTTCACTACTGATCAGCATGAAAACTTTGACCTGCTCTGACTTCTTCTTCCTTAAGCAACTTGGTGCTCTCTACCCTCCCCTGCCAGCTTGCTAGGGACTCAACATAATGTTATCATCCTTAGCACAGACACTTCATTGACTTTAACCCATATATCACAGAATTACTAAACTCCAGTCATCTATCAGTCTCAGTCTTCCCAGTTACAGGGATCAGAGGCGTTAACCACCATAGCTGGGTTTAATAGATTTGGGTTGTTTCTTTTATAATTTTTAAAAATATGGTAGCCAGGTTTTTTGTTTGGTCATGGAGAGAGTCCAATAAGTCTTAAATTCTCTTTTTTGATTTTTTTTAGCAATATTTTTAGCAATATCATTTGTAGACTCCATTCTATCCCTTTGGATGAGATGAGATAATCAGGCACTGTTGGGTCCTTACTTTGATTACCTGGGGTACTACTATTTATGCCCTGATATATCTCTACTCAGAATACCAAAAGGTTTAAGACTCCCCTGGATCATTTGCATTTAGAAGGCTGTGGTCTTCAGAATCGTCTGGAATTTCAGGTCAGATTGTTGCAGACTTCCAGCCCTGGACTTTTCCAGTTAGAACACTATAATTCCTAGTTCTGGTTATAGAGAATGATCAGAGCCCCATTGGTCTCTGATTCTCCTATACCCTCTTTCTCCAAGCTCTAAGGTCTTTCTACCCCATAAGTGAGTACAACAGATCTCGAGGTCCTCTGAAGCACTTCGGGTCAGAGTACATCAACTTTTATATTCCCTAGGTCTTGGATAACAGGAGTTATATTATGGTCAGAGTGTTCAGAGCATTGTAGGTCTCTGAGTACTCTGCTTCCTCATTTTAACCTTCTTCTTCCCAATTCAGAATGTTGCAGGTTCCAGAGACCTCTGCACCTTCTATGGTCCAAGTGCTGGCAGATATTTTATCTGAGATGCTGTTTCTTTTGAGCTTATTCTGGCATTCCTGGTGGAGCAATCCCACAGTCTTCTGGCTTTCTTTTTGTCAAGTTTTGGACTGAGTAAAGCACTTACTGCAGCTTCCCTTTGGATTTATTGATCAACAATCTGTTTGGTATTATTTTAAAACCTTTTCTAGAGTATCTGTAGAAAATACTCTACAGAGTGGCTCCTCTATGACTTTCCATATCACCATCTTAAATGGAAACTTATATTTCTTTTAAAAAAAACCCCTCCATAAAAAATTTTTAATTCATTTAATCTGGGGGAAAGGTTTTGAGATATTTCTGAGGGCTTTCTTTTGGCTATTCTCATTCTGGGGAATCACATTGGTCCCCTTTTAAATAGCCTATCATTTTCCTTTATTATTGGGAATCAAAATTTTTTTTTTTATTTTCCCTTAAATTGGGGAAAATAAAAGACCTCCTCCCAGGATTTTCCAAAATCAAATGGAAATTTAAAATTTTAAAGGAAGCCATTATTTAAATTTAATATTTTATACGGAGTTTAAAATTCTCCCTTAAAATTTTTTTGGGGGGTTTTTTTTTTTATTTTTTTTAGGAATAACATGGGCTTTAAGAAAAATTCCAAACCTCGTTAATTTTACCTCTTCCCAAACCCACCCCTTTGGGGGTTTTAAATTTAAAAATTAAAAAAACTAATCAAATGTTTAAGACAAAAATTATTTGTTACAAAAAACCAACAAAAATTGCAATTACTTTGAAAAATCAAATGGGGTTATAAATAAATTTTTGGGGGGGTTTTTTTTTCCCGGTTTTTTTCGGGATATATTCGTTCTTACGCCCATTAAAATGATTTTTGTCCTTTCTAATCCACCATAAATGGCAATCGTATTTTTAAATTATAAATATTCCCGTCCCTTATTTCCCACATATTTCTGTTAAAATTTCAGCCCTTTCTGAATTCCTTTTCTTTTAAAAAAAATTCCAAATTTTTCATAAAAAATTAGATTCTAATGGTGGGAATCCTTCAGTTTCATTTCTGCCACTACAAAAACTGCCAAAAATTTTTAATGGCCCCTTTTTTTTAAATTTGGTTAATCCCAGAGTAAACCTTATGGGTTAAGTTTATAACTTGACATATTCAAACTACCTCAAAATGGTTACTTCCAACCCAAAAATACCTGTGTTTTCCCCCCCAAAATTTCATTATTTTTTCCTTTCAGAATCAAGGGTTATGTTCATTTTTAACACCCATTAAAAATTGTTCATCTTTTTCTTTAAAAATTTTTAATTTCTTATCAGAATTTCTGTTCAAAATTGACCTTTTTAATTTTAGTGTTTTTTTAAAATTAGTTAATTTCAAATTTTAAAGGGCCTTTTCAGAAATCTTAAAAATATTTTCCCCTTATTTTTCCTTCAATCTTGCCATTATTTTGTTTTGTTAAAACTTAGTTTGGTTAATAAATTTTTTTTTATGTTATTCTTTCTTTGGCAAAAATTCCCTTCCCATCGAGATTTCCCTTTTTAATTTTTAATAAATTTTTTTTTAGGAAATTTCTTATTTTTATAGGGTTTATGGACAATGCTATTTCCATTTGTTTCAATTTTCCCAGTTTTTTACAAAATTAAGTTTTATCCCAAAAATTTTATTTTTTCAAAGACTAGGTTTTTTTTATATTTTTCCTTAACCCAATCTATTCCAAAATTCCTAATTTTCCTTAAATAAAAATTTTTAACTGCTGCCCTTTAAATTATTTGATCTGGTAATGACCATCTTTGTTTTTTTTAATTTTAAATTTTCCTTTTTTTTATTAAACTTTGTTTTTTTTTCCTTAAAATTTTTTGGGGGTTTAGGTTTAATTTTTAAATAATATTTTTTATTATTTTTGCCATCCAAAGTTTTAATTTTTTTTTTAACGTTAATTTTAAAATTTTAATTTTTTAAATTTTTTTCCCTTTTGGGTTTTCCTAAATTTTTTTATTTCAGGAATTATTTAAAATTTTTTGAATCTAGTTGGTTTTAGGAATAAAGAATGTAGATTATTTGGGTTTTTTTATAAAAACCCTTTCAAATTATTTTTCAATAATTTTACAGAAACTTATTTTTAATTTCCTTATTATCCAAAGGGTTTAATTTTCTTGCCATTCTTATTTTTAACTCTTTTAGTCTTATTTTCTCTTTTAATCAATTTAAATTAAGGTGATATGAACCTGTTTTGACTTATTTATTTTTCCCAAATTAATTTGATTTTTCTATTTTTTAAATAGATCTGGGGTTTTAAGGAAAACCATTTATTCCCAAGGTTTTAATGGTTTTGATTTTATCAAATCTTTTTTTCTTAAATACTATTTTTTTAATTTTTATTAACATGGCCAATTTTTTTATTTTTAATTTAAAGCCCTCATTCCTTATAAATCCTCTTGTTATGATTCGGTGTTTTAGTCTTTTTTCAATCTTATTTGTTTTAATAATTTTGGGAATTTTAAATTTTTTCTGTTTTTATGGTTTGGTTCATAAAGGTTTTTAAAGGGAATTAGGCCCTTTATTTATTTTTAAATAAAATTGATTTGGGGCCAATTGTTCTTTTGTTTGGAAATTCAATTTTAAATCCATTTGGTTGGGGATTTTTCTTAGGGAGGTTTTTTTTTTCTTTTCTTTTCTAAATCTTTCAAAAATTTACTTTTCCTCTTTAGTTGGGAAGTCTTTTTTTGGGGGTTAATTTTCAATTTTAAAATTTATTAAAAGGAAAAAAAATTTTTTATTTTTTTAATTTCCTCTTCTTGGTGGAAACCCCTTTTTCATTTTTAAGACTAAATTTCATTTTCCTCCCTCCTTTTTCAATCAGATTTACCAATTACTATTTTATTGGCTTTTTAAAACCAAATTTTTTTATTAATGTTTTTTTTTATTTTTAAATTTTTTTTTTTTTTTTAAATTTCCAATTTAGTATTTGATTGGGGTTTTAATTTGGTCTTGTTTTTTGTTTTTTTTTCCCAATTCATTAATTTTTTTCTTTTTACAAGGCCTCGGAATAAATTCCCCTTTTACCCCCCCACAAATTTTGGTATGATGTCTCATCATTGTCATTATCTTTGAAATTATTAATTGTATCTATAATTTCCTTCCCAATCATTCTTTAAGATAATTGTTTAGTTTCAATTACTTTTTTTATTTCCCAACTTTTTGTTGAATTAGTTTTATTGCATCATGATTGAAAAGAAAGATTTTATTTCTCTTTTTGAAATTTGAGGTCTTTATGTCCTAATATATGGTCAATTTTTGAATAGGTTCCATGAACTGCTGAGAAGAAAATTTATTCCTTCTTCCCATTCAATTTTCCAAAGATCCAACATACCTAATTTTTAATAATATTTACCTTTAATTTCTTTCTTATTTGTTTTGTGGTTTGTTTTGTCTAATTCTGAGAGTCAAGGTTGAGATCTCCTACATTAAGTTTTGTTGTTCTTTTTTTGCAACCTCTTAACTTCCTTTAGGAAGTTGAGTCCCATTGGTATATATGTTTAATATTGATATTGCTTCGTTGTTTATTAACCCTTTGGGGATGGGGTTCCTTCCTTATCTCTTTTTAATTAGATCAATTTTTACTTTTGCTTGATCTGAGATAAAGGATGGCTACCCTCTTTTTTGACTTTCACCAAGCATAATGATTTTGCTCCAGCCTTTTACTTTTACCTATATGTCCCCTGCTTTTGTGTTTTTGTAAACAAATATTGAAGGGTTCTGATTTTATCCAGTTCTATTCCTCCTCTTTAGGAGTTCATCCCATTTACATTTAGGTTAAATTACTAAATTTATTTCCTATCCTAATCCCCCAGATTGTGCTTTACTTATTCTTCCTCCCCAACCCTCTTTCCCCCTTTTTAAACTTTTCTTGTATCCGTCTTATCCTCTTTAATCCCTCCCTCCCCCTTTGAGTCTTTCCCCTTCCTTCCCTTATTACTCTTTTTCTTTTCCTTTTCCTCTCCCCCTTTTTAATGGGGGGAGAGAATTTTTCTAAAACAAATGTAATTATTTTTTCTTTGGAACTTGTAGAGTAAGATTCACAACCCTCTCCCAAATTCCCTCAGATATGATAAGTTTCCTTAGCCTCGGGGATGTGGTTTTCTTTTTACCTCCTTCCCACCTTATTCTGCCATCATCCCTTTTCCATATTTCCCCCTTTTTTGTTATTCATAATCAAATTATACATGTTTCTTTTGATATCCAACAGAAATACAATTTCAAGAGTTATTTTTTACTCTGCATCTCTTGAGTTCTATGGTTAGTCAAATTTTTTGTTTAGTTTGGTTTTCTTCAGAAACAAATGAATTCATTTTGTTTCATTAAATGTCCATCTTCTTCCCTGGAAGAAAATGCTCAAACTTAGCTGGGTGTTTATTTTGGTCATTCAAGTTCTTGTGTTTCGAATATCATTCATTCTTTTCCTTTAATTGGGGGCAGCCAGATCTTGGGTGATCCTTATTGGCACCTCGGTATTTAAATGGTTTTTTGGCGTTGTAAAATTTTTTCCTTAATCTTATAGTTCAAATTTTCCCAATATTCCTTGGGGTTTTTTATTTTAGGGTTTCTTTCAGAAGGGCTAATTTTTTCAAGCCTATTTTCCTTCTGATTCTATTACATCTGGGCAGTTCTCGATGATTTTTTAAAAAATATCTAGGCTCTTTTTTTTCATCATAGTTTTAGAAAGTCCAATAACCTCAGATTATCTTGATCTATTTTCCAAGTCTTCGTTTTTTGAAGTAGATAATTTGGTTTTTCATTTGTCATTTTTTTTGCTTTTGATGATTCTTGCTGTCTCAAGAATCATTAGTTTCAATTTGTTCGTTCTAATTTTAAAAATTATTTTTTCAATAGCTTTTTTTCTTTTTCTGTAATGTCCAATTGGTTTTTGAATGTATTGTTTTGGTCTTGGAATTTTTTTTTCACTAATTTTTTTTGTGAATTATTTTTCCAATTAGATCCATTTCTTGAGTTCTTTATTTTTCCAACAAATTTTGTTTCCTACTTCCTGGGAAATTTTTTCTTTTCAATTCGTATTTCAGGAAGTTGTTGCTCTTAAGGCTTTCTTTCCTTTCCCCATTTATCTTCTAATTCTTTTTGGACTTTTAATGGTCTCTTTATGAGGTATCATGTAAGGAGGACATTGATGCATGTTTGCTGTTTTGAGGTCTCTTCAGGTTTGTGACCTGCTCTTTTTCTGCATAGAAGTGTCGATTTTCTTTTCATCTTTTTATTATGTTTCCCTTTAGGGTGGGTCTCCTAGGCAAAGGGGTTACCAGCTTCCTCTGCAGAATAGGGAGAGATGTAAACTGATTTCCGGCTCCAAAGGTAGGGAATTAGAAGTTTTCCTTCCCCCCAAAGGAGGGATTCAGCACTGCCGAGCTTCAAACTGCTTAGAGGGTGGGGATTATCGATTGCCCTGGGCAGAACTTGGAAATGTCACCGCCCCAGGCCGGACCTCTTGGGGGACGGTATTAGCAGCTGACCAGACCCCACAAACTCTGCCCAGTGTTCCCGCCGTCAAACGGCCAAAACTCTAGGCCCAAGCCGGCTCCCCACTGCGCAGATTGGGTAACCGGGCTTCCCCCTGCCGTGCAGGATCACAACTCCCAAGGGAAAACCCTGCCGGGTTGGGGCTGCCATATGCTGAGATCTGGCCTTCACCCCTCGTTTGAGACTCCTCGAAACCCCCCCATTCCGATTCTGGCCCCGGAACCAACCTTTTTGGGAGACTGCAGATTTTCTTGGGGTGGGTTGTTCCTACTTCTTTTTTAAGTAGCAGTCAAGACTATTTTTGGGCTCATATATTATAAAGGGGAAAGAAAGAGAGAAAATCCTGTGTTTCTCCCATCTTGGCTCTGCCCCCCCCATAAGTAATATTAATGTGTAATCTCTTATATTCAAGACTATATCTGTTCAAGATTTCTGCTTATCATATACAGCTAGACCATGGTAAAAACTCTTGAGGATGCTATCTGTCTTAAACCCCTAGTCATCTCACAATTGGTTGACAATTCAATTCAACAAACATTTGTTGAGTACCTACTGTGTACAAAACACCTTCCTAGGCTCTAGTGGTGATAGCAAGCTTAGACTTCTGTGTTCATGAAACTTATGACATAGTAGGAATATAAAAAATATACACACAAATAATTAGAACACACACTATTAAATAGTATAGTGTAAGTACATTATAAAGTTACAAAAGAAAGTAATATGTGAGGTTTTAAAAGAAAGATCATTACTACCTCAGAAACATCAGAGAAAGCCTCAAAAAGAAGTGCTATCTGAATTGCGCTTCAAAGAATGGAGGGCATTGTAGGCACAAAGAATGGCATAAACAAAGATATGGAGGCAAAAAACACAAAACATATTTTGAGGGTTAGATAATGGGTCAGTTTGACTGTGGTATAAATTCCATGGAAGCCTTCAACTTTTTCTTTGGATCCATACCCAGTTCTCACTCATTGTTCCTCCATTGTCTGTTGGAGTAGAGATTATTGTAGAGATCCGGGCTCCTGCTTCTGATTCCCCATGGGCCCAAGAGGAAGCTCAGAACAAACTCTGGCAAAGGAATATCTCTTTCCAAAACAAAATTTGTATAGCCAGACCAAGGATATAGACCAATCCGCCTCTTGGCAGATGGGACTGGCATAAAAGATATTACCGTACCAGCATAGCTGACTCTCATCCTTGCCACTTTACTAAGCTCTGTCCATATAGGCTCTTTTTAGTTTTTTTGTTTGGTAGAATTAATTTTTTATTCATTAGAGTCTGATGCCATACCATACCTTAAGTCAGTGGTTCTCAAACTTTTGTTTTCAGTATCTTTATCCTATTAAAAATTATTGAGGATCTCTACAAAAAGTTTTTGTTTATCTGGATTATATTTATAGACATTTACCATATTGGAAATAAAAACTATTTTTGAATTTGTGGACCCTCTAAAAGGGTTTCAGAGATCCCCAGGATTCTCTAGACCATACTTTGAGAACCACTGCCTTAAGTGAATTAGAGGAAAACATTTCTTGTGTGTAGTGTTCTCACAACCCATGATATATATAACTAGAGTAAACATTATAATTTCTATTTTACAGATAAGGAAATAGAGACTCAGAAAGGTTGAAAGGGACTTCCTCTTGGTCATCAGCTAGGAAATGTCAGAGCCAGGGAATCCTTTTGACTAATTTTTTTTCTCTATCCATCTCTCTAAGCCTATCTAAGACAATACAATATCCCACTGAATCTGTTCCCTTTTCTGCTTTAGAAGGAAGGGCCTTACTTTTAGCTCCATTTGGTTTTCCCCACTCGACTTAAAGCTTCCTGCCAGTCTCTCTCCTAGCAATGTGCAGGCTAATCTAGCTGTGAGAGTAAAGGGATGGGAGTAATATCAATAATGCGGTGAAGTCATGCAAAGGAACAGACCACTGCTGAGATCCACAAAGTAATTGGGCAGAGGCAGGATCATGCCCACAAGGAATTGAAAGTTATTTTTACTACAGACAAATTACAATACACAAAAGCTTTCCATAGAAATTTAAAAATTGATTGCTTATTTTTGAGAGCTGACTAATGTTTCTTCATATTAGAACATCTTTTGAAGTCCATTATTACAGCCTGTATAGACCCAATAGATACATAAAGACTTCAGAAGTTAATAATAGGAAGATAGGAAATGAACCTCTGATTTCAATGATACAAGGAAGGTAAGAAAACTTCCTCCAGAAATGCAGGTGATTTATAAATTTAGGATTTTACACCCCTAAAGGATTGAGAAATTTGCCGGAGTCATATAGAGCTTGTATATATCAGAAGCATGACTTGAACTCTGGGCCTGGAGGCAATGAGATCTGAATTCAGATTGATCTCAGACACTTCCTACTTGTGTGATCCTGAACAAGTCAGCTTAACCTGTTTGCCTCAGTTTCCTTATTTGTAAAATGGGCTAAAGAAAGAGATATTAATTCACTCCATTATCTTTTTCAAGATAACTGCAAATATGGTCATGAAGAGTTGAGCATGACTAAATAGTAGTGTTTTCAACGGATTTTTATCCAGAACAATCACGTGAGTTAGGCTATTAGAAATAAAAACACAGTTGTCACCCATTAGGTGGGTTATTAGCTTTGTGGTTTCCCCAAAATAGCCACTCTTGCCTCCTACCTAAAATCAGTACCTGGTTGGAGGTGAGGGAGTAAAGTTGGAAGAGTGGGAAAAAGTGTCTTTGATTATGCCTAACTAAATTCCAAAATCAAATAAATATGCTTTTTGTTTTAAGCTTATCCCTTGGTTAGTATTCTCTTTTCAATTTTTTTTAATTTTTCAAATCATAAATACATTTAAAATTAATCTGTCCCTCTCATGGCCTCGAACTATTAAGTAAACTATGAATAAATAAAAAATTATTCCTTAATACATATCTCCATAGCCTGTAAAATATAAGTTCTCACACAAGTCATGTTCAAAAATGTGTGTTTTTCTGCATTTTGGCTTATCATTGCATTGATCAGTGCTGTAAAATCTTTCAAAGGTTATTTTTTCTTCTCTATAATATTTCTATTATTGTATGAATTGTTCTCCTAGCCCTGATCATTTCACTCTGCTTCAGTTCATAAAAAATCTTCCAAGTTATTTCCGAAATTATTCATTTCATCATTTCTTATGACATAAAAATATTCCATTATATTTATATAACATGATTTATTTAGTCATTCCTCAATAGAACACTCTCTTAGTTTCCAAATTGGGGCTACCTTGCTAGCATTCTCTATGCCTCATCTCTTCTCCATTAGTATGGCTGATTAAGAGTTGATTATACTATTTAAAAACACCCCCACAAATCTGTGATAGTTAATTATGGAGTTAAGAAGCAGGAATTGAGGTTTGTCAAAGGTTTCCAAAAGTACTTTTGTTAATAGCTTCTCACGCACAGTCTAATGCTTTGTTCCATCATTTCAGTCATGTCTTACTCTTTGTGACCCCAGATGGGATTTTCTTGGCAAGGACAGAGTGGTTTGTTGTTTCCTTTTCCAATTCATTTTACAGATGAAGAAACTGAGGCAAACAGGGAGAAGTGACTTGCCCAGAATCACATAGCTAGCATGTCTGAGGCCACATTTGAACTCAATTTCTCCTAAATCTAGGCCAGAATTCTATCAACTGTGCCATCTGTCTGTCCCATCTAATGCTAGAGATGTCTTTACAAAATAGAAATAAATTACACATCATTAATTGTTATATACAGTTAATCTGAATATCATAGGAAATGGGTGACAATTTTCAATCCTTATTTTCTCCTTTAGCAAAAAAGATAGTGGACTAAACTACAATGGAAGCCTTCAAAGGATGAACCCTGAGACTGAGAGAGACAGGCAAGATATAGACTTTCATCCAAAGTGCCAACTTGGAACCCTCAAGTCTCACCCCAAAACAAACATCATATTTAAGGATAATAGAGATATTGAATCATTTCATCATCCAACTTATGTCTCTTGTAAAAAGATAACTATTTTTTAAACAATTTGTCAGCTATGTGTTGTATATAGCTGTTTTTCAAGTATAAATATAGTGTCACTACAGAAAATGTTTTTCAATGGTCTTAGAGATAAAATACAAAATGGGAAATTTGTTTTTCTAGGGTTGCACTAAAGGTTCCATTTTCTCTATGAATTTCTAGGTGAAATTATGACTGTAATACAAGGGATTTACATAAGACTCTAAGAAGAATTATTTAATAATAATAGCTAGCATTTTATACACATGTACTTATAAATATTTGTATACCAACATATATTTATAAATTTAAGTTTTGCAAAACAATTTACAAATCGTATCTCATTCTAATATTACAACCATTCTGGGAAGTAGGTGATATTATCTCCATTTTACAAGTGAGGAAATTGAGGAAGAGAGAGATTAAATAATTTGGGCATATGGAATGGCTATGACTTCAGAAAATTAAGAAGGTGAGCAGTTCTTTCTATGGCAATATAGTGTAGTGCTATCATGTTTCTGAAGCAGGGGGATAGACAGCACGATCTGTGAAGATACCTTCCAGATCATTTGGTGGTAATATAATTAGGATCATTAGATAAAAGATTTAAAACTAGAAGGGACTTTAGAGGTTAATGCTCTTACAGATGGGGAAACTGAGAGCCCAAGAGATGAGAACTGCTCAAACTCATCCTAATTAGAAGCAACACTGGAGTAGAATTCCAAATAGATACTGATGCAGGACTTAGAGCTGCAATGGAGTCTAGAGTCTATCCAGCTCCCTCATGTTTTCAAATAAGAAATCTGAGGCCCAGGGAAGTAAAATAAATTGCCTAAGGATTGTGGTTGGTAAGCTGCAGAATCAAATCTGACACATTATCTATCCTTCATATACATAATACTCTTTCTTATGTAAGTATGTATCATTCCTCTGCTCATTGGCTCATTGGCTTCCAGTTGTAAGTTCAGACATTTTAACCTGGCATCCAAGGTTCTCCATTAAATATTAATCATCTTCCCAGTTTGATTCCAATCACATATTTGGTGTTCCATTCTGAATGGATCATTCTGTCCAGTGCTTTTGCAACTCTGCACTGTCATGCTGCCCCTTATACCTGGAATTTCCTCTATCTCTCTAGGCATTCTCAATTCCTATGCATTCCAGAAATTCTAATTCCAATCCACCTCACCCAAAAATCAATCTGCAGGGCTGATGATGCCCATCTCCAATAGACCAGACACTTCACTTTGCTTTGTAAAGTGGATGGTACAGTGGATAAATTGTTGGAATTAGAATAAGAAAGACTTTTCTTTGAAATGGCTTCAAATACTAATTAGCTCTATGGCCCTGGTCAAGTCACTGTTTCAGTTTCCTCATCTGTAAAATGGGGATAATGATACCTTTTACCACACCAGGTTGTTATGAGAATCAAATGAGGGAACATATGTAAAGTGCTTTATGAACTTTAACTTACTTATGTAAATGGTAGTTATAGTCCTTACCTCAAACTATAATTATCTAAGTAATTTTTTACCCATTCTCGGCTGCAAACCCCTAAAGCCAAGGATTAGGTCTTATCTCAGTTCTGTGTCTGCTCCAGAACCAAGCATACCTTAATAAACATGGGTTAAATAACTATGAAAAACTAGGCTATTTTGATCATTCCAATGATCCAAGGCAATTCCAAATAAAAAATGCTGTCCACCTAAGAAAGAAGTGAGGAACTCATACAAATTGAAATATATTTTCTTTCACTTTGTCGTATTCTCCTACTCCTATTCCCCAATATGGCTAATGTGTAAATATGCTTTAAGTGACTTCATATTTGTAACAGTTATTGTAGTTCTTGAATTTTCAATAGATAAGGGAAGAAAAGAGGAAGGGAAGGAAGAAGGCAATTTGGAATGACTGAAAATTTTTTAAAAGCTAAACTTTTAATATTTTAATATGATAAAATGCATAAAGGTTAAAACAAACATTGATTAAATTGAATGAACTGAATTACTTCAGAACTCTTGAGATATTTTCATGAACTCAAAAATGGAAGCAGATAGCATTTCTAGTTTATACTCAAAATTAAGCTAACTCATTTTTCTCTTTCTTCCTTCTCCAAGGTCATAAATTAACTAAAGCAGCAAGGCATCTTGAGAGAAAGCCAGGAGGTGGTATGCATTAAGCCAGTCAAACCATCAATCACCACTTCAGTCATCACCTCCCTTCAGACTGAGATGGAGAAAACCCAGGACCCTGAGCCTAAGAATCCTGGTAATAGTTGTGATCACTATACTACCAGCCCCATTTGTAGTCAGGGACTCCAAATCATCATTAGGAAGAATGATACTTAAGAAGAATAGACCCATCTTTCCTCCCATCACCAATACTGGGAACTAACCAGCTGCCATTGATGAGAAGATAAGTTCAAGAACCTTGGGAATAGCATCCATGTCCTCCCTTCCCTCTGAAGAGTAAAGAAAAATAAAATTCTCATCACCCAAATAAAGTTCTCATCTTGGCATTGTCAAATGGCTTAACATCAGAAATGGATATGGTTTTATCTCTGGGAATAACAATAAACAAGATGTATTGCCATCTGCTTTCCCACTGCACCCTAAGGACCGTGGAATCTTTCTATCTGATTGCATCTGAAACTCATCTATGTATTGTCTCCCTCCGTCCTTGAGAGAAGGGGCTCACAGTCTTGTTTTCCTATATGTATCCCCAGCATTTAGCATAGTGCTTTGCATATAGTAAGCTCTCAATGGATGCTTTTTCATTTATTCATTCATATAGGGAAGAGCAAACTTTACTCAGCTATCCTGACCCACATTATATCCTTTAATCCCCAGTTTTTTAAACTGTGGTTCATGACCACATATAGGGTTTTGTAACTGAATATTGGGGTTGCAAAATTATGATTTATTATCAGTAAATGTTTGATTCGTATACCTATTTTATATTTCTACATACCCAGGGTTGCATAAAACTTCTAGGGCAAAAAAGTGTCGCAACTGGAAAAAGTTTAAGAAATCTTATTTTAATCATCAGTATAGGTTGCTCCCAGACAAACTCTAGATCCCTTTGGGCTCCAAATCTGTGATTCCATGATACTCTAAATTCTAGAGCAGAGAATGATCATTTGCGGATATTTGTGGAAGAAGGTAGGGAAGAAGATACACTTTTTTTCTTCTTAGGAAATACTAATAATTTACATTTCTATAGTGCTTTAAGGTTTATATGGAACTTTTCTTATGGAAACTCTATAAGGTAGGCAGTGTAAATATTGTTATCCTTATCTTATAATTGTTCAGTGGGTAATTTACTTATGACCATATAGCTAGGAATTGAGCCTAGATTTTCTGATAGATCTTTGAATGTGTGTGTGTTTCCTACCATGCTCTATAGATGTCATCTTTTCTGTAAGAAGATGTCATTAGTGATCATAGGGATGGAGGATGCTGCCCCATAATATCATCAGTTTAACTCAAATCTCCCTGATAACAGGTTAACTCTCACTGGCTTCAGAAGCAGATCCTCTTACTTGCATGTCCTTCCTGGCAATGAAGCCTTTGCCCTCTGTGTCACAGGTCTGGAAGAACTCCTGAGCTTTCTTCAACATGTCCAGATGGCCTGGGTCTTGTCCTCTTGTCCCACTCCACTGCGCGTCATCCAGAAAATTGGGATTGGTCTCATTCCCCTGAAGTGCAAGTGTGGCTTTCCTGGATCCTCGAACTGCTCTCTTTTTAGGAGTAGCCATCAGATCACCATCCATGGTCCAGATCTGCTCCTGGACCTGAATGAAAAAAGACAAGAAAAAGTGAACTGAGAGGTAAAGGGGTGGGGGAGATAAGGAGGGAAGACTGAGAGAGGATGAGAATGAAGGGCAAAGCAATTTATCAATGGTCCCCCAACATCTCTCAATAACCATTTCTCTAATTAGCTCAGAAAAGGGTGAAGAAAAAATGACTTAAAAGTTTCTACCATGATGTCTTATAAAACTAGAGTATCCAATTGAAGGGGGAAGGAAGACATAGTATAATAATGAAAAGCTATTTCATATTGAAAGGTAGATGAAATGTCCTACTTCCAAATCTACTCACAAATCCAAATGAATCTTTCCTCAAAAAGTTCATAAACTATTAGAGCAGGAAGGAAACTTGGAAATCATTCAATCCAATTTTCTTCTTTCACATATAGGTAGTGACCTTTCCAAAGCTATGAAGAGCAGGAACTACTGAATCTCAAGATGGGAGTGTTATGCACCATGGAGGAGCTAGTACCTCTACTGTGGACAAGCCTTTTAATAAATGATTGTTTCTTTCCTTTCATGAAGAATAGCTTTTCCACTTCAGTGGTAATATCTCCCCCATGTATCAATTGCTTAATTAACACTTTTTTCCTTGCTATAGTCAGTGCTTTAGTCTCAGCATCTAGAAACATCAGAAAATGTCATTCTCAAAAATTGAAGCAAATGAAAATCAGCAAATAATGAATGAGATTAGCTGACCCTAAAAGTCACCCAGTTTAAGAGGTAATTTATAAGTGAACTGCTGATGAGATTAGGTTAGAATGATAAAATGTAAGAAATGGAAGGGAGATTATGTAATCATTTGTTGTTGTTGAACCACAAGAACAATCTCAAGAAAGTATAAAATAACAAGAAATCCCAGAACTGTTCAAAAGACAAATGAAATCCATAAGTCAAGAAAATAGGAAGGAAGAAATATTAGAATTGATAGCTTTCAAAGCAGAACAAGGAAAAAAAAACACAATTAGGCTGGTTCCAGTTCACCTGACCAAAAAAAAAAAAAAAGGAAATTTTCTCCAGTCTCAATTCATAAAATCAAGAAGTCTAACAGAGTAAAAACCTTATGAATTAGCCATGGGAAATGCAATACAGAATGATAACCCTGAATCAAAGAATGAAACCTCAGTATTCCTTCCCCATGAGCTTCCACTTTCTGTCAAGGAATATTGGTCATATTTACCAACATATTTACCAAGCAAGTTTATTGGGACATACTGAGGAATTTTTCTTCTGCTTAAGAATGAAAATAGTATTTATAATTGAAAGATAATTTAAAGGAAATGAAGTATTAATATTAAAAGAACACATGACTTCTATAAAAGAAAAACAAAAACAGGATGTATAGAGACAGGTATTGTTCATTCAATTATTCACTTGTATCTGACTCTGACCACATTTAGAATTTTTGTTGCTAAATTGTAGGTCAACCATTCTATCCTCTATACCACCTTGCTGCCCAGTTTTATCAATGCAAAATTATTAAATGCAATTCTAACAAAAAAATAAATATTTCCAAAAATAATTTACTATGAACAAGTTAGATTTTTCTCAGGATTCAAGAATAATTCAGAGTTGTGAAAATAGTAAAATTAATTTTATTAATATAAAATAACCATATGGTTATGTTAATAAATGCAGAGAAGACTTTTGATGAATCACTCATTTATGTCACCATCCTTAAAAATATAGACATTAAAAGCCATTTAAAAATATCTAAAACTAAAATCTATTATATGCAGTAAAGACTAGAATATTTCTCAGTACATGCTGTTGTAAAGCAAAGATACCTCTTGTCCTATAGGAGATAAATTTATCCCTATTTACAAAAGACTCCAATGAATTACTTTAAAAATCCCAAAAAGTCAGCAAAAGAACTATTGAGGCAGAAGCTTCAGAAAAATTTTAGCAGTATGAGATGATGAATAAAGTTTGGTGGATAAAAAGCTGCCCTTGAAACCATCTGGCTTCAAGACCTACTTGTAACAAACGCTAGCTGTGTAAAATCATGGACCAATTATGTGATTTCTCAAGTGCTTCAGCATCTCTTTAAACCATAAACTGCAAAGAAGATGCTATCCTGAATTGATAGAGGTAGCTGTTTCACCTAATAGTTCTCTGTCAATGAAATTACAGGTTCAGTGCTTAGGATAAAAAAGCAGGATACAAAAAAACAAAAAGCAGGATACAAAATTAATCCATAAAAAAAATTCCTTGGCATTTCTAGCAATAACAGAAATTATGAAAACATAATAGAAAGAAAAGTCTCATTCAAAATAACTTAAAAATGCATGAAGTATCTGGAAATTAATGTACTAAAACACACACACAACATGTGGATATGATTTTAAAACATTCTTTATAGACATAAAGGAAGATTTAAATAATTGGATGAATTTTCTTTGCTCATGGTTGAATCACAGCAATATAATAAAAATTACTAAACTATATAAATTAATATAGAGATTTCAAATCATTATATTATTGTGGATTACTTTACAATCTTTATGGAATAGACTATAAAAACAATAATCAGAAAAAACAGAACTCAACAGCCCAATATTTATTAAATAATAAAACATTAACCTACTTGAAGGACTTCCTAGTTGACAGGAATTGCTGGGAAGAAGGGAAAATAAAAAAATAAATAAATTTAGATCAGCATCTTACACCAAGTACCACAGTAAGTTCAAAATGAAGGAGTAACCTATCAAAGATAATATCCTATTTTAATATTTCAAGAAATGGGTTGGAGTATCTTCCATAATTATGAATCATCATAATATAGTAAATTTAGTGTGAAAAAGTACCTTATAATTTCCTCATTTTTACAGATTAGGGAACTAAGGATCAGAAAGATTAAGCAATTTGCTTATGGTCACTAATCCAGCAAATATCTGAGGTAAGATTCTAAACCTGACCCTAAATATCGTGCTCTATCTAGTTTTTGAAACTGGCAAGAGAAAAATTCTTTAATTTGGGCAGCTGAGCAGGAAAGTGGATAACATGCTGGACCTGGAGTCAGGAAGACTTATCTTTCTGAATTCAAAACTGTCCTTAGACAGTTATTAGCTGTGGGTTCTGGACAAGTCATTTGTTTGCCTCAGTTTTCTCATCTATAAAATGAGCTGGAGAAAGAATGGCAAAACCACTTTAGAATATTAGAATAAAACCCCAAATGTGGTCACAAAGAGTCAGATACAACTTAAACAGTTGAAAAACAAAAAGGTAAGACATTTTAACCAAAGGGAAAATAACTTTGATTACATGAAAATTAAAAGCTTTGGTATGAACAAAACAAATGCAGTTAGGCTAAAAAGAAAAATTGTTAATAAGGGAGGGAAGATATTATTTTTGTTAATGGTATTTTATTTTTCCAAATACATCTAAAGATAATTTCCAACAGTCATCTTTGCAAAACCTTTGCAAAACCCATTTTTATCAATATGGAATATATATATATATATATATATATATATGTATATATACACATATATACTATGCTTTGATCTATGTTTCGTCTCCATAGTTCTCCCTCTGGATATGGATGGCACTTTTCATCACGAATCTATTGGAACTGCCTTGAATCACATCACTGTTGAAAAGAGCCAAATCCATCACAATTGATCATTACATAATAGTGTTGTTCTCTTGGTACTGCTCACTTTACTTAGCATTGGCTCAGGTAAGTTTTTTCAGGTTTCTCTGAAAATGAGCCTGCTCATTATTTCTTATAGAATAATAATTTTCTATTACATTCATATACCATAACTTATTCAGTCATTCCTCACCTGAAGAGCATCCACTCAATTTCCAGTGAGAGGAGATATCTTTGCACCAGCATTGAACCATTATTCAATGAATAGTTGTCAAAAGATATAGAAAAAATTCTCGAGAAAAGAACTACCATCAACAATTCAAAGACTATTTCAAATGACTAATAATAAGAGAAATTAAAAGAATAGGCAATAATATTTTCACTACCTATTTCACAGGATTGTAGTGAAAAAGCACCAACTTCTCCATGCTTTCCTCTATCCTACTCCAACAATGACCCCCAAATTGTAAAGTAGACTTTAAGTCTTGCTTTTACTCCCTAAGTTAACCTAAATAAAAGAAAAAAAGAAAGATTTCTTTTGAAAATACTGAAACTCAAGAGTGTATACATCTAAGAAAATCTGAGAGTAGAGCAACGACTGACAAAGTAGTTTAGTTTGCTCTCCATATGCAATAAAGCAGACCCCATGGCACCCAGCTTGGTCTGTGGTTTCTGCTTTAACCTATAAAAACTGTGTTAAAAACCAAGAAGTGGAGAAAAAACAAAGAGCCAAAGTACTTACATTTTAGGATCAAAACAATAGGAAGTAATTCTTCTATGAGCTCTGGCTGAAGAATATCATATTCAGCAGTGCCTCAGGCTCAAATTTTGGCAAAGCTTCTACCTCAGAGATTTTTAATCTATATAAACAAATAGCTAGACAGATGGCATATCTACTAAAAGGGAAAGTTAGGGGACCTATTCCAAAGGCAAAGGGACATAAACTATGGTAAGGAAGAAACAGGAAATGCTTTTGTTCTATAACAATAATAACTCATGGTGATAGCTCTTTAAGGCTTACAAAATTTTTTCACCGCAACTCTACTAGATGATAGAGCAAATTATATTATTATCACTGTTTTGTAAGTGAGGAATACAAGGCATTTAAAGGTGAAACAATTTGACTATTATCACTAAATGTCATACTCAGTACTTAAATCCGGATCTCTTGACTCCAACTTCATTATTCTTTTTTCCCTTTTTCCTCTGTCTTTGACTAATATAAGAGATTTAAAATGACAATTGGGCAGCAATTGGTTGTGAAGTGAATAGAGTGCTGGACCTGGAGTTAGGAAAAACTGTGTTCAAATCTGGCCTAAGAAATGATGAGCAGGATGTTCTCAGGAAAACAAAAACAAAACACCTGGAAAGTTTTCCATGGGGAGTCGGGAGGCGGCAGCTAGGTGGCACAATGGATTGAGCACCAACCCTAAAGTCAGAAGGAATTGAGTTTCAATTGGTTTAGAATAACATTTTTTGTGTACCCGGCGGCAACCCCAATTGAGAAAAAAGAAAGAAAGGGGGGGGGGGGGGGGGGGGGGGGGGGAAAAAAGGAAGGAAGGAAGGAAGGAAGGAGGAAGGAAGGAAGGAAAGGAAGGAAGGAAGGAAGGAAAGGAAGGAAGGAAGGAAGGAAGGAAGGAAGGAAGGAAGGAAGGGGGAAAGGGGGGGGGGGGGGGGGAGAAGGAAGGAAGAAAGAAAGGAAGGAAGGAAGGAAGGAAAGGAAGGAAAGAAGGGGAGGGAGGAAGGGAGGAAAGGAAGGAAAGGGAGGGAGGGAGGGACGGAGGGAGGAAGGGAGGGAAAGAGGAAGGGAGGGAGGGAGGGAGGAAGGAAGGGAAGAAGGAAGGAAGGAAGGAGAAAGAAGAAAAAAAGAAAGTCCTCCATGAACAAAGTGAAATATACTGTATACAAAGTAATAGCAATGTTCTATAATGATTTTGCTATTTATTCTCAGCAGTAGAATCATCCACAATTACTCTGAAGGACTATGATGAAAAATTCTATCCATACCAGAGAAAGAATTGATCAAGTCTGAATATAGATTGAAGAATTCTTTATTACTCTGTCTCTCTCTCTCTCTCTCTCTCTTTTTCTCTCTCTCTCTCTGTCTGTCTCTCTCTCTCTCTCTCTCTCTGTCTCTCTGTTTCTGTCTCTCTCTGTCTCTCTCTTTTCAATTTAATTTTTCTTAAGGGTTTTTATTTTCATTAGGGTGGGAGATCTATATTTTCTTTCACAACATAACTTTTATGGAAATGTTTTTGCATAACTTTACATATGGTTTCTTAATTGTGGGTGGTGATAAGGGAGAGAAACTAGAACTCAAAAATCTTAAAAACAAATGTAAAAAAATTGTTTTCAATGTAACTGGGGGAAAATATTACATAAATAAATTTTAAAAATAAAAATAAATATGACCTCAGGCACTTACCAGCCATGAGACCCTGGACAAGTCACTTAACCCTGCCTCAGTTTCCTCATCAGTAAAATGTAAATTAGTAAAAAAAAATTTAATGGCAAACTACTCCAGTATCTCTGCCAAGAAATCTTTAAATGGGCCACAAATGAAATTAAGAATTTTAATATTAGAGATTCTTTAAAGCAGGAAGCTCTTTCAGAGACTACAAATTACCCTACTGTATCCTAGGCCCTTCCCAAAATCATTCCAAACAGATGAATAATAAACTATCATAAATTTCCAAGATTTTGGAAAATTTATTAATAATTTTTGCTTATTAAGCTGCTGCCATATTAATAAAGCTGCTATTAATAAAGGAAGGAAGAAAGGAAGAAAGAAACTTTATTTTATATTATTATTATATTTTTATTAATATAAATGTATTTATTAATAAATTCCTGCTTTATTAATAATTCCTGCAAACCTCGATTCTTCTAAAGTAAAACATTATGAAGTGGTTCCCCCAATCAACATGAAACAACCCACAATAAAGTAGCCTACTAGCCATTCTGATAGATCCAATTCAGGAAATGCCGCTCTGAAATCTGACCAGATAAATCAACCTGTACTGTCTACTTTGAGTGGATATTCTAACATCCACCAATAAGTCTCTTGCCTCCTCCTATGCCAGTCTAACACAAGCAGGGTATTGTTTCTCTGTCCTGATTCTCATCTTCCTACCACCTAAACTTATCTCATCACCAAACCCAAAGCCTCCTCACTTAACTGGTAAAAATCAAATCAAAATCATACCTCAAGGCACAGAAGATTCCTTGTTTATTAATATGAGTTCATTAATCAACCCTTCAATACCAGTTAAGCACCTCAGTATCAGCCATTTTGCTATCTAGTCACATAGACTAGTCCAATCTAGATTCCCAAGCTCCCTCCAAAAAATCAAATTGAAACCTGGGACATAGCTAAGAGCTTACTTTGTGTATGTATCACAATCTATTGTTGCATGACTAGCAACTTCTTTCTTCTTGCTCTCTAATTTATAATGTAAAACTGCCTAGGAAGTTAATACTCTATTCCTTTACTATCACTCCTCACTCACTTACTTTCATTCACTCATTCACTTCATCCTCATGCTTCTGACCCTATTTAGTTTCTCCTTCCCTTTCCACTATGCTTTGGGAACCCCCATTCTACTTTTTAAAAACTCCACTTTATATTAGACTTCATCTTCTTTCCTTCAATCTTCTGTTGTCACAAAACCTGACCATTCACCTTCAATACTGAATGCACTTGTTCTCAGACTCCTCCTTCCCCAAGGAAGTGGGACTGTAGAAAAACGTGAATAAGTTTAAGAGTCAGCTCTTTCTCCAAAGCTGATTTGTTATACCTTCCCCTCAGATTTGCAAACATCTTCCTCACTCAGTTATTTCTTTGGATAAAAGAGATAAATTCCTAAACTGATAAAATGTTTAAATCAGAAGGCATTTTAAGCCCATGTAAGTACCCAGAGGTAGCTGGTGGTTCAGTCCATATATACACTGATATAAGAATAGACAGTTGATCCTTGATCCTCACTGTCAATGTCAGACCCTTTCCATCACCAAATTTTCTTCCTGTAACTTTTATTCTAGGAATAACACTATTCAGAACCTAGTGACAGTTATTTCCCACTTTCTAGATAGATTTTCCCCTCTTTCTCAAGGAAATTTAGTACCTAGCTCATAATATTCTTCATTACAAAAACTGCTCTTATAATTGGGACATCAAGACATACATCAAACTAAAATGAGAACTTGGAGACATCTGCATATAATTACACCCTTCCCCTAGGATATCAAGTCCTTTACCAGTTTACCAAAGGTACTATTTTTGGTATATGGTGCAATGGAGGTGGAGAAGAGGAGCAGGGTGGCTTTGTTTCCCAGTAAGAAGATTTTCTCTGGTAATAGAATTCAAAACTAATGTTGCCTATTATGTTCTACCTCTCCCCAGCCTCACCAAATATTCCTACTACCCATCCCCCAACATACACATAAACAAGGGAGTCTTGGTTTGATTTTGAATCCCAGCTCTGCTCCTTCCTAGCTCTGTGATCTTAGGCAAGCCAATATTTCTAACTCAATCTCAGTTTCATCATCTGAAAAATGAGGATGGACAAAATACTGCAGGTTATTATCTCCATTTTATAGATAAGGAAGCTAAGTAAGAGAGAAATTAAGTGACTCATCATCACATTGAAATGACAAAGGCAGGATTTTGAATCCAGTTCCCTCTTCACTTCATAAAAAGATTAAGAAAAGAAAATAATCATTTATATGCCACCTACTATATGCTGGGTGATGCCCACAATAATCCTGGGATGTAGGTGCTACTATTTTTTCTCCATTTTACAGTTGGGGAAACTGAGGCAAACTAAGTTAAGTGACTTGCCCAGTCACAAGCTGGTAAGTATCTGAAGCCATATTTGAACTCAAACCATGCTGAATCCAAGCCCAGCATTCAATCTATCCACTGAGCCATCATGTGCCTTTGGGAACTTACATAGACCTAAAATGACTTCTGATTCAAATATTTTTATCAGTTTATGAATTTCTCTCCTTTCTCCAAAGAAATAATTAATGAGGGCAGTGGTTTGCAGGGGAGAACTTACCAAATCTGCTTTGGAGAAAGCAAAGGAGAAACTTTGGAGAAAGTTAAACTTTTCCAGGTTTTTCTTACAGTCCTTCTAGTTCCCAGAAAAAGGAAAGGGAGAAAGTTTCAATCTTGTCACCACACAGTTTTTTACACAATCGATTCCACCTAAATCCTTCCTTCTGTGAATTAGGTCAAGTTTCTTGAGTTAGTCCATAGAGAGGTAGAAGGCAGCTAGCTACACACTCCAGCCTAATGTATCCAGTTTCATGTTAAATGACCTTGATAACACTTAGAGGACTTGATGTGATTACTGCCTGAATTCCAGTAATAATTAGTGGTTTGTAAACTACTTTGAAGATAAAAGGCATTTCATAAGAGCTCTATGTCTTGTTATGATTAGCTTTCAATATTTCTTTGCTGGTGCTGATGAGCACATCAAAGAGAATATAGCCCCAGCATGATGCTCAATCATTAATTAGGTACATTCCATATTAAAGGGGGAAAACTGCTGCTTTAGTTAGAAACATTAAAACACAAAAACATCTGTTTGGCCCAGTATGAACAGGTTCTTTTTAAACACATTGCTAGTAAGATCACCATCTAGGAAAGGAATGAGAAGGGCCCATGACACATAGTTCTATAGGGAATAGTCAGATCAAGAATAATGTATATTTCCCAGAAAGTTGGAGTAAGATGTGACAACCCTTTACAGATGAGGAACCTAAGCCCTGTTGAGAAACTACCAAGTGATGAAGGCAGAATCCAAAGCTCTGGTCATTTTGCTTCTTAATTCAGAGTTCTTTCTACTATATCACATAATTTCTGAGCTTGGTCTCAGAACTCTACTAATACCAACAAATCATACTTAAATAAGATTAGAGCATTCCCTCACAATAAGTAAAAAGTATATGTATATAATCCACATTTTAGAAGAAAGAAAACTGAGAAGTTAGGTGGTTTTCCCTTAGTCATACAAAAAATAGGTATTTGAAATAGAATTCTAATTCATGTTTCTTGACTCCAAAAAGTGTTCATCAGCATCCTTTGAGGGATAATTTATTCCCATTTTACAGAAGATGGAAGGAAGTTATTAAACTAAGGTCACATGATAATTTAGACTGAAGCTGAGGAGAAGCTAAGTTTCCATGGTTTTAACCATGCTGGGCCCATTATTCCTGTTCTGAAAAATAACTGAATCAGGTCTTAAAGAATTCACATTATGAGCAAAAAATAACTAAATAGCAACTAAATGTTGGCATTGTGTTATTTATGTTAAAGTCTAGTGTTAATATGTTCTGTTTTATATTAATATATATTCTGTGTCTCCATCATGATCGTGAAATTCTAAGGCAAACAAGAGCTTTACCTTTCAAATTCATACAGAATTTGATGCAGATCCATGATATTCAATCAATTACTAGATGATTTTTCAATGTCACTTTCCAGTAAAGAATTCTCCAAGTCTTCTCCCAACCAAGAAAATCAATAACACATCTTAAAAATCCAAGAATCTCTCTTACTCATCACGTTTCACCTTCAGAACATAAACTTATTACAAAAAAAAATTAGCAAAGTGAGGTAAACAATGGTGTAGAATCCATTGTAAGTTTGCAACCATCATCTAGTTCAAGGATTTTTAATTTAAATTTTTTTGTTATGGACTGCTTTGGCAATTTAGTAAAGTTTATGGACCTTTACTCAGAATAATGTTTTTAAAAGGAAAAAACAAAATAGTCAACAAACATTTATTAAACATCTATTATGTGTCAAACAAAAAGAAGCAAAAGATAGTTGCTGACTTAAGGAACTCACAATCCAATGGAGGAGACAACAAGAAAACAAATAGGAATAAACAAACTATATAAAGAATAAGCATCCCAGTAAGGATGATGCAGCCAGCTAGACCGGCAGGGCAGCATTAAGAAGCTAGGGTGCTTAAGACCCCAGACTATGGCAAATCATAAACTAGGTTTTTTGTCAAATTTCTCTAGGATCTCACAGTCTAGAATATGCCAAAAATCAAAAGTTCCAGGCAAAGATTCTTTCCAGGGATTCCTACAAAAGTAAAGAGCCCTATTTTACCCCACACAAGGCCTCACATTTTAACACAGACTAAAATGATACCTACTTTACCCCCAGAATTTTCCAACATTCTTAAAATGACTAGAGTGAGGGTTGTGTCAATGGCTGATCATTAACTCTAGTCCTCTACTTTTCTAAGTATGAGGTAGTCCCAAGTATAACCCCAATACATTAGCTTTTACAAAGGAATCTTTACTTCAAAAGATAACATATACAAATATACAAATTTACTCCCCTATCAAGAGGAGCAAAATCCCCATCAGTTCTTTTGTAGCTCTCATGCTTTTGGAGACAGGGAGTTACACAGTTTAGCCCCGTTCTTATACCGCAAAGCTTCATAAACTGTGGATTGCAACCCCACGTGTGGTCACATAACTAAATGTGGGGGTCACAAAAAATTTGGCAATATTAAAATGTACCAAATATTCTACCAAGATTTAATTTTTATGTAAAAATAAACAAGCACATCCATCTCAGTATGCAAATTAGTTTTTGGCTTGAATAAACAGTAAAATATGTATTTTGTTTTAAAATTTAACAATTAAAAATTGTTTTAAAATAAATTTTTTTATGATAATAAATCAGTAAATGTTTGATTTCTATGCCTATTTTATAGACCTATATATATATACCCAGAGTCATGTAAAAATTTCTCAGGCAAAAAAGGGTTGCAAGTAGAAAAAGTTTAAGAAGCTCTGTTATATAGTCCCAGTTCTAAAGCTAAACCCCTTTTCTAGCTGGAGTCCCAAGCATCCTCACTTTGAAGGTCTTCAGTATCAGGTTGGCTGACTGCACTATCCCATCTAGAGTCCTAGCTCCATTATCACCGTAGCATGAACTACAGGGTTCAGCATCTAAAACTGAAAAGGCCACAAAAACAATCCAAAAACAAATACCTGCAGGCCTGTTTCTCAGAACTAGGATAAAAAGGAGAACAGGGAAAGAAAGCCTTTTTCCTCTCACCAGTTCAGTTAGTGCTACGATCTTCAACCTCAGGTTGCCAAAGGAAAAATCATTTAGGAAAAAGCTTGAGCCAGAAAAAGACCAGCAGAAAGAAAGCAACCGCCTCACTCTTACCAGTTTTAAAAATGCCATCTGTTCCACCCACATGGGAGGGGATGAATAGTGCCTCCATTTTAGGAGTTCTGGGCAGACCTAGGCCAGACATCTTGGAGAAGGCTCCATGGTAGGTGAACTGGGCAAGCTCCAAAGGCCACATTATACTTGCAAAGGGAATAATCAGAATTCTTAAAAAGAAAATTTGTTATCTTAACCTAGTTGTTTTGGAATCAATGAGGTTCTCAGAAATGAAAAGAAATAATCTGCCATTAATGCAAAAGTTCTGAGTTTTTTTTTCACAGCATGAATGTTTCAAATAATTAACTATTACTTTGTCTTGTTGTTGACAAAATTGTTAACAAATCATAAATTCAGTAATTTTTAATATTTAATTCTAACATGGCTTTAGGGATTAAGATATTTAAAACAGAGAAATATATGTAACTACTATTTTGAAAGAAGTCTAAATGCTGTTCAATAAACTGGTAGTAGTTTCTGAGTTTAGTTTATTAACATGTTGAGATTTTAATAATTAGTGAGGAAATATGCAGACATACCCCTGGATTATCTTAGAGTTGCTATATTTTTAAATATGGAAAAAGTCAAGCAGCGAGCTGAATAATGATTCAAACTGATGATGATTCAAACTGGCCCATATAACTTCCTGGAGGAATTTCATAGACCTGGAGCTGAAAGAGACTTCAAAGCTATCCAGTCCAACTCCCTCCATTCATATAAAAGAAAAACAGGTTCAGAGTGATTAAAAGACTTGGCCAAAGTCACAAAGCCAGGAAGGATTTGAACTTTTGTCTCAAATCAATATTCTTTCTCTTGTATTAGCCCATATTGTGATCCTGGGTAAGTGGTTCCCTGCATGCAGGAAAACTTCTTTCACATGGCATGGAGTTTAGCTAAAAAAAAAAACCTTAGATTAAGAGTCAGAAGACCCAAGTCTTCTAAATTTGTCACTAGCTTATTAGTATAATCTTTAGATAAGCCATTTTGTTCTCTTTGGGCTTTGGTTTCCCCATCTGTAAAATGAGTAGATTAGGTGATCTCTCAAATCCATTCTAGTTCTAAAGCTTTAGGACTTCTCTAGTTCTAAAGTTCCATTTTTCTATGATAATGATTTTAATTTCCTCTGCAAATTAATAGAATAAGTACTAGTTGTAGCCATTTATAATACTGTGTGAGACAGAAGTACCAAAACTGTATTTTAAAAGGATAAACCCCATAGCTTTCCTAATATTCTAGAATACCATTAGCATGTAAAAATGAAAAGGACACGAAGACAATCCAAAAACAAATACCTCCAGGCCTATTTCTTGGAGCTAGGATAAAAGGGGAGAACGGGAAAGAAAGCCTTTTCCCTCTCACCAGTTCAGTTAATGCTGACCTTCCTAACACTCTAGAATATCATTTTGCACTTAGCTACTTTCCTAGACTTCATTATCTCCATAAGTTCATCATTCTGTAAGATGAAATCAATTGAAATGTTCACTTCTTCATATCATTTCACACCTCAGCTGCAGGACTTCACCATGCCCTCTAACAAGGTTAACTCTGACTACCCAGCCTGCCCACTCCTTTTTCCTTCTTTTTATGTTTTGTCTTCCTTCATTAGATTGTAAGCTCCCAAAAGTAAGGGACTATCTTAATGCTTTCTTTGTATCTCCAGAATGCAGCACAGATACATAATAGGTATTTAATAAATGTTTATTGAGCTTTTATATTAAGCATTTCTTCTATGAAGACAAAGAAATGCATGACAGATTTCTTTTCCCTTTCCATTTTTTTTAGTATTATACACTTTTATTTATTGTAGGATGCTTTTCATTAAAAGTCAAAATCTTTCTACGTCTATGGTGGGGTTTTTTTCCCCTTCTGGTCACATAACACCATCTTGGATAATATTTAATTCCAAAAACAGCTTTTGCCACTCTACATGTCTTTTTTTAAAGCCTGAAAACTAAAATAAACTTAACCTCATAAACTAAATAAAAGCTGTCTATAAACAGACTTTTCTTATATCCTCTTTTATACTTTTATTATTTTCCACAATGATGAGTCTGACATTGTGTTTTGGTTTTTAAAATATGTAACCTATCCTAAGCCACTGTTGTTTCTGGAACATACCTTGATGAAATAAATTATAAGGCTGAATTACTCCTGTAGTCTTTTTTGTTTCTCTATAATGCTTTCCTTTACATTCCATGACTTTCTTAACTTCCAGCTGAGCAAAGTCCCACTTTAACACAAATGCTCTACGTACCGCCAGGTATGCCTATTGGAAAGAATTCTATGCAATTTCCTTCTCTAACTTATTTATCTCAATTTTAATTCCAGTCAAAGATTCTCATGCTGAATCAGACTTAGAATCATAACTTTTAAGAAAGAAATCCCATTTTTATGTACTAAAGGAAAACCAAAAATAGGAATCATTTTGTTTGGATGCTGCAACAGGTCACTATCACAAGGCTGGCCTGAAAGCCAGACTATTCAGTCTTTGGAATTGCCTAAATATATAATCATAATATTTACAGCTGCAACTTAAGCCATGACTAATTGAGAAAGAAATCCCACTTGCATCTACTAAGGGAAAACCAAAAATAGGAAGTATTTTGTTTGGATCTGCTACAGGTCATTATCACAAAACTGACCTGAAAGCCACAAAGCCCAAGATGGTTCAGTTTTTAGAACTACCTAAATATATAATCATAATATTTACAAGCGACTTAAGCCATGACTAATTCAGAGGTTGAAAAAACTACAAAGATCATTTGCTAGAATTAGCACTTGATCAAATCTTGTATTACTTTGTCTTGCTTTACAATTTCACATTTAGGAATATGGAAGGATAAAGGACACAGCCATTATTGACTTGATTCTGATCAGTAAAGGAGAAATGAAGTAGAGGTAATGGGAGGCTTGAGAAGTAACAAATACAGCACCACCAAGGTCTGATAAGATATTGAGGAATACAACTACCAAAGAGATATTTTAAAATGAAATATATGTAAGAAATTTAGATTAATAGAACACAGCATCAAGATAAGCTGAAGTTAGCAGTGAATGCTAAGAAGAAATGAGCCATTTTAGCTATGATTGAAAAAAGAGGAAGATCTCAGACTCCTGTTCTGGATGGTCTTCAATAAATACTTGATCTTATCAGTGTGAGTACTCCCTCCAATCAAGCAAATTATGATATACTGCATCTTGTGCATATCTTGGCCAGTCCTCTCATAAATCCTCCAAAGGTCATCCGTATATCATGTTCACACTGCCACCATCCTGGTACAATCCATCATCTCACACTGGGACTATTCTTGGTGCTTGAGCTCCCTCTCACAAGTCTCTCCTCACTTCAGTCCATTTTCCACTTAGTCACTGAAGTGATTTTCCTAAAGAACAGATCCAACATTTTCACCCCTTCCCCCTACACAATAAAATCCAATAACTCCCTATTATCCCCAGGAGCAAATATAAAATCCTCTAACATTCAAAGCCCTTCAAAGATTCCCCTTTGCCCCCTTTGTAATCTTCCTATGGCTTACATCCCTTTGTGTATTCTGTGATTCAGTGATCTGGCTTCTTGCTATTTCTCTAACTAGATCTTCCTCTATATCTCCTGACTCAGGGGAATTTCATTGTCCACTCTATGGCTGGAATATTTTCCCTCTTTATTTCCGCCTTCTGGATTTTTTGGCTTCCTTCACCTCCCAACTAAAACCTCATTTTCTACAAGAAGTCTTTCTCAATCTTCCTTAATTCTTGTTTCTTCTCTCTGTGATTATTTCTAATCTATTTTATGGATACATGTATGTATATATACACACACAAATACATATATACATACACATATACACTGTGTTGTATAAATATATGCATATATACAAATATATACAGACTTATATTTGTATATATGGATATATTCATACAATTTATGCATAAATTTATACAATTTATACACACATCTATACATACACACTAATAGACATATATACATAAACATGTACACACATACATATACATATACCATATATACATACCTATACACACATTCATATAGGAATATACATCCATGTATATATAAATGCATGTATGTACATATCACACATATGCATATGCACACAGAGACATGCATGTTTGTGGATGTAAGTTTACATAAGTATATAAATATGCATTGCACATGCACGTGTGCACGTGTGCACACATATGCATGTAGTGTGTGCCTATGTGTGCAAATATGCACATGTATCTTGCAGACATGTATCTACATATACACATGTACATGAACATAAGTATGTTCGTGTATTGTGATTGTGTGTACAGTGCATGTATGCACACATGCAGAAATACATGTAAGCCTGTGTATATACACATGCACACATATACACAATACATTTGTGCACACATACATACATACATATAAACAATACATACACACATATACATACATCTGTATATGTCATATATAGTTGTCTGCATATTGTATCCCCCATTAAACTAAAATCTCTGAAAGCAGGACAATATTTTGCTTTTCTTTGGATCCCTAACACTTAGCAGTGTCTAGCAAGTACTTAATAAATGTTTTTTGACTTACTAACTGGGCTTTCTTTAGATCTGTTTCATACTCTATGGGTACCAAAGGACTACATGACTGTCTACTGGCTAACACTTGCGCTTATTTCATAGCTTTTTTTCTAGTTAGATTTTGTTTTTTTTTTTGCTGAGGCAACTGGGGTTAAGTGACTTGCCCAGGGTCACACAGCCAGGAAGTGTTAAGTGTCTGAGACCAGATTTGAACTCAGGTCCTCCTGATTTCAGGGCTAGTGCTCTATCTACTGCACCACCTAGCTGCCCCAGATACTTTTTAATGATATATTTCACATATTTTTTTCTTCACAATTCTTAATTGTTAATATGCTGAAGTCAACCACTGCCCTTTGGTTACTCTGTATCTTTAATTCTTTGGAAACTATGTTATCTCATGCTTCAAAATCATGTAGCATCTAGAGAAGAATACTCTTACTACTTCAGTGAATCTGGGACTGGGGACTATGATGTCAGAATCCAAATGTGCTAGAGTATAGCTTTTTATAATAGACAAATCTTTTCCATTCTTTGTCTATTTTTTTTTGTCCTCCTTTTAGCTTCATCCTTAAGTGGTATTGGCATAATATGGCTTTATTTAAGCTTATTTTTCTCCTATGACATATCACTGTTTTACAAAGTAATATTGTTCATCACTTTCTATAATCTTTTTCTAGAAGATTGTTTATATTCTAAGTTGTCATTGTCCTTAAATATCATATTTCTCTACTTGAAAAGGACATCAAGAGTTTTCTGGGCAAACTGGTTCCTAAACTCTCTAAGTCTCTTTATAAAAAAGACATTTACATCAGTTAAAATTCCATATGAAATTGTGATAAACCTTTATCGATGTTTTGTTCTTTTATCCATATGCCATAAAATAATTAATTTAAGTAGGTCAGGCTAGACTTGTCTCATCCCTTACCATATTTTCTTCTCATTTTTTTCTTTCTTCTAACTTTATATAGATTTTGTCCTTTGCATTAAAAAGTTATGGTATGCTTCTTTGCAGGCAGGTAATCCCTATCATTTCTTATGTCTTAAGATATATTCTATCTCATTTTTGTGGTGATTTTTAGGATTTATCATGCCCAGCACTTCCTCTCTTTCTTCTTTAAAGGAAGTATTTATAATCTATAAGCATGAGTATAAACCTCTGACTTCATTGCTTTGATATCCCTGACCAATATTTTCTACTATTTTTTCCATCATGCTGTTTTATGCTCCTATGTGCTTTGAAGGCATTCCAGCTCTAAAGCTATGTCTTGTGGTCTCTTTTATAGAGAATAGGTCAAAATGTATAAAGATTCAGTTCTGTGTTGTATAGGGCAAAGAATACTGGCTCTGAAGTTAGAGAACCTGAGTACCAATGAACGTTTACTCCTTGTATGGCCTTAAAGCAAATCACTTTATCTATATACCTATTGTTTCCCCTATTAATATGTAAGCTCCACGAGCACAAGAGAATGTTTTATTTTTGACTTTGTATTCCTAGGTTGTACCATAGAATCTGAAACATAGTAGGTGCTTAATAAATGTTTTAGACTCAAACTGAATTGATTTGTATTTAGAAGTTCATTTCTGAAAGATATGCAAAGCTTTCAGGAATGACATTCTGAAGACACAAAACCAAATCATTTTTTTTTAGTTTTAGCACTTTGCATAGGCGAATCTCTAGGATCACATGAACCAGATCTAACTTTGAAGGCTGATCTCAAGAGAATCATTATTTCCTTTTGGCCCTTTGCAACCATCTGTGGTTGCCCCAGGATAATCTCCTAACATATTCATAATGTAGTTTATATCACAGTTTCCTCCAAAAGGTTTCTCCTACTAGCTCCTGTACAACTATTCAAAGAATCAATGGCATGTCAGGGTCAGAGTAGCCTTTTCTTTACTTCATAGATCACACAATTGACACAAAGAGCCTACATATACATGGGTAAAACACTCAACTGCTACCAAAGGAGCTAACAAAGGGAGATCACTAATATACCAGTGAATCCCTCCCTCCCACAGGATCATGAATCATTCCTCCAAGACTCCCTGTGAATTGTCATGGCTTGGCCTTTCCATATAATGTACATACATTTTGGGAGCTATTCAAAAAGCATTTTTCTTCTCATTGCACTTATGCTGTCTAAATAACTCACTGGCTTTGCATTTCAAATAGGATGTTGCTCGATAGAAACTTTCTCCAAGGAGAATCAAGAATCAGGAAATCACCTTTTCTTTTCAAAAGGTCTAATGCCTGAACTCTTAAACTTGGTGTTAACTTTCAGGCAAACTCCAAGGCTAGAGGAGTCTAGTCAAGATCTCTGTGCTAAAGCCCTATGTAAGCACTTCTCTACCTCTACCTGCATCTGTAGGAAATGTATCAGCATCCCAGTTGCTGTCACCTTGAGGGCTAGAAAAGTACATTCTCAGGGACTACACTGTCTAACCTGTGTTCTCAAAATGAAACAGAAAGATTGAAGTCAACCAGGAAGGTGAGGTGGAGGCATTTCTCAGGCCACTTGCACAAACAAATACAGTACTGCTGCCACAAATCTCCATCACTTTCTACTGAGAGGAAGGAAGAAAGGTATTCCAGCTCTAAAGCTATGGTCTTGTGGTCTCTTTTATAGAGAAATCAAAATGTATGGAATGGAATGGAATACTTCCTTATACTAGGAAGGAAAGAAGAAAAGAAGGAAGGAAGGAAGGAAGGAAGGAAGGAAGGAAGGAAGGAAGGAAGGAAGGAAGGAAGGAAGGAAGGAAGGAAGGAAGGAAGGAAGGAAGGAAGGAAGGAAGGAAAGAAGGAAGGAAAGAAAATAAAGGAGAAAGGAAGCAAGTGTTTAGTAAGCACTTACTTCATATCATAGAAGTATTGATACTATTGACAAATATCTCAATTGATCCTCACAACAAATAGACAATTGAAGCCATTTGCCTGGGGTCACTAGTAAGTGTTTAAGGCTCAATTTAAACTTTGATCTTCCTGACTCCTGGCCCAGTGTTCTATCTATTGAAATCCCTAGATACCTTTAAAGGGAGGAAGAGTTCTGAAAGAGCCAAGAGAAATGCCCAGATCCACCAGGAGATCCTCTTTTTGCCTCCAAATAACAAACACATTAAACCTTGAAATCTTCTCAGGTTGACTGAATCACCAAATTACTCAGGGACTCCCTTGATCAATGCCCTTTAGGCACATAGCAGGTGTTCAATAAATGTTTGATTAATTGAATTAAGTTGATGAGAAAGATTTTCTGAAGAAACCAACATGAATAAGGAAGAATTCGGATTTCTAGCCAGTAGTCCCTGTTCCCTGAAGACAGTCTCCATGTATTCTGAGCAGAAGACTGACTTTCCCTCTGGAAAGGGAAACCTGATTTTCTTCATTATTTTGAGGGTTAAAAAAGCCCTTTTGTAAGTTTTACAACCTGTGAAAATTCTATAAAATGATATTTCTTTGCTAAATTAAGTCACAATGTATTTGGAAGTATGAAAAAATGTTATCTTCTTGATTGTGAAATAAACCACATAGATTTCTTTTGAGATACAGTGCAAGGCACTAGAAAAGATATTGGAAAAGCTTGAAAGGATTTGGTACTCAACATTTTGCCAAAAGGATAATCAAATGCTCAACTGAAGAGATATAGGGTTGAGGTTTCCATTCCCACATCAATTAAAGTAATCAAAGATAGTGAATATAATGAGGAAGCTAGGTGACACAATAAATAGATCACTGAGCTTGGAGTCAGGAAAACCAGGATTCCAATCCAGCTTTACACACATACCAGCTATATCATCTTGTACAAGATACTAAAATTCCACTTATCTTAGCTTCTTTAACCCCAAAATGGAGATAACAATAGTATCCATCTCAAAGGGTTGTAGTGAGGAGAAAATGAGCCATTTGTTAGTGATTAGCACAATGTCTGGCATATAGTAAGTACTATATAAATGCTATTATCATTATTAAACCAATGAATGAATAAGTCCTTAACTTATTTTGAAGGAATAAAGTGATCTGATCATTAGATGAAGATATGATAGTCATCAAACATCTTGAGACTGAGCAAAAGAATCAAACGTGACTGAGCCTATGCATAACACAGCAAGCCAGTTCAAAATGGAACACTTCAGCAGCAATAAATTTAACAGAGGTCAAAAGCAAACAAACACAATTTTAAAAACATTCCTTGCAGGAAACTGCTGTTGGAGAGAAGGGGAGGGAAAGTAGAAGACAGGGGAAAACGATAGTTTTTTTTCTCCATTATCATCAGATGATAACTTGTGAATTATAAAAAGTTGGAAAATCTGGAATTTCAGCCAGAGGAGAGGATTGGTGACTGCTGGCAACATCAGCAGTGAAAAGTTTAAAAAAAAACACACCAAAGAACAACAGTTTCAGAAATCTCCAAAGTTTCAAGCCTGAGAGACTAGAACCTAAGGGAACTTAAGAAGGGAGAAAAGAACATCCAATAACTGGAGGCTTTGAGTTTATCCTTTGGCTCGATGTGGTCTCTGTGTCTGAACATAGAAACCTTGTGTTCTACATAAGGTGACGTTGTACCTCTAGTTCAGAAAATTTTTTTTGTGATAACCCACCTTGCTATACCCATTCAATAAATAATCTTTCTACAAGTTAATTAGTTCTGTTTGATTGTCAATGAAAAGTATGCTGGTCTGGAGACATGAGTTTCAGAAACTCCAGCTATTCCAGGTTACCCTTATAACTTAATCAGCTACTTTCTGGTATCAGTTTAAAGTACCAGTGAAACGTGAAGAAGTAGCCCAGTGGAGGTAGTACAAATGTAAAGTTCATTAAATACCACATATCTTTAAAATGACTTGTGCAGAAGACAAAATCAAAGGCAAGTAATTGTTAAAATGATATCAGGTATACCAAAATTCAGAATGAAATAAAACCGGTGCAAGAGGTAGAGTTGGGTCTGGAGTCAGGAAGGTTCATCTTCCTGAGTTCAAATCTGGTCTCAGACACTTACTAGTCATGTGAGCCTGAGCAAATCACTTAACCCTGTTTAACTCAGTTTCTTCGTCTGAAAAATGAGTTAGAGAAGGAAATGAAAAAACACTCCAGTATCTTTGCCAAGAAAACCCCAAATGGGGTTGTGAAGAGTTGATGTGACTGAAATAATTCAATAACAATGAATACAAAGAACAAAAATAGGTTTTTTGTTGATGGCCAAAGCAAAGTCAAATGAGGAATTTGCTTCTAGTTATGAATGAGATGAAGATAGGGTTTTGCTTTCCCTAGCTTTTTTTGTAAAATTTGTCTGCTAATCCATCTCATAGATATTTATGACTAGTAATATATGAAGCATTAAAATCAGCTTTGTTTAGTTTATAAATAAGTAAAGAAATGCTCCTTCAGTTAATCTTTTTCCCCCAGGAACAGATATCAGATCTGATCTCAAAATAACCCACTTCCTTTATATTCCAGACCCACTCAACTGCTTTGAATAGCATATATTGTGGCTTATATTATTCACTCTTTCATATTACATTTTCAGTCCTCCTTCCTCCCCAATTGAGAATAACAGAAAATTGTCTTCCTGCCATTTAAGATGATTATCTATGGGAAAAGTTATCTTTCCCTATCTAAAAACAATCACTAACAGGAATAACTGATGAAATCACTTCCACAGCAAGAATGAACAATACAAGAAAAATTATTTAAAATACAGGCTTGATTCTTTTTGTACAGCAAAATAACTGTTTGGACACATATACATATATTGTATTTAATTTATACTTTAACATATTTAACATGTATTGGTCAACCTGCCATCTGGGGAAGGGGGTGGGAAGAAGGAGGGGAAAAGTTAGAACAAAAGGTTTTGCAATTGACAATGCTAAAAAATTACCCATGCATATATCTTGTATAATAAAAAAATAAAAAATAAAGTAATAGAAAAAAATACATGCTTGAGGGCTGGATATAATAGTGTACATTTCTAATCTGTACTCCTGGAGAAGTTGAAGATAGTAGATCCTGTTGAGTGCATAAGGGACCAGGTAGCCACAATAAGTCCTGCATTAATATGGTGATTTCCTTATACCAGAAGGCTACGAGGGTGCCTTGGAAGGAAGAAATTGTCCAAGTTAATAAAAATGGAGCAACTTAAAGCTTCCATGCCAATGCTGACCAGTAGTGGAACTGGGCCGATGAGTGGACATTACAATTCCAGCCTGGCTGAGAAAGGAAGGCTTAGTCCTCCAACCCAAAAAAACAGATATGAACAGGTATTTCTATGTGTGTGTAAATTTATATGTGTGTATGTGTATATATATATGTGTGTGTGTATATGTATATATAAATAAACACACAACTATATTCACATAGCTGCATACATGTGTGTATATGTACATTATATATGTATACATATACACAGGTTGTTTCAAAAAATTTATGCTATTTCAATTAAAGCACTAAGACATTGGGACTTTAGGTGCATGTGTATATGTATCTACTTGAATTATCTAAATTTGATAATTCAATAATGATATTTCTTACATATGTATATGAAATTTTATTTTTGGTTAAGAGGTGCCTTTTTCTTTTACTGAGCAATGCAAGAGGAAGCAAAGCCCCCTCCTTCTTCCCACTCTCAGGAAAAGAAAAAGGCTAAAAATCGCCATGCCTGCCAGGTTTGTCTTGTTAACAAATTATTTTTGCTTTCAGTTAAACTAGTCTCAGTCAAAAGAACTAGTCATAATCTGATGACTCTTTCTGCTTAGAGATTAGTTTAAATTTTATGCATGGATTTTTCATTTTCTGAAGTGATTGCCATTTTATCACAAAAGGCACCTGTTTGAAAGTATTCACTGCTAAGTGGCAGGAAATGCTAATTAAAACCTCCAAACCCCAATTTAAATGAAATGTTGCATCACTTTTCATAGGACTTCCAAACTCAAATTCAAAATACGGGTTTGACCATGTTAGTTTAGTGCACACAAAATTGTGATGGCTTTCTCCATCACTCTTATGACAAAAGACAAATTCCTCAAATGACATTTAAAGCTTTTTAAATCTGACTCAAACAACTTTCTATTTTTATTTCATATTACTTTCCCTTGACATACTAGCCATTCCAATCAAATTGGCCTGGTATTCCATTTCCTATCTCCACACCCTTGCATAATCAATCCCCTACACATGAAGGGCACTTTCTCTTCATCTCTACTTTGTAGAATCCTTAAATCCCATAAAAAAAAACATTTTGAGGGCTTCCTCTTATGCAACACTTTCCCTGATCCTCTTAGTTAATAGTTCTTTCTCCCTGTTGCCAAATTTTAGAATTACTCCAGAGACACTTCATTGTACATGTTGTACAACCCTAGTACAATATAAGCCATCCAAGAGTAAGGACTGTTGCTTTTGTCTTTATAGCAATAGAGTTGAGCACATTACTTTACCTTTAACAAGCCTTGATTAAATTTGAATTAAATGTTTGTTAAATGGGATGGAATTATGGAAAGAGTACAGAAGTACTCCACTATTATTCTGCTTATATTTTCTTTACCAAGGGCAAAATCTGCAGACATGGAAAGAAGAAGGATTGAAAGAATTTGGCTTTATAGAGCCTCAGTGAATCCCCAAATATTAATTCACTTTAAATATTACCTTCTCTATCCCTTTTCTCAAAGTGAGGTCAGTGGAAAAGAAGAGTCTCCAGTGGCAGTGGCCTCTAGACCAAACTGTATTACTATTGAGTTATAAATCAATGAGAGCTCTAAGAGTCTGCCATCTATCAAAATTGAGTGTACTGCCAGTTCATGAATAATATTTGTTCTATGAATCTTACAAGTTTCTTGACAGTATAAAGACCTATAGCTCAGAGGTCAAGGACATTCTTTTTCATTAAGAGGCTCCAGATTTAGACCAGGTTCTCCCAGAACCCCAAAGAAAATTTCTTGAATCTTACATTTGGCTCATTTCTAATGACTACTTCAGAAACAGTGAATGGGATCCTTTTGAGAAAGGTACTAAGTATACAAAGTACAACAAGTATAGGATAACTATTTGTTCCTTTATGACAAAAGACTCAAAAGCATGCACAGATAAATACTTGGCATAAAACAGTAATTCATTACTCGTTACATCTTCCAAGGAAGTTGATAGAACTAAGCCCTGATTAATGTTTGAATTCATACTTAATATTTCCAATGATCTGGAACCAATGACCACAATTATACCATTAAATAATGTAAATTCTGATACATGTCACTGCTTTAGGGTATTCATTACTCACAGGAATTGGGACTTAGAAGTACTTAAAGACTATAAAACATAGAAGACTCTGTGGGACTACTGAGCAAGCAGTAATTTCACTTTCACCTTCAATTTATACTTCCTGAGAAGTTTCAAATTATCTGTCACGTTAGAGCATGGCTTTGGTGATTCTCTTAGTGGTTGTTATCTACTATGAGAAGTTGTTTTGGAACTCGCCTGTTGGACAATCAGCACCCAGAATCAGGAGAATTGAGGAAATGTCCATCAGTTAGTAAATGGCTGTATAAGTTAAGGCATACAAATGTAATGGAATATTACTATACTATAAGAAATGATGAGCAGGCTGATTTCAGAGAAACCTGGAAAAACTTATATGAACTGATACTGAGTGAAGTTCACAGAACCAAAAGAACATTGTACACAGTAACAAAAAGATTATGTGAATATAAACTGTGATGGACTTGGCTGTTTTCAACAATTAGGTGATTTGAGGTAATTCCAATAGACTTATGATGGAAACTGCCAGTCAGATTACAGAGACAAAACTATGAAGACTGAATATGGATCAAAGCACAGTATTTTTACCTTTTGTTATTGTTGTTTGCTTGGTTTTTTTTTTCTTTTTCATGTTTCTCCCCCTTTTTGATCTGATTTTTCTTGTGCAGCATGACAAATATGGGGAAATGTTTACAAGAATTGTACACGTTTAACATGTGGCAGATTGCTTACTGTCTTGGGGAGAAAGGAAGGAGGAGAGAGGAAGAAAAATTTGGAACACAAAGTTTTCCAAAAGTGAATGTTGAAAACTATGTCTGTATGTATTTGGAAAAATAAAATGCTATTAAAAAATTTTAAAAAGAAAATCGATGTCTCTCATTTAAAATCTGAGTGGCTCTTTCTTCTCACTTGCCAAATTTTTTTCAGTATGGTGTCCTCTCCTTGATATATGTGATCATAAGGGAACTAATCAGAAGTCTCTGTCATTCAATCAGTAAGTTAACAAGAATTAAGTGCTTACTATGTGATAGGCATTATGTTAAACATTGGGAATAAAAATAAATACCCCCAAAACATGATCCCTGGACCTCAAAATAATTTACAATTAAATGGGGAGACAACATGTAAATAACTATGTAAAAACAAAATATACACACAATATTTAGAAAGTAATTTGAGAAGGACACAAGCTGTAGTATTTGGAAGAAGAGGAGCTGAGAAAGATCTCCTGTAGGAGGTGGGATTTAAGTTGTGTCTGAAGGAAGCTAGGAGGTGAAGGTAAACAGTCAGAACATTCCAGGTATGTGGAAACAACCAGGATCAGGGCACAGAACTGAGACATGATATTTCATGTATAAGAAACACCAAATACACTAGCTTAGTTGGATCACAGAGTGGGTGGAGTGGCGTAAGGCTTGGCAAGAACACTAGAAAGGTAGGAAGAGGACAGATTTGAAACTCTTTACAAAGTTTCAAATACCAAACAGAAGATTTTATATTTGATACCTAAAGTAATGGGAAGTTACTAGTGTAAAATAAGCAGGGGGTTGCCATGATTAGACCAATACTTTAAGAAAATCATCTTGGCAGCTGAGTGGAGGATTAATTGTAATGGAAAGAGATTTGAGGCAGGGGGACCAGTTATAGAAGAAACTAATCCAGTTAGAAAGTAATGAGAACCTATATTTGGTTTGTGGACTATGTGAAGGGAGAGAAGCAGATTTATGGGGGGGCAGAGTAATGTGTGTGTATATATATATATATATATATATATATATATATATGTGCATATATACTTTTATTTTCCCTCCAATACATGTCATAACAATTTTTAACATTTGTTGCTCTTTCTGTTTTTAAAGTTTTAAGTCTCTGTTTCCAACCTTCCCTCCATTCCCTTCCCTCTCTCTAAGATGATAAGCAATCTGATTTAGGTTATAAAGGTGCTATTATGTAAAACATTTCTGTATTAAGTCATTTTGTGCAAAAAGACTTGGAAAGAGAGAGAAAGAAAAAAGGAAGAGAAGAAGGAAGGAAGGGAGGAAGGAAGGAAGGAAGGAAGGAAGGAAGGAAGGAAGGAAGGAAGGAAGGAAGGAAGGAAGGAAGGAAGGAAAGAAGGAAGGAAGGAGAAAAGAAAGAAGAAGGAAGAGAGGAAGAGAGGGAGGAAGAAAGGAAGGAAAGAAGAGATGAAGTGAGGGAGAAAGGAATGGAGGGAGGGAAGGAAGGAGGAAAAGATAATATGCTTCAGTATTTATTCAGACAACATTAGTTGTTTTTTTTTTTTTCCTGGAGTCTGACAGCATTTTTCTTAATTACTACTTTGGGATTAAAAGCTAAATTATTCACAATTCTTAACAAACAATATTAGTTTTTACTGTGTACAATGTATTCTTCCTCTGTTTACTTCATTTTTATCAGTAAATGTAATTCATTTCAAGTTTTTCTCAAATCATTCTGCTCCTCATTTCTTACAGCATAATAACATTCCATTATAACCATATGCCATAATTTGTTCAGTCACTCCCAACTGATAGGCATCCCTGTAGTGTCCAGACAAGCTTTCTGGAGGATCTCTGGACGGGCCTTGGTCTTAGATGGAGAAGTGATGAAGGCAGGAGGGCCACCAGGAGGCTGGTCAAGGATGGAGTCTAGAGTCTGGGTCTGCGATCACGCTCCAGTACACTCTCTCATCTCCAGTCCTCTCAGCCCTTAAATATCTTAGTACCATTACATCACTACAGCACACTGAGCATGTGCCAACTGTAGAACCATTACATCATCATATCACACTGAGTATATGCCCATTAGAGTGATTACATCATTACATCACACTAAGTATATGTGAACTAGAGAACCATTACCCCATCAATCACACTGAGGTAACACCCTGCTATAAATATCCTTGTTTCAAGTATACCTTTCCCAGAGTTCCCCACTATCTGTGGTCCTCTACATATCCCCTCAATTCTTGATTCTTAGCCACCATAAAAAGAGTATTAAAAATATTTTTGTATAACTAGATTCTGAGGAAAATATTTTAAAGACAGAAATAATGTCGTTTATCAAGATATCCACAAGAAAGGGCCGGGACACATGTGAGCCCAGAAAAGTCCAAACTCCAAGCCCATTTCCAAGAAGGAGATCCACTGACATGATTTGCAAACTCTAAAGTGCTATATAAATGAAATTGATATTTTTAAAATAGAGAGTGCTCCATGGACCCTAAGTTTAGCCCATTAGCCTCAAGTTCTTAGGTAATTTCACTGCTTGATTCTACCTTGGATTTCTGAGCTAGAGACCACTGGGATGAAACCCTGATGATACCCAAAGGAAAAACATCTAATCCTTCCTCATTCCCCCTCAAAACCAGGTTTCTCTAACTCTGTTGTATCAAGTAGCTTTGGTACATTACAGAAATTGATGGAGAAATTCTGGTACATTACAGATTTTAATTACTCCTCCTTCAATGACCTCAGCACTCAAAGCAACACTATACTCAGGGTGACCTGCCTGCACCAGCCCTATTCTCTCAGAGTTAGCGTTTCAAAACAATGCCTAGGATATGTACACACAATACCCAGTAATTTGATTAACAAGTCCTCGTACAAGCTCACACACACCCTCTCAGCTCCTGCTGAGTGAGGCAAGGCAGCCAGTGCAGCAAAGTGGAGCTGGGTTTCACAGGGCATTGTTAATGAAACTTTCACCAGCTTATGCCTGTAGAAAATAGGGAACACGGCCATGTGGGAAATGTCCTCACAAGATAATTGGCTAGTTATTAACAAAATACTGCTGGTGCTGGGTCTGAACAGGACACAGCATGCTTTTTCTTGTTTTTGATTATAGATTCTAGCGGCTGGACAAACATCCTCCTGGAAGATTCTACCTCATGTAAAGGAACTGATTTGTCATTGATTTAGAAAATCCCTGTGGAGAGAAGACTGTTTCCCTGTTCTTTGTAGACTCACAGCAGTAAAGTCAGCTGTTACAATGACACTGGAGAAGATAGTAGAAGGAAAAGATCGATGTCACCTATTACTGAAAGGTGAAAGGATGTGCAAAAGGAGGAAGTATCTTTGCTGGGAAGAGGTACCATCTCCAGAAAATTTCCAAAGGTTTATCTATCTGGTTTTATCTCTCATTTCTCCCTGGTACTCATGTTCTGGTGTGGTACAGTGGAAAAACAAGAGATTTAGAGTCATAGGTCATGGATTCATATCCTTCTCTACTTTTTATAGCCTCTTTGGCTTCAGAAAAAAATCATTTTACTTCCTCCTCTATGTCTGTTTTCTGCATTGCAATATGAGGGCATTGGATTAAGTGGTTTCTAAAGTCCTGTATATTTCAAAATCTATAATTCTTTGATCCCCACAGTGAAATCTTCCTGATCCCACAAATGCCCATTCCTCATACCCACTTCCTAGTCTCACCTCCATATTCTTATTCATATGGTTCTCCCGACCTGGAAAAAAGGGTTCATATTCTAGCTTTGTTATTTTTACATTGTGTGATTCTGGGCAAGCAGCTAAAACTCTGTGGGCCTCAACTGGTTATATGTAAAACAACTAAAACAATATATACCCCCTCTGCCTCACAGAGTTGTCATGAGGAAAGTCTTTGGTGTACCACATATCACAGGGTCCCAGTAGAGAACTCTGTACTATGTCCAATTCAAAGGATTTTTTTCTCTTTCTTTTTGCTGAAACAATTGGAGTTAATTGACTTACCCAAGGTCACACAGCTAGAAAGTATTACTCATTTGAAATCGCATTTGAACTCAGGTCCTCCTGACTTCAGGGCTGGTGTTCTATCCACTGTGCCATCTAGCTGCCCCAATGTGCCATCTAGCTGCCCCCAGTTCAGAGCATTTAACCCAAAGAAGGTCTGACAAGATTTTATTCTTCCTGATTATTGGTTTTCAGTCATCTCAAAAGCAGTCCATGTGGTTAAGAACCAAATTCAGCAAGATTTCAGAGTGAATGTTTAATTCATAGGAAGAGTCCTTAAGACAAAGTTCTATACTATATAATCCCACTAAAAGCTGCCTTGTTCAGTCTCTTCCCCTCCTCATCTTTTAGCTTGAATAAAGTTTAGGTCTAAGGTCTAAGTAAATCCTTTTTCACTATCATTAATGAAAAACATTTATTAAAGTAATATTAGTTAACTTAAATTAATATTAATTAAGTTATAGTAGAAGCTATGAGTTACTATTTTTTTACTTAAGTGTTTTATTTCCCCAACTAGAGAGATGCTTTTTAAATACTTATTGGGTAACTGATGGAGAATTAAAAACCTTATTATTTTTTCAAAACAGGAAGGCAGGCATGAAGAACCATTCCAATTTGTATTTTAACACATCCTCTTTTGTACAGTTTCTTCATTGCCCTTTGTACTATCCAAGTTCCAATATGGAATCAAGAGCAAAATGGCTTTGAGCCTGACTATATACCTAACCACAACCATGGAAAGAAAGAAAGAAAGAAAGAAAGAAAGAAAGAAAGAAAGAAAGAAAGAAAGAAAGAAAGAAAGAAAGAAAGAAAGAAAGAAAGAAAGAAAGAAAGGAAGGAAGGAAGGAAGGAAGGAAGGAAGGAAGGAAGGAAGGAAGGAAGGAAGGAAGGAAGGAAGGAAGGAAGGAAGGAAGGAAGGAAGGAAAGAAGGAAGGGAAGGAAGGAAGGAAGAAAAGAGAGAGAGAAAGAAGGAAGGAAGGAAAGAAAGAAAGAGAGAAAGAAAGAAAAAAAGAAAGAAGGGGGGGAAGAAGTTGTCCAAGGAATAACTATGTGGATGAACTTACAGAATAGGCCTAGGAAAAGAACATAGAGAAATAAACAAAACTATTAAGATAGAACTCATTCTAAGTCATTCTAAGCATCTGCCATGTGCCAGGAACTATATCAAGCCATAGGGATATAAAGACAAAAGACAGCTCTCTCTCAAACAGCTTACTTTCTAATAATGGAAAAGCAACATGAAAACAACTATGTACAAACAAAATATCTAAATGATAAGTTGAAGATCAATCACATCCAAATTAAGGATCTTAGATCATCCTGGAGAATATTTCCTTTGTTAAACTATTAGAGATTTATTTAAAAGAGGGGTAAAGCTCAGGATTTGCCTACCTGTTAAATATGATTTCAAGGATAAGTAAGTCCCTTTCTATCTCAACTCACCCTCTCACCAAATCCTTCTCCACCTCCTGAATGATGCCTGAAATTCCTTTAAAAAGAAACAAAGCCTTTCATTCCACAGTGAGGGTTAAGGCAACATAAAGACCCATGGGAGAAGTATGATTAGAAAAGAAGGAAGCCTAGTCATTTATAAAAAGAGAAAAATAAATAGCCTAAAAAGTAGTGTGCATGTGTGTGTATAAGAGGGAGAAACAGAGATAGAGAGAGAGAGATCGATACAGACAGAGAGAACAGAAGAGAACAGGAGGGAAGAGAGAGAGAGAGGAATCAAAGAAAGAAGAAAGGAAGTAAGGAAAGAAAGAAGGAAGGATGGAAGAAATTCAAGTATAAAACTGAAACCCAAAAAACCATTGAGAGCCAGAAGAAGACTTTCATATAGAGGAGGACTCTTCCATGGAAAATTTTCAGAAAAACACAGGTAAGGATTTCTCAAGATGAGAAGCAGTAGTATAGTGGAAGGAGTACCCATATCACATCAATAAATAGACACGCATTAAGTGCCTACTTTGTGCCCAGGACTGTTAAAGGTAGGCACTGGAAGTACAAAGATGAAAAAAAGACACTATCTCTACTTTCAAGTAAATACATTTTGTTAAAGGAGAAAATATATACATATATAAGTACATAGTAAATACAAAGAGGACATTAAGACTTAAGGGATCCAAATACATGTAAGATGTGATATATGAGCTGCATCTGGATTCTATAATGAGAAATCTAAGAGAAAGTATATTTTAGTCATGGGATACAGATGGTAAACAAAACTTAGTGGAGTGCTGTGTGTAAGAAACAGAGAAAAGGTCAAATTGGCTGGACCTTGGAGTATAGAAAGTATATAATATATAATAAGAACTGAAAGATATATTATGGTCAGAATGTGAAGGACTTTAAAAGCCAGAGTCAACATTTTATTATAGAAGTTATAGGAATCCACTAGAGTTTATTAAGTTAGGGATGTATTAGATGTGGTTAGATCTACAATTAAAGAATATCTCTTCTGGCAGCTATCTAAAAGATAAATTAGAGTAAATGATACTTGATATAAGGATCCTATTAGGAGTCTATTGCAAGAACAGGAAAGATTTGACAAGGACTGAATTTTGAGTGATGGTTCTGTGAGTAGTCTGTAATATGTTGTAGATGTATAAAGGACAAGTTTTGACAGCTGATTAGATGCATAGACTAAGGGAAAATTAGAAGTCAAGAGTAACACTAGACTTAGAACCTGAGAGACTAGAAAGATAATCACCCTCTTCACAGAAACTGGGAAGTTTTGATAAAGGATGGATTCAAAGGGAAAAATAAAGAATTCTCTCCCATCTTCCCATTTTAGGCATATTTTTTTAAAAATCAAGACAAATAAAATGAGAAAATAATATTTCCATTTGCCCTCAGTGTTCATTAGTTCTCTCCCTGGAGATGGATAGCATTTTTTCATCATAAATCCTTTGGAATTGTCTTGGATCATTGTATTAATCAGAGTAGCCAAATTTTTCACAGGTGATCAACATTACAACATTGTTGTTACAGTGCATAATCATCTCCTAATTTTTCCCACTTCACTTTGCATCACTTCATATAGGTTTTGCCATGTTTTTTTTCCTAAAACTACCCATCTTCTCATTTACCAGAGCACAATAATATTCCATCACATCATATGCCATACAACTTTTAGCCATTCTCCAACTGATAAATATCTTCTTAATTTCCAATTTTTTACCACTACACAAAAGAGCTGATATAAATATTTTTGAATGTATAAGTCCATTCCCTTTTGTTTTCTTTAATTTCTTTGGGATACATACCTAGTAGTGGTATCACCAAGTGTAAAAGTAGGCAGTTTTATTATTAAGATTTTGGGTCTAATTCTAAATTGTTCTCCAGAGTGATTAGATACCAGTACACTCTTTCATCAACAATTTATTTTTCCTTCATTCCCTCCTAACCTTGTCATTTCTGATGGTTGTAAGATAGTTCCTCAGAGCTGTTTTAATTTGCCTTTGTCTAATCAATAATCATTTGGAGCATTTTTTTTTAATTTGACTATAGACTGCTTTGATTTCTTCTTCTGAAAACTGCTTGTTTATATCCTTTGACCATTTACCAATTGGGAAATGACTCTTATTTTTATACATTTAACTCAGTTCCATACTCAATATATATTTTTAAAATGAGGTCTTTATCAGAGAAATGTGTTAGGCACCTTTTAGCAAAATGTAGTTTCCCTAACAAAGGATATGTTCAGGGAAGACTAGTACCTCTGATGTAATGACTGTCAAGCCTGTTTGAGGTCTACTTTCTTCCTCCGGGGTCCATCAGATCCAATTAAATCTCACCTGTGGATTCAAGAGGTTGTAGCATGCTATACCCCAGTAAATCATTTCATGAAATGGCAACCACGTTGAGGTTTACTAAGGAATCTCAAAACCATTAGTGACTTAGGGGAGCATCTAACTCAATCATGTGAAGAAATCCCTCTAGCAGAATGGGTGGATAAAAATAATTTGTCCCAGCAGCCATGAAGGTAGCTGAATCAGGCCCTATAAAGCGCACAGAGATTAGTTAGACCTCAGAAAAGTCAAGGTCACCCACTGAATCCTGAATCATCACTAGTCATCTTGACTTTGTCTTGCCACAAGATTTTGACTGTGGAAGACAGAATGAGGTCAGTGACTTCACATAACTCAGCCCCACTTAAAGCCAATTTATGTGAGAAGTAAAAGAGATCATCCATAAGATTTGACCATTCTATCTATTTCAAAGTCCTGTAGTTAAGGGAAGTGATGTTGAAGCAGCATGTATAGATGCACTGGGAGCTATAGTCAGAACCTTGCACACACATAATCCAGGCCAAAGGATCTCACTGGAAGCAGCAATGGGATTTGGTAATCTCCTCAGTATCTGCTCAGTCTTTTAAGGACCATATTGCTCACCTTCTGGTATGAAAAGGGGCTAGAAAAAGTGCCCTAAAAATTGTCTGTCTCACTCAACCCTGGCCTGCTTCTGATGGCAGATGGGGATCTCACCTTGTAGTCAAAACACATACAAATTTACAAAACCCTCTGCAAAGATGATTCTATGTACACATGAAATATGTGCCTGCTTATCTAGCAGACCTGAAAGATGAACAGCTTTTGTTGTGCAAGAACTCAGCAGGTATCACTTCCAAATAGCAGTCCTGATTGAAACAAGGCTGATAAATGAAAACCAGTGACCCATCGTACTGACCTCATTGGTAAAGGTTTCTGAAACCTGGACAATATACAAGCACCATGCCAGGAGACTGAATCACTTCCAGTTGAATTGTCTTAGGAAGATTCTGAAGATCGCCTGGCAAGATGAGGTATCAGACACTGAGGACCTTCCTTGATCTCTACTGCCAAGAATTCTAACTCTACTGTAGAGAGCACAATTCTGATGGGTTAGTCATGTTATTTGAATGCCAAACATGTGTTTGCCTAAAATATTACTTATGGAGAACTCACACAAAGGAAAAAGCTCATGAGCTGGTAGCCAGAGGAAGCAACACAAGGGCACTCTCAAAGTCTTTTTGAAGAACTTTGGAATTGATTGCATGACATAGGAGACACTGGCACAGGACCATCCAGCATGGCATGTCTACATCAAAAAAGGTACTCTGTTCTAGGAGGAAAACAGAATTGCAGTAGCTCAAAAGAAATGTTCCATGCCCAAATTCAGAAACATCTCCACTCCAAATGTTCCTATGGACTATTTGTACATGACCTGCAATAAAGCATTTCAGCTCATATGAGTCCACATATGTGGCTGATTGGCCACAGCTGGACACTCTGTTCTTTGACTCCAGCATGGTGATGTCATTTTGGTCCTCTTCCAGAACAAAGAACACCACCAATTAATCTCCCTGATTATCCCTTTTAATTAAGTCTGGTTTTGCTTTTGCTTTGTTTCTGAAATTATAATTGTTACCCCTGCCTTTTTTAGTTCAACTGAAGTATATTAGATTCTGTTCCAGTCCTTTATTTTAACTCTGTGTGTATCTCTTCTAACTAACATATTGTTGAATTCTGATTTCTAATCCACACTGCTTCTTTATATGGGTGAATTCATCCCATTCCCACTCACAGTTAGAATTACTAAGTATATATTTCCCTCCATATCATTTTCTTCTGTTGCTTTTTCTTTCATTTTTTATCTTCTCAAAAATCTATTTTGCTTCTAACCACTGTTGCCCTTAATTTGTTTTCCCTTTTATCATCTTCTTCCCCTTTCTCCTATCCCTTTCCTCTCCTATTTCCCTATTGGGTAAATTAAATTTCTATATAAAATTGAGTGTTTATATATATATATATATATATATATATATATATATATATATATATATATATATTCCCCATCCCGGTGGAACCAATTCCAATAAGAGTAAGGTTAAAGCATTGCTTGCCATCTCTCCCATTTTCCTTTCCACTGTAAAAGTTTTTCCTTAGATACCTTTTTTATGTAAAAAAAAAAAAAAAGTCCTCATTATACCTCTCCCTTCCCTCTTCTTTCAGTGCATTCCTCTTTCTCAACCTTTCATTTTGGGGGAAATCATTACAACATAAGAGGCTGATATCCATGTCTTCTATCTATGTAAACTCCATTTAATTACCCTAATTTTTCAAAGAAAGGCAAGTTGTATATTATGGAAATGCAGGATTTCACATATGATTCTCTCCTAGTATTTCTATATGGAAATACTCATATTTGTCAATGTTTGTTAAGAATGACCAAAAAAGGAAACAAAGAAATTCTTTATAAAAAGAAGAGAATTCAAAATTATATTATAAAGTGACAAACTGTTCATACTTTAGGATCCCACTGTTTGATCTATGATTCCAAGGTCAAAGACCAAAGAAAGGCTCTAAATATACCAAAATATTCATAGCTGAACCCTTTGGGGCAGGAAAAAAAATGCTCATTGACTGGGAAATGACAACAAATTTTAATGTATAAATGCAATAATGTGGCCACTGAAGTACCTTCTAACTCTAAAATTCTATGATTAACAATAAATATGAGGAAATCAGAGAAACATGAGAAGTTTGCTATGAATTGGCACAGTGGGAAAAAGGTAGAATCATGAGAACAATAAACAAAACGACTACAATCAAGTAAATTCAAATAGCACTAAAAGGTAGCTAAACTTATTTTAAATGTAATTACTAGTCTAGTCTTTGATGACTACTGATATTAGTTGTTAAGAAAGTGAGGAATTATGGGTGTAAAATGTTGCATATACTGTCCATCTTGCTTAATTTTGTGTAAATATTTTTCTTTATTACAAGGGGAAATTTTACTGAAAGAGACCATATTCTGGGAAATAATTTGGGTAATGAACAAAAGCCACCAATGAATCTCTTGAAATTAAAAAAAAAGAAAAAATAATGAGTTTTGGATATAGGTTTGTCATACACATTGAAAGAATTTTATAGGGTTTACAAAACACTTTATTTATCACAAGAAATCTATGAAGTAGTAGAAGAGTAATAGAAGTTACTATTTTTATTTTTCATTCTATACATGAAAAATATTAGGTTGTGAGGTTGTCACTTTATTGAGATTAAACAGGAATAGGCACTTGAATTCATATCTTTGACTCCAAACCTAAAGTACTTACCCCTATATGGTACACCTTGACATTTATTATTTACAAGGAAAAGTTAGAGCGTATATAGTCCAATATACCCTTGTAACAAATAAAGAAACTGAGAGGAACTATTTTCCTAAAAACAAACTTTGATAGTTGGAAGGGTTAAAAATCCTGAAGGTACAGAAGAGTATCTGTACCTGAGTCTAGATCATTATTACATCCTAATTTACCAAATTCCAGATAATTTGCCCTCCTTTCTCTGAGAATTCAGTCCCAGATTTATATTTTGCTTCTATACCTAGAAATATTGTAGAGCCAACTCAAACTGTTAAATTTTCAGTGTGAGCACTTACCCTCAGAAAATGACAAATGCAACAAATCATAGCTTGATTTTCTGTTTTTACTGATTGTCCACCCTTAAGAAAGTGATGAGTAAAATATTGATGAAGATTGAATTTTAAAATGTATTGCAAGCCTATCCCCCCTCCCCCCGAGAGTTACTTTTTAGTGCTATTTGAATTTATTTTATTTTAGTCAATTTCTGTATTGTTCTCATGGCTTTACTTTTTCCCTCCACTATGCCGATTCATAGAAAACTTCTCACATTTGTCTGAATTCCTCATATTTATTGTTAATCATAGAATTTTAGAGTTGGAAGGTACCTCCACCATTACATTTATATATTGAAATAAACCATTTACCACTTTATACTCTAGTTTTTGTCTTGACATTTGGAAATTTCAATATGCATAAATGTTGTCTCTTCAAACATCTCAGTCCATCAACATCAATTGCTATAACCTACATATTCATTCTAGCTCAGCTACCTCCATCAGTATTCTACAACCATCTCTTTAAACCATAGCTTGACTCTTACTACCTGTGTGATGTTAGAATATCACTGAACCTCTATGGGACTCAAGTTCCCTTGTCAGTCAATCAATAAACACTTATTAAGTAACTACTATGTGCTAGATATTGTGTAAGTCCTAGGATACAAAGAAAGTCAAACTACTTACATAAAATGAATTGGTTGTCCACAATGGCATCAAAAGTCCCTTCTAGCTCAAAATCAATGATTTCATGAATTCAGATATTTTATTCTTTGATCATAATTGCCCCCAGGTCCTTCCATCTTTCATCTTTTACAGGAAGTCTGATGTAGTAGAAAGGAAGTTGGGTTTGAAATAAGAAACCTTTAGTTCTATTTCCAGCCTATATCACTTGCAATCTCTATGACTTATTGCCAGTTACCTCACAACTGTCTCAGTTTCCTTATCTATAAAAATGAAGAGATTGGCCTTGTTTAGCCTCTAATATACATTGCTGCTTTGAATCTACTAGCCAATTAACTATGTTCCTATGAGCTATTATCCCTTTCCTTTAATCTTAAACCCATTTTTTATCCCCACCACACTCTCCAGAACCTTTTCTGCCTGTTCTAGTCTAATATTCCTATTATGGTCTCATTTTCCTCCCTAATTATCTTTTTAAAAAATTCTTTAAATATTTTTTCATGAGGTCAAGAATTTCAAGGGAATTAATGAAAAAGATGTAAACATTATAAAGCAATAGTCATCAAAACTATTTGGTACTGGCTAAGAAATAAGAGTAACTGGTTAAAAAATAGGTTAGGTTGATAAAACACAATAGTCAATGACTATAGTAATTTAATGTTTGATAAACCTAAGGATTCCAGTCTTTAGGTTTTATGTTTTAAAAAGGAGAGAGCTAGTTTTCAACATTCACTTCTATAAGATTTTGATTTCCATATTTTTCTCCCTCTCTGTGTCTCCACCCCCACCCCAAGTTGGCAAGCAATCTGATATAAATTATAGAAGTACAATCATATTAAATATGTTTCTACATTAATCATGTTGTAAAAGAAGAATAATAAAAAAGGGAAAACCATGAGATAGTGAAATAGTATGCTTCGATCTGCGGCAAGACTCTTAAGTTCCTTCTCTGGATATAGATAGCATTATGTATCCTTTGGAAGAATCTTAGAGCATTATATTGAACAGCATTATATTGAACATGGTGGGCATTTTAACAGTTTGTTGATATATTAATCTTTCAGGAACTCTCTCAGCTTCTTTTTCTATACGACACATTCCCTCTACATCATCAACTAATCTCTCCTTTAGTTTTTTTCAGGATGATTATTATATATTTTGTTTTCTGTCTTTGTAATCCTAGGACCTAGCACAATCTTTCTCATAATAGGATCAAATGAGATAATATATGTAAATAGCTTTGCAAATCTTAAAGTAATAAATAACTAGCTACTATTTTGACAATACATTAATGTTCTACTTCATTTACATATCACAATTTGTTCATTCATTCCCGTTATTTTTAGTTTTTTGCTAATGCAAATAACACAACCTTTTACAGATGAGGCAAGTGAGGCAGACAGAGGTTAAGTGAGTTAGCTAAGGTCATACCAGTAATCATCTGAAACAAGTTGAAATCAAGCATTTCTGGCTTGAAGTCCATCACTGTTCCACCCTAACATCCAGCTGTATTCTAAAATAAATAAATTAATTAATAAACAGACAAACAAACAAATAAATAAATGCAAGGAATTCAGGAAAAACATAAGAAGAGTCACATGAAGTGATGAAGAGAAAACAAAAGCAACATAATATGTACAATGACTATAGATAGTAATGAAGATAATAAAAATATTAAAAGCCATTGAATTATTACAAATTATAATAAACAATTATAACTAAAAAGGAAAAAATACTTTCTTCCTCTCATTATCAAGTGGAGACTATGAATGTGAAAGATGGGAAACATCAGACACAATCACTGTAATTATTGCCCATGTATAATTTTTTTGATGCATTTGTGTTTGTTTGTTTTTGCTGAGGCAATTGGGGTTAAGTGACTTGCCCAAAGTCACACAGCTAGGAAGTATTAAGTGTCTGAGGCCAAATTTGAACTCAGGTCCTCCTGACTTCGGGGCTCTATCAACTGCACCACCTAATTGCCCCGCTATTGTGTTATTTTAACCAAAATTCAATTGAAGAAAGATAGTTAAAGGATAGTTTAAAAAATCACTAGATTTGGTGACAAATGAGTCAATTTTAACTCAGGCACAACATCTCTTGGGGCCTAATACACTGTTGGCACGATGATGAATTGGTCCTGCAAGTACAATATAAAAACAAAAGGAAATAATAGAACTATATTTAACTTAATTTTATTTATTTTAGATTTTCCCCAGTTACATTCAATATAATTTTTTTTACATTTGTTTTCAAGATTTTTGAGTTCTAGGTTCACTCACTTATCCCCATTCACAATTAAGAAGCTACATGTGAAGTTATGCAAAACATTTCCATAAAATTCAATTTGTGAAAGAAAACAGAGACCTTCCACCCTAATGAAAATAAAAATCCTCAAGAAAAATTAAGTTAAAAATAGAGAAATAGAGAGAATAATAGAGAATGCTTCAATCTATATACAGACTCGACCATTCCTTCTCTGGATATGAATAGGATTTTTATTATAAGTCCTTCAGAGTAGATGGGGATGATTGTACTACTGAGAATAACAAAGTCAATTATAGTTGGTCATCCCAGAACATTGCTATCACTTTGTTCATGGAGGACTTTCTGTTGGTGTTCTTTTTCCAAAACCAGCCAGGTGATAAAAGAGTTCAGATCTTTTATTGTGTCCTTCAATATAGCCCAGTTAGCCCAGAAGCCTATCTCTCCGCTTGGTTCTAAGAGCTCTTTCCAAATGTCTCCAAATCCAAAGGTTTGTCCTTCCGACTCCAGCCAGCACCAAAGTAAAAGATACAATGAATCTTTCTTGCCTCAAAGATAGGACTTGTAGGGTTTCTTCCAGAGTGCTCCTCTCCAACCCCAGTCAACGTTCACAAGATAACTCTCTCGAGTGGCTTACTGGAGCTGTATTTATGCTACTTCTCTGAGAGTGGGATTGTGGGATATCTCCCAGCATGCTCTCTGGCCCTAAGGGAGGTGTGAATTCAGATATCTCTTTCTAAACCCTGAATTCTCCCAAACGTGTGAACTCCATTGAGTACTTAGATACTTATGAGCTCTCTAAAGGTGTGAACACAAGCATCATTTCTATCAGTTGTACTTGGTACCTTGTTTCAAGTTCTGGCCCAAAATATCTCCTTCTAAGATCAAATCAATCATATTGAACCATTCCAAATTAGATAATTATTGTCTCTATCAACTCCAATGGCTTAACAGTTTGTAAAGATTCCAACAACTTTCCAGTATTTTTTTTTCCTGAGAGTGTGCTGCTTATCAGTTTCCAGAGAACAATAAAATTCCAAGAGTAACTTGCTTCAATTTTTTTTTTTACAATTACTATTGCTGATTTTATTTCACCCCATTTATTCTCTCTCTCCTTTCACCTGTCCCTCCTCAAAAGTATTTTGCTACTGACCATTCCCTCCCCCAACATGTCCTCTCTTTTATCACCTTCCCCCCTAATCATATGCCATTCTCTTCCTATTTTCCAGCAGGATAAAATAGTTTATACTCCTAATCATATATATGTTATTTCCTATTGTAGCCAATTGTGATGAGAGTAAAATTCACTCACTCTCCCTCTCTTCCCCCTCTTCCCCTCCACTGTAAAAGCTTTTTCTTGCCTCTTTTTTATGGCAGATAATTTTCAGCATTCCACTTCTTCCTGTCCCTTTCTCCCAGTACATTCCTCTCTCACCTCTTATTTTCATCATCTCTTTAAAAATATATTATCCCTTCATACTCAACTCACACCCATGCCCTCTGTCTATATATGTATATTCTCATTATGGCAGTACTGCCATAATAATGAGAATGTTCTAAAGAGCTACAAGTATCATCCTCCCATGTAGGAATGTAAACAGACAAACTTTATTAAGTCCCTTATGATATCATTTTCTTGATTACTACCTTATACTTCTCCAGAATTCTGTATTTGAAAATCATATTTTCCATTCAACTCTGGTCTTTTCATCACAAATATTTGAAAATCCCCTGTTTCATCAAATGACCTTTTCCTCTGAAGGATTATATTCAGTTTTTCTGGATAGATGATTCTTATTTGCAATCCTAGCTCCATTGCTTTACCTTCTGGTTCTAAAATATCAGGACAGTTTTCCTTGATGATTTCTTGAAAGATGATGTCCAGACTCTTTTTCTGATCATGACTTTCAGGGAGACCAATAATTTTAAAATTAACTCTCCTGGATCTATTTTCCAGGTGTTTTTCCAAAGAGGTAGTTCACACTTTTTTTCTATTTTTTCATTTTTAAAATTTTGCTTTATTATGTTATAGAGCACTGACGTAAGCTTCCGGGATTTGTGCAGTTGTTTTCAGAAATTCTTCTAGGAAATTGATCACAAGCACTCTTTTCTGGCCTGGAGTTGTTAGATGTGTCCCCGACCCATTGTAGTTGTAAGATCTAGTGTGCTAGACGGGACTGGGACTCCACTGGCCAGGGCTGTGCTGGGACTGCACACCAGATTCTCACCCCATTGCCATAAATCAAGACCCTCTCTACTGACCTTCTGAGTCCTCCCTGATGTCCCTGGGCTAAGAGGTTCAGAAGCCTCCAGCACTGCTGCTGATTCAGAGGTCCCACTTTGCTGATTCTAGGATCTGGGCTGGGGCTGGGCCAGGCTTATGCCTATATGAAATCCAACGCTCTAGTTCCAAAGACCTTTTTTGCTGACTTTCAAGGTCTTCTCTGGTGTCTCTGGGCTGAGATGTCTGGAAGTCACCAGTAGTGCCGCTGATTCAAAGGTCAGGCCTGGGCTAAACTGGAATTGGAGCCAGGCTGTGCCATGTGTCCTGCCCCAGGACTCCTATCTTGGAGTCCCAGACTTTTTTTGCTGAGCTTCTAAGTTGCCTTTAGCTGGAAAATGTTCTACTCTGCCTTTTGGGGTGTTCTGATGCTCTAAAATTTGTTTAGAGTCATTATTTAAAGGAATTTGGAACAGTTTGTGGGAGAGGTTGGTCAAGTTCCTGCCTTTATGCCACCATTTTAGCTCTGCCTCCTCTAGAACTATTTTTAAATGTTTAAATTATTGAATTGACTGGAGATATTTGATAAGACTGGAGACCACAGAACTTCCTCTATTTTACTATTCTTGTATAAGAACTGTCTCCTCCATAGCTAGCCAGTGGATGACACAATGTTTTAGTATTCTCTAAATACTAAATATTTCTAGACCTTTATTCTTTTACTCAAAACAGTAACATAATATAATTAATGCCCAGAGACAACTAGAAACAGTCTGCCTTGTTACTCTCCCATTAATTTGTCTTATGACTTAATCCTTAATAAACCTATTCCTTAGCATTGTTATCCCCCAGCCAAAAAAAAAAAATACAGAGGACACATGAATTAATTGTCATTTACTGAAAAGTTAAAGGTTATAAAAGAGAGAAAGGAGGTCTCTCTCCTGGGAAAACTTATCCATTCTTGGAAAAGTCTGGCAATAGTTTCTCTGATCTCATTGTATTGATAGTTTTTATTTCATCATCATACTCAATCATATTAATCATAATCCCAAGTAGTCAGAGGCAAACTACAGAGAGATCATCCAGAGGGAGCTTTAAATAGATTTTCATAGTGCTCATATGTTTTGCTGGTCCTGCCACACAGGAGAACACAATGGTTAGAGGTAGACATTGGTCTGCCTCCATTTACATTTGGGACAGAAGTACTTAGGGATCCCTGGTCTAGGAAGTAGAGTAGCAACAGGAAAAAGAATCCTGGGCTAGAAATCTGAAGACTGTAGATGAGACATCCTTTGAGCTTTTTTGTAACTGCATTCTTTGCCTATGCCACCTTTAAGATCCAATTCAGTTCTGCAATTCTCTGATAAATAGGGGGCACTACCGCACCTTGCACTAATCTAAAACCTTGCCACATTTGCTGTTGTGAGTGACATAACAAACTCAGGCAGCCTCACCCTTATCAAATATTTGAGAAATATTCACTGATCTTGGACCTCAATTTTCTAATTGTAAAATAAGGGTATAAGGACTCTAACATCCCTTTCAAACCTAAATCCTAAGATCCTGTGATTCTTATTCTGATAATGCATGAATGATCAAAAACTATGGAGCCTAAACTAATGGAACTAGTGTGCCTTCATGTAATGGAAGTCAATTAACAAATATTTATAAGGCATTCCCTATGACCAAGGCACAAATTTTGGTCCTATGGGAAGTCCCAAATCATTCTCCTTACTCTCCAGGAACTGCCAATCCAGCTAAAATTCTAACAATAATGGAAAAGTGAAATACAAACTATACAAACAAAGAGCTGGGCTCAATGAGTTCTATTGCTAATCACTGCCTCAGAATTGGCACTGCACCATATTTAATATCTCACTGAGTGAGGGAGGTGTGTATATAAAAAATATGGGGGAAGAAGGTGACCTATAATCTTAGGCAAAAACCCCAAGTTGTAAGGCATTATGTTATAGAAATCATACTGGACCTAGAGTATTAAGACCTGGGTTTGAATTTTGATTCTGGCATGTATTGGACAATCTCACTGAATTCTATTTTCCTCATAAGTAAGATTAAAAAAATATTTATACTACCTTCCTCACATGAATAAAACCTTTTGTAAATTGTTGAGGACCATGGCTTAAGAGAGCACAAGAAAAAGCTTTCCAGTTTACAAAGCTAACAGCCAGCCAAACAGTCAGTAAGCACATATTTTTACAATAATAACAGTGAGATACTATTTTCAATAGGCATTTTTTGGGGGATAGGCAACCCTGACTGTGCTCTCTTTTAACCAGGTCATCCAGAGGAATACCAAAAACTCAGAATCTTGCTATCTCTACTACCTTTTTGATTTTAAACACGTCAACTCCTCTTATCTTGGGTTCAGTTTCCTCATCTGTGAAATGAAGGGACTGATCTTTTCCCCTTCCACATGTAAAATGTTAGGCTTCTATACCCACTCTCCAACAGGGAAATTTCTTCAGGATTAGGGTAACAACCTTGATCTTGTGGAAAACATTTGATTAGTTGTCTCTTCTCTATCTAAGAATCAAGCACCCTTACCAGACTAGAAAGAGAAAAGTATAAGAAAATTAAACCTATTAAGACTATCCTATGAATGTGTGAAACTGAAAGTACAGAAAACTCAGATGTTTTCTAAGGCTGGTCTGATTGGCCAACTGGCTAAGTTTTCAGGGAATCAGTTACCTGAGCCACCATCTTGAGTTTACATCATCACTACCACCATTATCACACAAAGTCTTTGTTGATTGCTCTCAGCCTTCCTTTTCCCACTCTCTACCCCTGTAAAATCTTTACCTCAAGTCTTCCCATTTTTATCAAAAGAACAAGTCACATAGATGGTCACACACCTGCTTTGAGGACAAGCTCAATTCTTAATACTTCGAGTTTCTCTCCTCTCAGGACATTTATTCTCGTTTCTTGCTCTCCTTGGGAAAAGATCCAGTTGAGATAGATAGATGTATTTCCCAGATGATAAAATTTATGAAGAATAACAATTCACATAAAGGCTACACCCCTTTGTCAAGCAATCATAATCACATGATCATGTCTCTGAGCCAGCTTCCTTGAAGGATCAGGTTGATGTCATCTGCAAAAGAAATAGAGAGAGTAAAGACTTCCTTACTTTGGCTTTAATTAATTTGGCCACACTTTCTCCACTCTTTCATATAAATTTGTAAATTGCATTTAATGCAATATATCATACTGTATTTTTGAAAATCTTTTAATATCTAGCTTAGTAGAAAACAGCTGAATTCTACTATTTCTACATTTAAGCTGTTGTGACATTTTGATTGAAGTATTTGGAGAAAATCAGGTCTCACCTAAATATGTAGTTAGAAAAAAGAGAAGTATTTTAAAACATAAATGACATTATTATTATTGTTGTTACAAAAATAGTTTTGATTTCATAGACCTCCCAAAATGGTCTCCAAGGTCCCCACATTCACAAATTACCCTCTGAAAACCACTGGACTAGAAGATCTCTGAGATTTCTTCAGCTCCGATATTCTATCATTTCTAAGACTCTGCTTAGGTGCACCATGCCCTTTTCTGGCACCTATCTCCTAAGAGAGGAAATTAGTTGTTTTCAATATACAAAATAAACTATGGAATAACAGACTCCTTACATATGTAGCCCTAAGGATCATCATAGAGTTTAGATATAGAAGTATCCTTAGGGTAGGAGAATCTAGAATTTGTCATTTTGCAGATGAAGAAACTGAGGCTCAGAGTCTCAGAAATACAATAAATAGATAAGCCTAAAAATCAGAAGTGATCATTTGGATGAAATGAGTGTCAGAGGCAATATTTGAATAACTTCACCAAGATCATTTACTAGTGACAGTCAATATTCAACCCCTACACAATGCTATCTTTCATGCTCTCTACTCCTTATACTCCATCTCCACATTCTTCAGTCATACTCTTGGCCAAACTTTGTATGTCTGCTCTTTTTATACTGTTTAGTTACTAGTTTGTGCCACTATGTGAGCACCTCTGCAACAAAGAAACACGAGTTCAATTCCACCAATTGAAGTAAGAGTCAAAATAAAAGACTGCCTTTGCTTACGAAACCCAGGACTCTTCTTATTTCTTTTATTACTCAAATATTTCCCTGGGGAAAAGAAAATCTATCTTGTTATTCCATTTAAGATGCTACTAGATGAAGGTGTGGGAGAATGTGGAATGTCATTTTCTATATGTGTACAAAAATGAAGAGTAGTTCAATGAATGATCTGAATTCTCTTATCTCCTAAGTGTGCATCATTCTTTTAGTTTCTCATTTCAAGTGTGAGACTAGATACATACTCTACCAAGTTTCAAAAATATGTTTATCTCCTTATGATCTAGGATAGCATCATTATATATTTGTGTGTGTGTTTTAGTTAGCCAATATAGAACATAAATATAATAAGTAGATAAGGCTGAAAATCAGAAGTGATTTATCCAAGATCACTTGGGTGAAATGAGTGTCAGAGACTATTTGAACATTCAAATTCTAACATTCTGTCCACTTCACTATAGTGTATGAGTTTGTGTATATGTGTGTGTGTATACATACTCATCTACTTCCTTAAACAATAGAGATTGCAATTCATATATGGCTCAATTTATGAGTCCTACAAATTTGCCTGAGTTACAGAGAGATTAAATGATTTATCTGTAAAGTGTCAGAGGCAGGATTCTAACCCATCTGCCTTACTCCAAATCCAGAACTCTGGTATCTATGTCAAGCTATTTTCCAGATGATTGACAGGAAGGTAGGTAGGAAGGAAGGAACGAAGGAAAGAAGGAACGAGAAGGGAAGGAAGGAAGGAAGGAAGGAAGGAAGGAAGGAAGGAAGGAAGGAAGGAAAGAAGGAAAGAAAGGAGAGAGGGAGAGAGGGAGGGAGGGAAGAAGGAAGGGAGGAAAAAAGGAAGGAACGAAGGAAAGAAGGAAGGAAGGAGGGGGGAAAAGAGGGAGAAAGGAAGGAAGAGAAGAAAGGAAGGAAGGAAGAAGGGAAGGGAAGAAAGGGAAGAAGGGAGGGAGGGAGGGAGAAAGCTATAGCAGTGGCAGTGGCAGCAGCTTTGAGAATTCTCAGCTCAAAGACAGTAGAGTGGTTGGACAATTGGTCAGAAAGAGATTACAAAGGGATCTTTTGTTGGTACTGGGTATAAAACTTGGCACAGATTGACAAATCTATTGCCAATGAATTTCTGGATTGCATTTCCAATGTGGAGAAGAGTGCTTGAGGTTAGTCACAAGAGAGCAGGGATCCTCTTAGCAGTTCCAGTGCAGAAAAAGTTGCACTTGCAACTACAGGAGTATAGGAACTATTCCTGGGTGTAGAAAAAAAGACAAACTAGAGCACAGACCAGGAAAGCAGTGACATCTCTCTTTGGATCCCACCACCTTGTAAGCACAAAAAATTTTACAGATTCACAGAAGTAGCTTTGAAAACAGCAGTATGACAGAGCCTGAAACTTGTGACATTGTCATTCCAATCCTGGATGAGCAGAACTCAATTTTAAAATAAAATTCAAAATCAAGAAAAAAGCTGGAAAAATAAGCAAATAGAAAAAAAAAAAAGAACTTGACCATAAAAACTATTACAATAGCAGAGAAGTCCAATGCATTCACATAGAAGATAATAAAGAAAAAACAATTACAAGCAAAGCCTCAAAGAAAAATTCAAATTGCATAAAAGCCTGACAAAAGTTTCTAAAATAGTTAAAGAAAGAGATAAGAGTAATGGAAGAAAATTGGGGAAAGAAATGAGAGTGATACAAGAAAATAACAAAAAGAGAATTAACAGCTTCGTAAAAAAAAAAAAAAAAAAAGGTACAAAAAATACTGAAGAAAAAACAAAATTGTCTAAATGATAAAAGAGGCCCAGAAATTTAATAAAAAGAAGACATTTAAAAACAGGAAAGACCAAACAGAAAAGGAGGTACAAATGTGTAATGAAAAAAACTTTCTTTAAAATTAAAACTGGACAAGTAGAAGCTATTGACTTCATGAGACATCAAAAAACAATAAAACAAGGTCAAAGGCATGAAAAATAAAAGAAAAATTGAAATATCTCATCAAAAAAGACAGACATGGAAAATAGATTGAATAGATAATTATTGAATTATTGAACTGCCTAAAAGCCATATAAAAAAAAAATTTAAGTCTAATTGAGCAACACCTAACACTCTCTTCCAAAAGAAGGTCAAAATGGGTTCACGATTTGGACATAAAGGGTCATACTACAAGCAAATTAGGAGAACAAGGAATGATCTATCTCTCAGATCTCTGGAGAAGGAAGGAATTAATGGCCAAAGAAGAACTAGAGAACACTATGAAATGCAAAATGGATAAGTTTGATTATATTAAATTAAGTTTTTGTATAAATAAAACCAATACAGCCAAAATTAGAAGGGAAGCAGAAAACTGGGGGAAACAGTTTACATTGAAGAGCTCTGATAAAAGTCTCATTTCTAAAATATATAAAGAATTGACTCAAATTTATAAGAATACAAGCCATTCTTTAATTGATAAATGGCCAATGGATATGAACAGATGATTTTCAGTTGAAAAAAATTAAAGCCATTTCTAGTCATATGAAAAAATGCTCTAAATGACTTTTGATTTGAGAAATGCAAATTAAGACTGAGGTACCACTATACAACTCTCAGACTGGCTAAGATGACAGAAAAATGATAATAAAAAATGTTGGAGAAGTGGGAAAACTGGGACACTAATACATTGTTGGTGAAGTTGTGAACTGATCCAACCATTCTGGAAAGCAATTTGGAATTATGCTCAAAAGGCTATCAAACTATGCATACTCTTTGACCCAGCAGTGTTTCTCCTGGGCTTATATCCCAAAGAGATCCTTAAAAAGGGGGAAAGGACTTACGTATTCAAAAATGTTTGTAGCAGCCCTTTTTGTAGTGGCAAGGAACTGGAAACTGAGTGGATGCCCATCAGTTGAGGAATGGCTGACCCAGTTATAGTATATGAATATTGTGCAGTATTATTATTCTATAAGAAATGACCAACAGAATGATTTCAGAAAGACCTGGAAAAATTTTCATGAACTGATGCTAAGTGAAGTGAGCAAAACCAGGAGAACATTGTACACAGCAACAACAAGATCATACAATGATCAACTGCAATCGACATGGCTTTTTTCAACAATGAGGTGATTTAGACCAATTCCTCTAAACTTGTGATGGAGAGAGGCATCTGCATCCAGAAAGAGGATTATGGGGACTGAGTGTAGATTACAACATAGTATTTCCACCTTTTTGTTGTTGTTTTCTTGCTTAATTTTTTCTCAATTTTTTTTTTTCTTTTTGATGTGATTTTTCTTGTGTAGCATAAATGTGGAGATATGTTTTTTTTTTTAATTGCACATGTTTAACCTATACTGGATTACTTGCTATGTAGGGGAGTGTTGTTAGGGAGAGGAAGAAAACATTTGAACATAAATTTTTTTCAAAGATAAATGTTGAAAACTTTCTTTGCATGTATTTTGAAAATTAAAAAAAACTGTTATTAAAAAAAACAACTAGACATAATTCAAAAAATCATCAAAGAAAACTGCTCCAATACCTTAGATCCAGAGTGTAAAACAGAAATTGAAAGAATCCACAAATCATTTTCTGATAGAGAACCCAAAATAAAAACTCCCAGGATTGTTGCAACCAAATTTCAGAGCTCCCAGAGCAAGGAGAGAATGTAGAGGGACATAGACAACAGAGGAACTCTGGGTGAGGTATAAGACCCTTAAGCCCAGAGGGAACCTGTTGACAATGTCTGGTTTGGCTCCTCATCTCCCCTATGGGCTCTCGGCTTTCCTGAGAAGTCAGAAGGCAGTGACAACCTGTGTTGTGATTGAAGCAGAGTGATACCAGGTGGAAAAGTGATACCAAGTGGCAAGCTGCATACAATAGCAAGCTGTTTATGTGGTCCCACATGCACAGTATATACTTAGCAGATGCCCAGTGTTGTTTTGGTTACATAAGGGCATAAGGGTATATAAGGGTGAAAGAACTTGGAATAAATGGACTCTATATTTCCACCATCCTCGGGAGTCTCACCTCATCACTTCTCCACTAAGACTATGTTTTAATCACTCTAGCATGGGGGCTTTAGAAAGCACAGTATGTTTCATCACCCCAACTTGGGGGCTCTAGAAAACAGGACACAATATTTTAATCATCCCCATCGTGGGGGCTCTAGAAAGCACAATACGTTTTGTCACCTCAACTTGAGGGTTCTAGAAAGCAGGACACAACAAGAAAATATCACAAAGGACTCTGAAAAACAATTCAAATATTGTGGACCCATAGTATTACACAAGATTTAGAAGCTTCCATATTATAGGATTTAGTATCACAACAAAGAATAACCTACTCAGCAAAACTAAGGATCCAGGAAATAGTGCAGGGGAGGAGGGGGAAGAGGAGGGGAGAGAGTGAACATTTAATTAAATAGAGGACTTCCAAGTATTTAATAAAATAGAGGAATTTCTGACAAATTCCTGATGAAAAGACCAGAAAATTTGAAAACAGAAGATTTAAAAGGAGCATAAAAAGATAAATATAAGAGAGAAATCATAAAGCACTCAATAAAGTTAAGCTATTTAACATAGAAGTTGATATATGTTAACTCCTAAGAACTTAATCATTATTAGATTAGTTGAAAGGAGTCTATAAGAAAAGAGAGCATGGATATGAGTTGATTGTTGGTGACCTCAAAAAAAATCAAGGTGTAAAAAAGAGGGATGCACTGAAATAAAGGAAAAGGGAGAGGTAGAATGGTATAGGAAAGAACTTTTATAATGAAGAGGGAATACCAGACAATACCAGACAATACCAGAAGAAAAATAGACTTTTTAAGAGGGACAGGATAAAAAGAGAGAGAGAAAGATAAAGAAAAGTATGAGGGAAATACACAGTAATCATAACAGTGAATGAGATGAACTCACTCATAAAATGGAAATGGATAGCAGAATGAATTAGAACCCAGAGTCCAACAGTACGACTGTTACAAGAGACATAGTTGAAATGTAAACACACACACACACACACACACACACAGAGTTAAAATTAGTTCCTGAGCAGAATCAATTCTGCTTGAGCTGAAGTGAAAAAAAGCAGGGTTAGCAACCATAATCTCAAATAATGAAAAAGCAAAAATAGATCTAACTGTCAACAATGCATAAATATGAAAAATCTTCTCAAATTTCTCTGATAAAGGCCTTTCTCAAATATGTAGGGAACACAAATTTCTAAAAAAAAAAAAAAAAAAAAAAGGTTGATAAGTGATTGAGGGATATGAATAGATAGTTTTCAAAAGAAGAAATCAAAACTATAGTTCTGTTTTAAAAAATGCTCTAAATCACTATTAATTAGAGAAATGTAAATTAAAAACAACTCTATGGGACCACCTCAAACCTATTAGAAATGACAAATTCTAGAAAGGGAAGTGGAAAAATAGGTATGAACTATTGGTGGAATTCTGGAGAACAATTTGGAACTTTGCCCAAAGGGTCATAAAACTCTGTATACCATCTGACCTAGCAATTTGAATCATAAAGAGATCAAAGAAAATAGAAAAGGACTCATATATATATATATATATATATATATATATAGAAGCTCTTTTAAAGCTTTGAAGATTGAGGGGATGCCCATCAGTTTGGGAATAGGAACTGTCCATCCTCTATGTTAAATGATTGTGATGGAATAGTAAGAGTGTGTGTGTGTGTGTGTGTATTGTGTGTGCATACATTAAGAAGTGATGAGGTTTCAGAAAAACCTGGAAAAACGCAAATGAACAAAGCCAGGAAATAATTGTACCCTGTTAACAGCAATATTGTACTAATGATCAATTGTGAAGACCTAGTTATTCTAAACAATACAGCGATCTAAGACAATTCCAAAGGATTCAGAGTGAAAAATGTTATCCATCTTCAGAGAACAAAGCTGATAAACTCTGAGTGCTAACTGAAGTATAATTTTTTCACTTCATTTTTCTTGCATTTTGTAAATATGGAAATATGTTTTACAAGATTTCATATGTATAATTGATATTATATTGCTTGTCTTCTCGGTAAACATAAGAGAGGCTAGAGTAATGGCAAAAACTGAAAACTCGGATTTCTTTTTAAAAAATACTAAAAATAAATGAGTAAATAATGATTTTTAAAGTGTTATTATTAGGAGAGGATTCTGAGAAGGTGGAAGAATATGTCAGAAAACTCCAAATTTCCTCCACAAGAAAAAAGAAAAAGTCAGAACATGACCTCAGAGGGAATGCAAAGCAGCAGAAATAAACAGATATCAGGGTAAAACAATTGTCTTAAGTCAACTTGAAATAACTCCAGGAAAGACTTGACCTTCAGGGGTGGAGGTTCGACCTGAGTGAATTGTGAACACCTCCAGGAATACTCCATAGAATCAACAAACAACAAGCCCAAGGGGCAGCTGAGATTTCAAGGCAGCCTCAGCTTTAGAAATCTTTCATTTTAAGAACTGTGTTGAGGTTTGATAACTGAGTAAAAGATTGAAGGACCTTCCACTGCTGGAGGATCCTAAAGACAGCTGTGCTAACCAGACAAGTTCCCAACTGTGCTTATGGAGAGAAGGAATAGCACATGGGGTACAAGAGGAGAGCAGAGTCCAAGGTTGATTACTGGATAAGATTTCAGAAAATAACAAAAGAAGAATCTGAGTCTGAGGATATCATCCCCCAAACTTTGGGAACTAGAATTTGATTACACTAATAAGTGTTGGAAGTGTTTTTTAAATGAGTAAGTAAGGGACAAAGAACCCAACCATAGATACTTACGATGGGGATAAAAATTATTTGGGTTCATATTCAGAAGAAGATAATGGAGCTAAAAAATTTTTTTTCAATAAGAAATGTCAAATGGCCAAGCAAAAAAAGAGCTCTTGAAAGAACTTTAAAAGGACTTTTAAAATCAAAGAGATCAAAGAAAATTTAGAAAAGAAGGACAATCCAAGAAAATTATGAAAAGTCAATCAACTTGAAACACAGAATCAAAAACTTAAGAAAATAATTCCTTGAAAACTAATATTAGGCAATGGGAAGCTAATGATATTCTAAGATGGCAAGAAATAATAAATTTCTCGAGAAATAAAAAAATGAAAATAGAAGATAATCTAACACATCTCATCAGAAAAAAACAACTGATCTGAAGAACAGAACAAGGAGAAATTACATAAAAATAATTAGACTACTTGAAAATTATGATTAAAATAAAGGACCTTGATACAATATTACATGAAATTATCAAGAAAAATTGTCCTGAAATTCTAGAACAAGGAGGCAATTCAGAAATAGAAAAAAATCCATCAATTACCACCTGAAAGATATCCTAGGAGGAAAACTTACAGGAATATCATAGACATGTTTCAAAGCCCTCAGGCTAAGGAGAAAATATCAAAAGCAACAATAAAAAAGCAACTTAAAAATCATGAAACTATAAAAAGGATTATATACAACCTAGCAGCTATTTGTTGGAGGACTATAGGTTTTTAAATACTATATTTTGTAGAGCAAAAAAAGCTGAAGTTATGGTAACTTACCCAGCAAAGTTAAGCATAAGCCTGAATGAAAAGGGGACATTTAATAAACTGAAACACTTTCAAGTATCTGTGGCTGAAAAAGCAAACTTAAGGGAAAATTTTACATATAACATCCAAGAAAACTATCAGATAATATTAAGAAGCAATTATAAAGGACTCAATACGGTCAAATTGTTTACTTCTTATATGTGAAGATATTATCAGTTCTTTTATGACTGCAATCATTATCTCAGTAATTATGCTTGGACTGAACTCTGTATGATGGAGTGATTCTAAATAAACTATTTAGGGAGAAATAAAAAGAAATAATTATCTCATACAATTGAGACATAAAAAATCGATACAAAAGAAGCTATTGGGGGAGAGAACAAGTAGTACTAGAACTTTACTCTCATCAATAATGGATTAAAAAAAGAATAAAATATATAAAAGTCTTCTAAATTCATAAAGAAATAAGAAGACAAGGGGATGGGGGGGTGGAATAATGGAGGGACTCCTGGAGGGAGAAATAAATTAAGGAATAGGTGGGCAGGGTAGAAAAGAGGATTAAGAAGGACTAGGAATAAGGTGAGAAGAATAGTGAAGAAAAATATAAAGGAGGAAAATAAATAAAAAATAATTATAGCTTAGAATGTGAATTGGATGAATTTACCCACAAAACAGAAACTAATAGTAGATAAAAATTTGAATTCAACAATATGCTGCTTTCAGGAAATGCTGTAAAAATGAAAGATACATACAAACATGTAGTAAAGGGCTGGAGTAGAATTAATTATATAAAAAAGCAGGAGTAATAATTATGATCTTGGATAAAGTTGAAGCAAAAATTGATTTAGTCAAAGGAATATCTATGTGTCAGCAATATTGTTAAATATTGTTTTAGGCTATTTAAAATAACTAAATAGTATGAAATGCCTGAAAGTATACCTGACAAAACAGACTCAGGAACTAAATAGAACATAAACATAAAATACTCTTTATACAAATAAAATCAGAACAAAATAATTGAAGTAATAATTATCACTCATGGATAGATAAGGCCAATATAATTTTTAAATGACAATTTTTATCTAATTTATTTATTCAATTACTTAAAAATTATCTTACTGAGAAAAAAAATAGGAACTTCAAAGAAACCAAAGGAAAAAGATCCTAAGGAAACATTCAACAGTATCACACCTTAAACTATATTATAATGTAAGTGTTGCTGAAGTATAAAATTGATAATTTAAATTATTTTAAATTAAAATTTTCTTGCATAAATAAAACCTATGCACCCAAAGATAAAAGGAATGAAGAAAAATTGGGGTGGGAGGGAACTTCACTATCTTTTAGATAGAATGTGTTTAGGTTAGAATATTGTTGTGGTAGAGGAAATGATGAGCGGAAGATGACAGGAAAAGATAATGATGAATGTTGGAGGGGATGTAGGAAAACTGGACATCGACACATTGTTGGTGGAGATTCCAAACTTAATAAAATGTTAGTTTCTTTAGGTCAAGAACTGTTTGTTTCTGTCTTTCTATCCCTAGTGCCTAAAACAGCTACTAGAACATAGAATGTCCTTAGAAAGAATGGAAGCAAACCAAGAATTTAGCAGAGGCTTGGATTTAGTATGTGCCCAAAGGTAAGAATAAACATTATTTCATGGGATTTTTGATCATCTTAAATTTTAGTGTTCATTTTAAATACTGTTAATATAGCAGTTGGGGCACTCCCAAGTGAAACATGGGTCCCTACCTAAGGTAGTTACTGCAGGTAAAAGGTACTCTGTATGTCTGCATCATCTCCCAACAATATTTCACAAGAGTTATTATACAAGGCCTGACCTGCTTACTTTTTCTCTAATCTGTCAAAGAATAAAAGTTGTTGAAAGTAAAGACATTTAAAGAAGTAGCATATTGCCTTCCCAATTGGGAAGGGAAATAAGTGAGAGAATGAAGCAGAGAATTTGGAACTCATTTTTTTTATAAAATGAATGTTAAAAATTGTTTTTATGTGTAATTGGGGAAAATAAAATCTTAAATAAAAATAAAGTTTCATCACATAGGATGCATAGGTTTTATTTATGCAAGAAATTTTTAATTTAAAATAATTGAAATTATCAATTTTATACTTCAGCAACACTTACATTATAATATCTAAATATCACATATCTAAAATATTTTAAAAATAAAAGAAATAGCATAGTTAGAAAAGTTACTAACAAACGCTCCCCCACATAAATATACTTTCCCATAAATACAATAACTTTAAAATTCACACCCCATTAGTGGGGAAAGGAGGCATGCATAGGGATTATAGATGAAGGACAAACACATAGGGAATAAAAATAGCCCAGATACACACATGGGAGGGCCTTACATCACCTAATTTACACAAGATCACATATGGCTTCTGGTAATATCATACTGCTCTCCCTAATCCTGTTTCCTGTTGGGTATGGTATCTCTACTGGCAACATTGCTCTGCTGGCATCTGCTGGTCTTTCAGTGACTATTGGACACATTATCTGAGTTTAGATACTAGATCTGTCACTTAATCACTTAATAACTAACTATACAGCCTTTTAAAAATCAGAAGAATCAAAGATGCAACATTTTTTTTAATAGCCTTTTATTTACAGGATATATACATGGGTAACTTTACAGCATTAACAATTGCCAAACCTCTTGTTCCAATTTTTTACCTCTTACCCCCCCACCCCCTCCCCTAGATGGCAGGATGATCAGTAGATATTAAATATATTAAAATATAAATTAGATACACAATAAGTATGCATGACCAAAACGTTATTTTGCTGTACAAAAAGAATCAGACTCTGAAATGTTGTACAATTAGCTTGTGAAGGAAATCAAAAATGCAGGTGTGCATAAATATAGGGATTGGGAATTCAATGTAATGGTTTTTAGTCATCTCCCAGAGTTCTTTTTCTGGGCATAGCTGGTTCAGTTCATTACTGCTCCATTGGAAATGATTTGGTTGATCTCGTTGCTGAGGATGGCCTGGTCCATCAGAACTGGTCATCATATAGTATTGTTGTTGAAGTATATAATGATCTCCTGGTCCTGCTCATTTCACTCAGCATCAGTTCGTGTAAGTCTCTCCAGGCCTTTCTGAAATCATCCTGTTGGTCATTTCTTACAGAACAGTAATATTCCATAATATTCATATACCACAATTTATTCAGCCATTCTCCAACTGATGGACATCCATTCAGTTTCCAGTTTTTAGCCACTACAAAAAGGGCTGCCACAAACATTCGTGCACATACAGGTCCCTTTCCCTTCTTTATAATCTCTTTGGGATATAATCCCAGGAGTAACACTGCTGGATCAAAGGGTATGCACAGTTTGATAACTTTTTGAGCATAGTTCCAAACTACTCTCCAAAATGGTTGGATTCGTTCACAACTCCACCAACAATGCATCAATGTCCCAGTTTTCCCGCATCCCCTCCAACAATCATCATTATTTTTTCCTGTCATCTTAGACAATCTGACAGGTGTGTAGTGGTATCTTAGAGTTGTCTTAATTTGCATTTCTCTGATTAATAATGACTTGGAGCAAAAGATGCAACATTTTGGACCTCAATCTCCTATTCTGTAAATTAGGAATAATGACATTTGCATTACATAATTCACAAGTTTGTTACGAAGAAAACATTTTGTAAACTGTAATGTTTCATGGAAATCAGAGCCATCATTTTAAAGATTTTATTTCCATGCCTATCCAAATGGGGTAGCTGCTATGCAGCAGTGTAGGGAGTCCCATGGTAACACTAAGAAGAGATTTTAAGAACTTAAGCCATGAACGCTTCCTCCTCTATCTCCTAGAGATCGGCAAGAAGTTTTTCCACAATATACCAAGCCACTTTCCTAGGAACAATATAACTCTTTATAAATTCAATAACCAAATTTGCAACTGTCTGGATTAATTACACTTTTCAATGTTGCAAGTCAAACATGATAATATTATGCAGTGATATGCTGATAAATGCTTGACAACTGACTTTTAAAATCATATGTGTAATACATTTTTAAGTTTAGTCTACATTAGTAACATTCTCTGCACCACTTTCTTAAGTCTAGAAAATCCAAAAAAAAAACTAAATTTAAAAAAATTCACAAAATAACACATCAAGATCTGATTCATTGTTGTTGCTGTGGTTCATTTGTTTCATTTGTGTCTGACTCTTCATGATCCCATTTGAGGTTTTCTTGACAAAGATACTGAAGCAGTTTGCCATTTCCTTCTTCAGTTTATTTGAAAAGTAAGGAAACAAAGACAAACAGGGTCAAGGGATTTACCTAGGGTCATACAGTTAATAAGTGTCCTGAGAATGGATTTGAATTAGTTCTTTCTTATTCTAGGCCTGGCATTCTATCCACTGTACCACCCAGCTACCCTTACTGATGATAATATGGCTCTTCTTGTTCCCAAAGCTATACTCTCCAAGTACAAACCTGATCCCATTTCTTCTCACCTTCTGCAGCAGTTTACACTCCACTATGTGTGATGAATGTGAATGAAGAGCCAGGAAGGACACAGAACTTGCAAATCTAGGAGACTTGGAGGATGGTGGTATCTTCCTCTCCCACTAATAGTAAAATAGGGTTTGGGGGGGAAGATAACGAGTTCTGTTTGGAACATGTGTTTGAGATGCCCAAAAGACAGTTTAATGAAGCAGTACTGAAGTTCAAGAGAGAGATTATGACTGGATAGAAAGGTCTGAGAATTATGTGCATAGAAATGATCATTAAGGATGAGATGATGGGAACTAATGAAATCCCTAGGCTAGACAACATGTAGAGGAAAGAGATGTCCAGGGCAGAACCTCGGAGAATTCCCAAGGCTAGTATCTGTGACCTATGTGAAGTAACAAAGGATACTGGCATTCAGAAAGTAGGAGATCCAGGAGACAACAATGCACTAGAGAGAGTATGTAAGAGGAGTAACTGATCTACAGGGTTAAAGGCTGTTGTTATTGTTGGCAGTGATGGTGATGGTCCTCCATTTCTGAAGAGGATCAGTGCTATTAGAGGCTAATTTCTTGACTTGCACATGAATTGGATTTAAGTGAAGCAAAGTTACACAAAATTGTCAGCTTCATTCTCTCTTCCAGAACCAAATAGGAAAATCACAACTGCTGATGGCCCAGGGTACAGTACAATGTCTTACCCAACTCTCTCCAATGCCTGCTTCGGCTATTTTCATGGACAATGGAACAAAATGTTCTCATCTGCCTATTCCACCAGGGGAGGTCTTCACATTCTTATAGACATCCTCATATCCTAACTCACCAATGGGTTTGAGGCTTGTCAGCTAACCTTTTTAACTCCACAGAGAGTTTTATAAGGATATGGACTAGTAAGAAAAAAAAAAAAGGGTGAGGAATTTTTTTTTAAAAAGTCATGGGATTTGGTAATTAAAAGATCATTGATAATTCTGAAGAGAAAAACATCAGTTGAACAATGAGTTTAGAAGCCAACCTGTCCAGGGTTTAAGTATAGATGATTTTCTAAGAAATTTAGTTAGCAAAGAGAGGGAATAAATGACAATAGCTGATGGAGATGATTGGGTATAGTTAGCACTCTTTATGGATAGGACAGACTCATGTGTGTCCTAGTATGTGGGCAGCATGACAGACATAGACAGTAAGAAAGGAGTCAAAGATTAGAGGAAAATAGGAGGATAAAGTATTTTGAGACAGAAGGAAAGGAAAATTCACACTGAGTCATAAAATATTAAATAGACTATCACTTAATATCTAGTAAATAACTGGTTACTAAAGTAAGAAATTTTTTAGACGTAGCTGTGGGTAATCATACCATTGACCATTAAATCTAAGATCAAAATCGGCACTAAATCAGAAAAATGGGTGACAAGGAAAAGAAAATGCTTCATATAATTATGACTTACAAACCCACCAAACTACTGACTATATAATGGGAAATAGATAAAAGTTAAGAAATTAACTCTGATTGTAAATATTCTTTAGAGAAAATTAATTAAGGCAAAATGGTCACCAAAACACGGAAGTCAAAAAAGCCCAGAAATCCCTATAATACCCAAATATTTGTTCTTACCAAGCAGAGGGACATGACAACCAAGGAAAACATTAGCTCATATTACAAATTCATTTGCAAAATGTTACAGAGGAGAATGTTGGAAGGTTTTGAATAGTATCACTTTACAAAAACAGTAAAAAGCTATAGAGAAGAAAACAAGCCTGGAGAAAATTTAATGTTGGATCCAACTAAGCTAGTTATCTTAAAAAACTTGCGTAAAACTTTGTAAATGAAACTGGAAAGGAGTACAACAAACAGACCCAAAATGAGATATATTTGGTCTCATTCCTTTAGTGTGCTATTCTAATTATTGATGACAGTAGAACACCTTGGTAGAAGCCTCTTGGAGGAAGTGGAAGTGGTTAAGATAGAAACATGAAAGAACATAGGTAAACCCAACTCTCCCATAAACACTTTGCAAAGATCTAAAAAAGCACCAGACAGAACAATGATCAAAAAGACCAAAATAGTAATCTCCTTCCTGCAGGAACAATCAAGGAAATAAATACTATGTAATAGAAATTTTTTAAGAGAATGGCCAAATTATGGCATGTAATTGGATAAGCTGACCATTTTAGCTCTCATATCTTAGAAAAGCATTGAAAATTAACTGTGAGCTAAGCCCAGAACTGAAAACAAAAACAATCTTGTTAGACTGCCTTTAGGAATTTGTAATGCACCATTAACAATATCAAGATGTTACTCCTATATAAAATCCATCCTTTTAAAATTAGTATTCTACAATAGCTCTATGATTATACACACCTTATTTCTTAAGAATCTAAATTGTAGGGGATCAAAATAGCCATATCAACAATGGAGGGACATATTGGTAGCTGTAACATTTTACAACAATAATTACCTTCCAAAAAGTGTCATAAAAGAAAGTCTCTAGTACATTGAGTAGATCTCTTTTGAATGATTAATTAAAAGAAATTAACAAAAATGGAAGTATGTTTTCTAGAGAAATTCTGTTGGGTAAACAAAAAAAAAAGTTCAAAGTTACATGCCCACGTGTCTGAAGGGGCAGAACACATGAGCATGTCTCACCCCACCCCACTCTACCCCATCCACTCCCTTCACACACACCTCCCCACAAAAAAAAAAAAAAAAAAAAATTCAGAGAGAAGAGTCTCATTCTGCTGAGATCTTTATCTAAGACATAATTTTAACCAAAACCAAAAACAAAAGCCAGAATGTAAACCCTGGCTAGCACAGCATGACAGCAAAGAAAGATCTGAACAACTGGTCTCTCTTGATCTCACCCAATCTGATAATAATATCTTCAGTAAGAGCCAGTCAATAATTGTCTTTACTAGCAAAATTAAAGGGAATGTACATCTCCCCTCCCTTTCTCTAGCAGCTGAAGGACAATCCTTTTTAGCTTCTACAACAGGAGGATAATCCCTGGTCCTAAAGTCCCATATAGAAATAGTACCAGATTTGTTCAAGGAGTAGAAAGGGTAGAACCCTGGGATTCTAAGCCTGTGGACAATCTTTTACTATCTTTCTGAATAATCCATTTCTCCTTCTCTCTCCTAATCTAGAGTCATACACTGGCATGTGTCAACAGTTGGGGCAAGCACTTCTCAGTTTCACTTTTACCTCTAAAAGTAATCATTTCTTTCCCAGGTCCCTGCAGAAGTAACACTACCAATAATATGACCCCAGGTTTCTTTTTGCTATCTGAAGGATTCTTCATTATTAGGATAAAGCTTACTTGAAATGCTCCTCAAAAACGTTATCTGTTAGAAACTCCTGGGAAGTCTGCATCTAGTAAGACCTAAACTAGAGATCTTCCTTCTCACTTGTCCAGTCAGAAACATAAAGCTGTGTACTACATCGAGCCAGAATGATCAAAGTTTCTGCACCCGCTTCTGCTTCTGGCACCCTCTGCACCCTTAAAGTGGTAAAGAGAGGGATATTCTGGCTTCCAACAACATTTGGTAGTTGTTCTTTTAACAAGTAACTGGCAGAAATTATGTGTTTATTGGGAATGGGGGAGGGAGAACGGAAGAGAAGAGATGATTCCAACATTTTTTGTTGTGTTTTTAAGTAGAAATCTCCTATAGAGAAAATTAGATACGAAAGTCTCTTTAGTTGCTTTTTACAGTTTTACAGTATTGAGTGGAAATGACTCAGATCACAGGATGTCCTAAATGTTTATAAGTCAATAATCTCTGGACACAAAATGTTGGTAAAATATCTTTTAAAACACAAAAGCAACTTATCCAGAATTTAGTCTTTTGGGTAGCAAGGTTAATTTTTAGTCTTTTAGTCACATTTTTAAAGGATTTTTCTATCTCACTTCCTAAACTTTTCATCTCAAAGATTTTGTCTACTTCTTTTATATATAAGAAAAAATATGAGTATCTATCTATGTCTCTCCAGAGTGTATAGATATAGATATTGTATATATAAAGAAATGTCTGCTTATACACATACATTCATTTTCTCATGTATAATATATATACATATATATATTTATTTATTTATTTTTATAAAGACATTTTTCTTGTAAAATAAGTAGACATGTATGTGTAGCTATGTCTTTATATTTTTAATAGCATATGAAAATAGCTAAAATATTGACTTCAGGAAAGAAGCATCCTTTAGAAACTAGCAGGTCTTGATGAGTCATTATATGGCATGGCAAAAGTCACCAATCAGCAACCAAAGACATTTCTAAATCAAACAGAATTCTGATTTTTTTAAAGATAAGTTTTGAGGCTTCAGTTTGGGGTTTTTTTTTTAACACAGATAAAGGAAATATGATGGTTTCTTTAATCACCCCCTAAGGGAGTTATAAAAGTGGATTAAAAATATGAATAACTTTTGTGCTCTGGGGGGAGGGTTCTTGTATGTATAAGTGAGTGTCTGTGTGTTGGGGTGGGGAAGAAGTTGTATTATTTTGTTTTTTTAAGAAGAAATAATGTCTTATTGGCAAAATTGGGCCTATAAGTAAAAAACAAACAAATAAATAAAAACATTTATCTGAGGGACTTATAGAGTTAAGTCACAGAAACAGATTTCCCCACCTGAACTGTCTCCTCCAGGCTCATCTGCCTGGTTCAGAATCTCAAGTAGTAGCACACCACTAGCTATGTGACTTTGGACAAATTATTTAACTGTTCTGACTCTCTTTTTTTATCTGTGAAATGGGAATACAATTACTTCTACTACCTATCTTATATGACTTCTTTGGGGGGAACTTGTACAACGAGAACTATAAAAGTGAGTTATTAATAGTATTACTGCTCACTGCAAGGGGTGGAGTCTATAACATAAATATAGTTTATGAATGTGATCTTCCATATCTTTAGTCATCTTACCTTCTTGATTCAATTCAACAAACTTTTTCTAACCTGTTATTTGTGATGAGAGCTGCTACAGTCATGTCAGTGGCTTTTAAAGTTTAACTAAAGGCCCTTGTACAAAACCTACAATATTATAGGAAATTTATATATATATATGCAGATGATAATAAACAATAATATATGAGAAGTTAAAAAATATTTACTAGGTAACAGAGAAATCCCCTGGATTAAGTAGCTCTTAAGTTGTATTTTAAAGGATGAGGAGGAATTCAGGAAAAGAGGAAAGAAGGCATTCCACACACTTCCTGGATTCTGTCCCTTCAGAACTGAGTCATGTTGGACAATTCAGTTCATGTCCAATAGTGAGACCTTTATGTTCTTTCAGCCATATCTCCCTTCTCCAGGCATCATTTGCTGCTTCTAGAACTCCCTTATAGTATTTTAACTTTGAATACATATATTTTATCTCTTTCACTAAAAATCTTTAAGCTCTTTTAAGATAGGGATTTTATCATCTTCTCTCTTCTCCAGGCTTTGTAATCTCCACTGTGCTTAAAAGCATATAAACTCAATAAGTATTTACTTATTGATCAACAAATAAACTATCTCTGACCTCTGTGAGTCTATAATCTAAGGCAGAGATACTAACAAATAATTAGAAAATATGGAGACTGCTGTCTAACTTCCCAGACAGATAAAGGTAACCATTTATACAGTATATAAGGTAAAAATTAATATCTTGGGTGACAAGTACAAAGGAAAAGTCCCAGAAGTTCAATATTTGTATTTGTGGAACTAGGGAGCATAGTAGCTATATGTCTTCTTTCAAAATGGGAGTGCTCTAGACTGCTTTAGTAATCAAAACAAGACTTTATCATTGAGGATTCTGAGGGCTAGAAATCCTCAAGGTCAGTGATGTGTAATCTCAAAAGTAAATAAAATGAAAAACAAACCAATGGCCCAGGTAATAAGAGATTGACTTCCTGTTAGAAGTTATAATTGGTCCATTGTTCTTAATACCCTACATTTCTGGATTTTTCCCAAAAGCTATTCTGAAGAGAGTCACAAAGGTGGGGAATAGGGGAAGAATAAAGTGAAGCTGAATGATCAAAAAACATGCACACTTAGGGAGGCTACATGAAGGAAAAGGAGGAGGCAAATAGAACCCTGAACACTTCCAGCATGAGTTTTAAACCCACTTCTCACTTCTGTTGTCCAATGGAAGGCTATAAAGCAGAGGTATGAAGTCTACAGATTCAAAGAGTTTTCTCTCTGTAAGGCTTTCATGGAAGTCACTGATATCCCTCCCTCCTACAAAGTCTCTCCCCTGTGGGTGCTATTCATTTTCAAAAAAGAATAATAACTCAGATATATAATTTTTAAGCTTTGATCATTTAAACCACATATTATGAAATCATGAAAAAAAGAATATAAAAATATGGCATACAATTTTTTTTGGGCTGAGGCACTTGAGGTTAAGTGACTTTCCCAAGGTCACACAGTTAGGAAGTGTTAACTGTCTAAAATCAGATTTGAACTCAGGTCATCCTGACTGCAGGGCTGGTGCTCTAGCCACTGCACCACCTAGCTGCCCCTAAATATGGCATACAATTGAAATAACTGAGTTTAAATAACTAATCTGCAATGATAAATGGGGAAAGCATGTTAGAATTGAAATGAACAATAATCATAACATTTTTATTCAAAAGTTAAACCACTGTGGTTACAACAAAGAGCAACGGTGCCCAGAAAGCACTTGAGTAATCAAACTTTAGCTAATAAATGAAGAAAAATGTTCACCAAAGGCATCACCAATTTGAAGTATGAATTCATTTATAAAATTTTGCAAAGAAGACTAGTGAATGATTATGAGAATTATATCATAAAACAAAAAAAGCATCAAAGGATGAAACTAGTTTAAAGAAAATTTAGAGAGAGCCAACTAAATCTAGAGACATTTAAGGACAAAAATAGAAGAATAAAGACGATAAATTGTTTTTACTACTAAGGATGATAAAATCACCATAATCTTACCATAACACTACAGTCTTGAATGTTCTTATTAGAGATTCAGAAATGGTACTTATTAGAACCAAGATAGCGATGGATAAAATCAAGAAAATGTAGAAAAGATTAATGTTGAAGAAAACACAATTGGGAGAGCCCTGGGGGATTAATATACAAGTTATCTAAATGAGGGGAAGATACCAAAAGCATCTGAAACATCTAGGACTTTAATTTTTTTAATTTTTAAAAAATATTTGTAGCAGCCCTTTTTATAGAGACAAGAAACTGGAAACTGAGATAATCAGTTGGGGAATGGCTGAATAAGTTATGGCATATGAATGTTATGGAATATTATTGTTCTATAAGAAATGATCAGTAGGATGATTTCAGAAAGGCCTGGAAAGACTTACATGAACTGATGCTAAGGGAAGTGAGCAGAACCAAGAGAACATTGTACATACACAACATAAGATTATAAGATGATCAGTTCTGATGGGTGTGGCTCTTTTCAACAATGGGATGATGGAGAGAGCCATCTGCACCCAGATAGAAGACTTTTTTGTTATTGTTTGCTTGCATTTTATTTTCTTTCTCATTTTTTCCCTCTTTGATCTGATTTTTCTTATGCAGCATGATAACTGTGGAAATATATATAGAAAAATCACACATGTTTAACATATATTGGACTTGCCATCTAGGGAAGGGAGTAGGGGGAAGGGAGGAGAAAAATTTAGAACACAAGATTTTACAAGGGAGAATGTTGAAAACCATCTATGCAAATGCTTTGAAAATAAAAGGCTTTATTTAAAAAAGGGTGACTAAGAAAATATCAGTGACAATAAATTTAGAAAAAAAACTATATCAAGTTTCTCCGATAAAAGTCTGATCTATAAGAACTGATTCAAATAAAGAAGAATCAAAGTCATTCTCCAAAAGATAGTAAATAAATGTGAACTGATAATTCTCGATAGGAAAAACCCAAATGATCAACAGCTATATTTAAAAACAAAATACTCCAAGTCATTAATAATCAAAGAATTCAAATTAAAATAATTTTTCAACCTCACACCTCATTAATAAAGATAAAGTCAGAAAATGTCAAATTGTTGGAAAGACTGTAGGAAGACAGGCCATTGATGTTGATAATAGCTATTGAATATATTTGAATTGGTCTAGTCATCTGTAAAGCAATTTTGAATCATGTCCCTGAAAGTCAGATGTACGTTGACTTAATGGTACTCACAACCAAGAAATAAAAGAGAAAAAAGACATACATTTACAAAAATATTTATAGCAGCCCTTTATGTTTTATCAGTGACCTAGAAGCAAAATAGGTTTTTGTCAACTGGAGAAAATCTAAGCAAATTATGCCATAGGAATTCCAGGTGAACAGCAAGAATGGTTCAATGATATTCTCATAGTGTCAAAAGAAAGCAGGAAAAGCCTACTCCACATTGAGTAGGCCCTCAGTGACAAATTTAGGGGAAGGCATGGAAAAAAGTCACTGGAACTTCACCATAGCAATGTGACTACTTGTCACATTGGAAGTACATTGGTTGTCGAGGATTTACCTTTTTATTGGTTGTTTCCTCTTAAAACCTACAGCTTAAGAAAGAATGAGAAGTCTTCATCCCTCTGTAGGTTGTCCTGCTGACACATCTCCACAAGGCCTTCTCTACCATGTCCCTTGGAGGAGTACCTTTCCCTCTTCTTTAATTTCCTTGAGTGAACTGTCTTCCCCCCTTAAAATGTAAGCTTTTCCTTAGAGAGCAGGGACTGTCTTTCAATTTCTACTTGCCTTTACTGTCCTTAGCACAGTACCTGGAACATACTTAAGTGCTTAACTCTTGACTGAGTATAATCTGTAATGTTGGAGGAAACTAGAGTATCAATGAGATCCTGGACCCATTTGAAAATACAGTCTGTAAGGTTTAATTTCTGGGAAACATGTTCAGGTGCCTCTCACTCAGACCTGGATGTCACAAAGTGTGGGCCAGATCCCATGAAGGAATCTCCCTATCAGACTAGGAAATTGCCTTGTCCACCATAAGCACTGGATAAATATTTGATGAATGGTTGTTTAATGAACAAATAGATATTAATTCAGAAGCCTATTAAGATAAACTCACACAAGTGGAAAGTCTAGGATAGATAGATTAGCTGAAATTTTGCAAAAGTAGAAATCTTAAGAGAGAAAGACATAAAAAAGAATGCTTTGACCATAAGCAGTCCCCAGACAATCTTTTTTCTATGAAACCCTGAGACAATTTCATCACTCTGTTTTCAGCAGCTTAGGCAAGATATTCATGCAGAGGAACAAATTTTGAAGTATTTGGTACAGAAATAATTCCCCATCATCCTGCCTGGAGAGATCAGGACTTGGGGAAATGATAATACATTGAGGAGATGACAATTTTGGTAAAGAACTTGACTCAGAAACTTAAGGAAAGAATTCGTCCCTTCTGAGACCCCTTTGCTTCCCCAACAGGGAACTAGTGCAATAGAAATTGCTTCTATGCTCCTGATAATCAGGCCCCAACATCTGTACAGAGATGATGTGATACTGGAGAACTTGATTTCTATACCTGTGGGAACTGAATAAATAAGAAATAATAGCTGCCTAAATTGGAAGACAATCCACCTTGAGACCACAGAGTCAATTCCAAGTGGAGGAGCTCTATAGAAGCATCACACAGAGGCAAGTTATAAAGGAAGAAAGTTGGGAGAACTTCAGAAATGTACTGGTGGGTTAAAGAGACTCTGAGGCAAGATGGGAAGAGATTCAAAGTTTAGCTTAGGTGCTGTCCCCGTCTAGGATGTCTATTCTTTCAGTAGCTAGCATTCCCTTCTCCCTCAAGTTATCTTACATTGAATACATGCATTATTGCCCCGATAGAATGAAAACTTCCTAAGGTCAGGGGCTAGTTGTTTTTTATCTTTGTATTCCCATCCTCTAATAAGTACCTTACACATAGTGAGTCTTTAATATATTTTTCTTAGGGGCAGCTAGGTGGTGCAGTGGTTAGAGCACCAGTCCTGAAATCAGGAGAACCTGAGTTCAAATCTGGCAACAGACACTTAACACTTCCTGGCTGTGTGACTGTGGGCAAGTCATATAACCCTAATTGCCTCAGTAAAAAACAAACAAAAAAAAAAAGTATGTGTGTGTATATATATATATATATATATATATATATATATATGCTTTTGCTGAATTAAATTGAGGACAATAAACAATAAAGAAGTTAAGTAACTTTCCTATAGTCACAAAACTAATAAATGTACCCGGTAGGCTTTAAACCCAGATCTGTTCTATCACGTCCAGTATTCTTTCCCATTTCATTATCTCTTCTGCTTCTTTTTGTATCCCCTACATTTAGCACAGTGCCTGATACATAGTAGGTATTTAAAAATTACAGATTGAGTGATTGATACTAAATAATCACATAAACTTAAGCATATCATGCAAGTGGTCTCCTCTGCAAAATGGGGGAGATGACACTTTCAAGTACTTAAAAGTATCTATCTACTTTTTGTAGATTGTCAGAAAAGCACTTAGTAAATCTTAAAATCCCACAGAAATGTGTTATTAGTATCTATAGAATTTCTTCCAGCTCCAATTATTCTATGAATCTATAAAATATCATTGTTATTTCTTATCAAAATAGCATAATACTTCAGTGTCTCTCAAAAAAAAAAAAAAGTCCTTGCCATGTCACAATATCCTGTGTTTCCTCACTTCCTTTTGCCAATTTCTGACTGGGGGTGGGGAGAGACAGTAGCATTAATATGTGTGCACTAATTTGTCTATGAAAACATATACTGGGAATGGAACATGGTCACATAGATGATTGGACTGATGGGTAGCTGGAAGCAACATGAAGCATCCACTTCTGATGAATTTCCACATATCCTAGGTTGAATAAAGTGAGGAATCAACTGTCCTGATGACCCTTTTCTCTGATGTGCTGATGTTCCCTGATCATCTTTTCCCCTGAGAAAGACAGAAGAATCAACCTGAAAGCAAGGACCAGAAAGAAAAAAAAAAAAAAAAAGAAAGGATAAGGATGAGAAAATCTTGAATGATCAAAGCTTGACTGCTCAGGGATTTCTCTATGGTCTTCAGATACTGGCTATCCTCACTTTTTATTACTGCATGCAAGGCAGGAAGGTGATATAGTAGATTGAACACTGTACTTGGAATCAAGAAAACCGGAGTTAAAATTCTGCCTTGGATACTTAACTAGCTGTGTGATACTGGGCAAATCAATTAATCTCTCTGGACCTTGGTTTCCTTATCTGTAAAATGAAGCAGTTAGGCTAGCTGCCTTCTGAATCATTTAGATGTCTAAATCTACTTGATCCTATGAAGGATTAGATTTGTTCTTGTCTTCAGATGCTAAAACTAGAAGCTGCACAGAGGCAAATTGTGGCTTGACAATTAGTATTCCTCAGCAGATAGTGGGTTTCCCTTCCCTTGTGATTTCCAAGTAAAGGCAAGCTGGACCTTTGTTGTATATAAAGTCATAGGAAGAGGTTACTGTCAAGATGCTAGTAAGACTGGTTCATCTCTGAAGGGCCTCAAACTCTGACATTTTATGATTGAGTCATGGTTCACCCTATACAAGAGAATATGAATCCTTTCTACATTCTAGACAACGAGTTTCTAATTTTTTGTAAATGTGTTAAGATTAATGGAAAAGCACAATCTTTGCAATTAGGATGTTTGGTTCTGAGAATAATTAGTTGCATGATGAAGTAAAGCACCCTTGATTCTGGACCTCAGTTTCCTTATATATGAAATGAGGAGATTGGTTTAGATGGTGATAAAGTCTCTTATATGGGAAGATTTTATACCTTGAGGAACAGGTAGATGGCAAAAATGGATAGAGCACTGGGCCTGGAGTTAGGAAGAAGGAATTCATTTTCCTGAATTCAAATTCAACTTCAAACACTTACTAGCTGTATGACCTTGGGCAAACCCTGTTTCCTCATCTGTAAAATGAGCCAGAGAAGGAAATGACAGATCACTCCAGTATCTTTGTCAAAAATACCTCAAGTGAGATGGTGAAGAGTCAAAAACAACTAAACAAAACTACTTTTATGACTTTAAAGAAAAATTGTGATCTTGGAGACAGTGCCAATTAGCAACTCTCTAGGGGAGAAAGCCTCCCTCTCAATCAGATTTCCCCCAATAGCTTTCCAAATTAACAAAGCAGATCTTCAATCAGAGTCTACTATTCTACACAGTGTGGAAAGTGGAACAAATTGTCAGACAGGGTTTCCATGAGGTGGCAGGTAGCTGCAGCTCCCTACCAGTATCACCCTAAAAAGATAGTTTATCTACAGTAAGTATATTTTTCCAAGCCAAAAATCAGATCCCGTGGACACCAAAGGATATTGCTTTTATAAAACCTCACTAAAAGCCTATTTTCTTTTCCTGAAATCTGAGCTGTTTCAAAAAACAAAACAAAACAAAACTAGAATGCAACTGTAATGTTATCCCCACAGGATGCTGGGAAAATATGCTGTTCCCTTCTGGGAGATATTTTTATGGGCACCGTTACAGGTTAATATGTTTGAAGTACCATTCTTTTTAAAGACCTGAACTGATTCCACATTTACCATCATTTTAGGGGTCCAAATTTCCCTTTGTCTTTATCAACATGGCTAAAAACTTACAAGGCCAGACCACAAAATATACTCATACTGGGGGCCTCCAGAGGAAGTGGAAAGTCAGTAACTATTGGTTTCCTCTCTCATACTATTCTAGGAGATGCTGTGATGATTTTTTTTCCATCTTTTTTCTTTTTTTCTTCCTTCCTTCCTTTATTTTCTCTGTCTCTGTCTCTGTCTTTTATTTTAGTCATTTTGCCTGAAGATAACATCAGGAATACTTGAACCCAATAAGCATTTATTAAGCTTCTCCTATTTACAAAACTGACTGATATAAAGCAAGGAAAACACGTACACATCAAAGAAACAGTTGCAGGCACAAAAGATTTCACATTAGGAACCTTCAGAGAGAACCTCTGACCTGGTTTCTCCTAGGTTTTTATGTCTTTGTGGACATATGGTTGTATCTTGCCTAAATTTCCCCAGTGGCTAGCACAACACTATGCAAGACACCTAATCAGTGTCTCATTTCCCCATCCCTTGAGTCTGACTTTGAGTTTAACACCAATTACACCATCAGAACATATTCTCTTTTCCCTGAAGCAACCTTCTAAAGTCCCCAAGATGAAAAGACCAGAAAGGACTCTACTGAGCAAGGTCGCAAACCAAGTCAGTCTTAGGGAACTCTGGGATCCCGGCCCCAGGGCTATCTATCTGACCAGACCACCTACTCAAAAGGCAAGACGGTCCATATACCCATTCTCTCTTCTCCCTCCTCTTTATCTTTCTTCCCTCCCCCTCGGTCATATGAAGTGTCATTCCACACGCCACTTTTGAAAGTCAGAGCGGCAGGAAGCAGATGGTCTAGCTGCAGGCTGTGAGAGAGAGGCCCCTCCGCAGGCTACAGTTCCTCGGGGTCAAATTCCGGTAGATCTTACCTGTAGACTCCCCCCCACTCCCAGCTCCTCCTCCGGGCTCCTCTGACAGTTGTTCAGCGGCGCGGCATTGCTCTCTCCATGTGCTCGGTCCCAGTCCTGCTCCGCTCCCTAGAACTGCCCAGCCCCTGCAAAGTAGGAAGCGGGACAGGGCAAAGCAGCCTGGCTTGGGATAATAAACTAGTTGCCCTCGTGTGTGCGAACCCCCGGGGCTCGCTGTAGACTTTCTAAGCGCCTCCAAACACCGCGGGACCAGGATCCAAAGTTGAAAGATCGGGCGGCAAGACATTAGAGGCTCGGGGAAGGGGGTGGGGGAGAGGAACGGGGTAGCTCCGGACTCAGGGAGGCGGGGCTGACGCTGCCCTTGCCTACCTCACAGGTTTTGCCTCCCTGGTCCCTGAGTTTCCAGGTCCCCCCTCTACTTGACGACCAGTGCTGAAGTGAACGAGGGAGGAGAAGCAGCTGTGTGTCTCTGAGCTCTTGTCCCGGCGGATCTAGACTGGGCCGTTTGTGGCCTGGTGTTGGAGGCAGATTGTTCCTCAAATATAAGAGTTACAGTGCTTACTTCTAAATACTTTATTTGTTCTGAATCTGACTTTCTTAAGTGCGACGGGGAAGGAACTTCCGGGCCAATGGAGATCAGTAATCTCTCCGCGGAATGTCATTAGAGGGGTGCTCCCGTATACGTGTTGCCCAATTGGTCAAAAATACCCTTAAAAGAAAAGAGAATGTTAATGGAAAAGAAAAGGGAGGGGGAGGGAAGCATTTATTAAACACCTACTATGTGCCAAGCATCTTACTGAGGGCTCTCATTTGGTCCTCACAATAATTCAGAGAGTAGATGCTATTATTATCCCCATTTTTAAATTGAGCAAACTTGAGTCAGACACAGGTTAAATGATTTGCCTAGGGTTATACAATTAGTGAATCAGGTCAAATTGGAACTTAGGTCTTGGGGACTCCTAGTGCTTATTTAAAACATAAGAGATAATGACCTGTTTTACTACCCCTCCTTCAACTACCTCCAAGGCAGAACACACTTATATTCCCTTCTAACCAAACCAGTGCATTGGCCCAGAGGTCTATACACTAAAAAAAAAGATTCTTAAATTGTGAGTCTCCTAACTGAATGTGGGGGTTCCAAAATTGGGAATTTTTAATCTGTAAATGTTTGTTTTGTATACTTATTTTATATACCTATATACCTGGGGTCGCATAAAACTTTCTTGAGCAAAAAGGGGTCAAGAGTGGCAAAAGTTCAAGAAGCCCTTAGCAGGGCTCCTTTGCGAAGAACTAGCTGCTGTATGGTGGAAAGAGGTTCAATAAAAGGGTTGTAGGAAAGTTTGGGCTCCATATAAGGAAAAATTGTCTGAAAATGGAAAGGGTTTTCCTCAATTTAAACATTGGAAGCTACTCAACCACTTGCCTGTGATACTGAAAGGAAAGGTTTCTGTTAAGATATGGGTTGGATTATCCGACTTCTAGTCACAGGGAAGCAGAGTTTTAAAGCATGGAAAGAGCACTTACTCTTGGACCTGAATTCCAATCTCATTTTTGACACAATTGTTAGTCCTTCGAGCAAACCACTTAACTTAACAAATCATTCTTTCCCCCTCTGTAAAATGAGGGGTATCCCAAAGAGATCATAAAGGAGGAAAAGGAACTCACATGTGCAAAAATGTTTGTGGCAGCCCTTTTTGTAGTGGCAAGGAACTGGAAACTGAGTGGATGCCCATCAGTTAGAGAATGGATGAATAAGTGATGGTATACGAATGTTATGGAATATTATTGTTCTGTAAGAAATAACCAGCAAGATTATTTCAGAGAGACTTGGAGAGACTTACATCAACTGATGCTAAGTGACATGAGCAGAACCAGGAGATCATTATACACAGCAACATCAAGATTATACAATGATCTGACTCCCTTCAACAATGAGATGATTCAAAGAAAATCAGCTACACCCAGAGAAAGAATTATGGGAAATGAGTGTGGATCACAACATAGTATTTCCACTCTTTGTGTTATTGTGTGATTGCATTTTTTTCCCTTCTCAGGTTTTTTTTTCTTTTTTTCTAGATCTGATTTTTCTTGCATAGCAAGATAACTGTATAACTATGTATACATAAATTGAATTTAACATATATTTTAACATATTTAACATGTATTGGACTACCTATGGGAGGAAGTGGAGGGAAGGAGGGGAAAAGGGAGGGGAACAGAAGCTTTTGCAAGGGTCATTGTTGAAAAGTTACCCATATAAAATATATATTTTGTAAATAAAAACCTTTAATAATAAAAAAAAGATTATACAGTGATCAATTCTGACGGACGTGGCTCTCTTCAACAATGAGATAATTCAAGATAGTTCCAATGGTTTTATGATGAAGAGAGCCTCCTGCACCCAGAGGACTGTGGGAACTGAGTGAGGATCACAACATAGTATTTTCACTCTTTTTGTTGTTGTTTGCTTGCATTTTGTTTTCTTTCTCATTTTTTTCCTTTTAAATCTGATTTTTCTTGTGCAACATGATATTTGTGGAAATATGTATAGAAGAATTGCACATGTTTAACATATATTGAATTATTTTCCATCTAGGGGAAGGGTAGGAGGAAGGGAGAGAAAAAATTTAGAACACAAGATTTTATAAGGTTGAATGTTGAAAATTATCCATATATATATATGTACATATATATATATATAAAATTAAAAAGCTTTAATTAAAAAACTAAACAAACAAATAAAATGAGGGGGCTGAAACAGATGACTTCTAAGGTTTCTCCACTACCCAAAATTCCTTCTACCCTAAAGATTCTGTGAGTCTGTAGCCCTGTCTTTGCTACAACCAACTTGTGTGACTTGTGTCACTTCCATTCTTTGGGTCAAAGCTTCCTTATCTGTGAAATGAAGTACTGAACTACAAGACTCCTGAGCTTTTCCAGCTCTATTAGCTCTGATTCCATAATATTCTTAGGCCCTGGATTTGCATATATACTAAAGTGTAACTGGTGTCAGGTGGGAGCACAGGAAACATTGTGCTACTTACTTAAAATATAAGAAAGAAATGACCTCCTTCCTCACCACCATCAGGACAGTTTATATCTGCATTCCTTTCTAACCAAACCCAGTAGTCTCCCAGTACCAAATCCCTGCTCAAAATGTCATTTTCTCCAAGGAGCCATCAGCAGTATGTGGTTAACTATTTAACAACTAAATTTCTCAAAAACAAAGACATACTTTTAAATTTAATCTTAATTTTCTTCATGATTTTCTTAAGTCTAAGTTATCAGCAACAACAACAACAAAAAATCAAACCTTGATATGTAGTTTTGGTGAATTCAAAGTATAAGAAGTCACACTAAAAATTAAGCTGGGAGAACTGACTCCCTTCAGCACCCCTCAGGACTTCAACATGTTAACACCTGTGCATAATGAGAAATTGTAAATTACCATAAATTTTGGTAACATAATAATCTTCTCAACCATGTTTAAGTTTTTAGTCTCCCCCTTCAGAATTTGCACTTCTCTAGGGATTGGGTCTTCTGCCTTTGAATTGACCCATGCACCTAAATTCAGGATTCTGGACATATCTGATACTCACCCCATGTTGTTGACAAATTGACTGAGTACTGCAGATCTTTACCTTTTTCAACCTACTCTCTTACTTGAGTGATGATGGAGAATAAATGGTGTTTCTCTATGAAATTATTGTTGTTGTCTTGGGACAAAGGAAGGGAGAACCAGAGAGAGAGAGAGAGAGAGAGAGAGAGAGAGAGAGAGAGAGAGAGAGAGAGAGAGAGAATGATAACTGGAATAGACAGGGGGCATTTTAGAGACTTTGCCCCTACCTGTGTGAAAGAGAAAACATTGTACTCTTGAATTTGGGGTATAAACCTATCAGAAACAATTGTATTAATAAAGCTTAATCTAGTCATGTGTTTGCTTTCAGAAAAGTACAAACTGGCAGTCACCTCATACTCTTGGAAATCTTTCTACCAAGTCATTTTGAAGTATTCCTGAACAAAGAAAATTTCACAGCCAAGGTTGAGCAAGGATTCAAAACTTGAGTAATAGTTCAGTTGACAGTTTGCTTCATCAAACAGAACAATATTCATTTAATTTTGTAAATCATTTTCCCCAAACCATCCAAGGCCTCTCTGAACACTTCTACAAGGCAAAGGTTCTTAACTTTTACTTGGAAAGGAATAAAAATTTCATCTTTGTTTTTACTAATCTATAAATGAAATTTAGCATTTCTTTCGATTATGAAGGTGTATAATAAACAATACATCTCTGCCAAAAGGATTCATGACACAAATGAGATTAGGAACCCCTGCTCTATGGATTCTTCTTTCTAATTAATCAAAGATGAACTCAAGAGATATATCTTTTAATCTGATATTATCAGAGATTTTACAAGTCTGATCATTATTCCAATTAGGTCAAATTATGGAAAAAGAAATGATCCTATAGCTTCCAGTTTCATCAGTCAAGTGTCCCTTGTTTTGTCTGATTATCAACCTAATTTAGAGGACAGTGTTCCCCTTTAAACTGTCCAGGACTATGCTCAGAAAGTTATCAAACTGTACCCTTTGATTTAGCAGTGTTACTACTCTGCTTATATCTCAAAGAGATCTTAAAGAAGGAAAAGGGACCTGTATGTGCAAGAATGTTTGTGGCAGCCCTCTTTGTAGTGGCCAGAAACTGGAAACTGAGTGGATGCCCATCAATTGGAGAATGGCTGAATAAATTGTGGTATATGAATGTTATGGAATATTATTGTTCTGTAAGAAATGACCAGCAGGATGATTTCAAAAAGGCTTGGAGAGACTTATAGGAACTGATGCTGAGTGAAATGAGCGGGACCAGGAGATTATTGTACACAGCAACAACAAGCTACATGATCATCAATTGTGATGGATGTGACCCTCTTCAACAATGAGATAAACCAAATCAGTTCCAATAGAGCAGTAATGAATTGAACCAGTACACTCAGAGAAAGAACTCTGGGAAATGAGTGTGAACCACAACATAGCATTTCTACTCCCTCTAATTTTGCCCGCCTGCATTTTTTATTTCTCACAGGTTGGTTGTACATTATTTCAAAGTCCAATTCTTCTTGTGCAGCAAAATAACTGTTAGGACATGTATACATATATTGTATTTAACTTATACTTTAACATATTTTACATGTCTACTCGCCATCTCGGGGAGGGGGTGGGGGGAAGGAGGGGAAAAAGTGGAACAAAAGGTTTTGCAATTGTTGATGCTGAAAAATTACCCAAGCATAAATCTTGTAAATAAAAAGCTATAATAAAAAATAAAACTTTTGAGCTTCTCCCCCATTGTGTAAACAAGTCATTCATGAAAAGTAAAAATGTCACATGTAATATAGGAAACTGAGATCCAGAGAAGTTCAATTGCATGGCTGCTGGTAAGAGACAGGTCCAGGATTGGAACCTCTAATTCCTATATTCACTGGCTCATCCCCAATCAAATATTTAAATGAATCAGACATCCACATGCAACCTCCTTTGCTGCTGGCATAAGAACTTCAATGAGAGAAATGCACGGTTCAACATTGATGCCTGCTGCTTAGACAACTGTTATTAGTGCTTCTCTTGACCTAAGCCTAGTCTACCTGCAGGGATTTCCTCTGCACTTTTAGCCAGCCTCGGGAAGATTGTGAAGCAGATGATCTGTTGACTTCTGCAGGCTGGATGTCTGAAGTTTCCCACTATGATAAAGCCCTTTGTTGGGTGAAGAAGTTGTGTCTCAATAAAATTCATTTAAAATACAAACTGAACTATGCCAAAATGTTAGTAGCAAGTATTTGCTAATACAGGGGTATGGACAAGTTTATCCGAGGGAAGATGGTACACAGAGAAGGCAAGTTTGATGGAATATAAGAGAAAAGGTCCTGGATTTGGAGTTGGATGATGTGGATTCGAATTTTACCTTTCCCAGTTACCTTTTGTGACTTGGGACAAGTTCACTTAAAGGGTTGGACTAGATGTCCTTGAAGATTCCTTTCACATATGATTCCTTCTATCATGTCAGTCTGTAATCTTATGATTCCATGAAATGTCTGGGGTCAGGAGTGCTGGCTAGGGAGAGTAGGTCATCATGCTGAACAATAGTAGGGAGGAGCAATCTAGAGGAGTGAGACAGCAAGGTAAGGATCTAGACATAAAAAGTACAGAGTAAAGAGGCACCAATAAAGGGAAAGGAGTAAAGGAAATGAACTTTGGGATACTTTCCTAATACTTTACCTTGAAGGGTCAGATAGCCCAAATTTATAATCTATATGGGATTCTTATTCTTATTCTTCCAATATAGATTATAAATTTGGGCTATCTGATCCTTCAAGGTAAAGTTCATTTCCTTTGCTCCTTTTCTTTTCCTCCTCCTCTTCCTCCTCCTCCTCCTCTTCCTTCTCTTCCTCTTCCCCCTATACAGGAGCAGGATAGAAATGAACAGTTCTCATACAGGAATTTCCTCCCTATCTCTCTCCTTTAATGTCCATCCTTACAATGTCCCCAATGGGTGGAGGTGCAAAACAAACATACCTTTGAATATTTACTTTCTGGGACTCCTCCAAAGGTTCTTAACACCTGCTCTGCCTCCCACATCCTCAAGAATATTTATCAAATTAAACAGCTGGCACTGAGTCTAGCAGGATTTGTTTTGTTCGATCTAGGAAAGAAGTGCAATCCAGAGAGTGAACTGCCAGCATCTAGAATGTTCATCTTTCTTTCTCACAACCTGGAGCTGAACATAAGCATATTTAGGATGAATGGGAAACATTATTTTCTGTAAGTCCTGGGTAGGTCTCAGCCAGTGCTTCAACCCCATCATCTTAATTCCTAAAGAAAGAAATTCTGGTTTCATCATTGTAAACACTCCCTACCTGATGCAGAGCAAAACTATAGTAGATGGTTTCATGAAGTATTAGAATAAAAAACAAACAAGGAAAAAAACCTAAACCAACAAAAGAAAACAGAGAAAAGAATCCATCACCTGATGGTCAAACTTCTGGCAATGAGCCTCTCCAAATATGCAAGCTAATTCTCAAGAGAGAACAAAATTAAACACCATTTTGGGCTTATTGTTTGTGCTGTGCTAAGTTCTAGAGATAGAAAGAATAAAACATTTCTTAGTCTCAAGGAATTTACACTCTAAATGTTGGAGAGGTGGACAGGATGTGACGTACACAATTAAATTAAAAAACACATACAAAAGACTACAAGGTTAACATCCAGGGGAGGAGATTTTTAGTGTAACACATCGCCACTTTCATAAATGGACTTGTTTTGCTATTGAAATAAAAAGATATTTGAGTTCAAAAAGCAGCCTGAGAGAGTTCTGATGACACGGTAGAAAACTGCCCCTTAGACGATGTATTGAAAGGAGCTATTTGGAAAAAAAGCTTGAAGGCACCATTGCTGTCAGAAGATGGGAGTGTTGTTAATGTTTTCAGAGTTTTGAAGAAAGTAACTGAGAAACTATAAATCAAAGAATTGCTGAGAGATTATGGAAGAAATTGCATATTGTTTGTGTAAAGGTATTTTTGTTGCCCATATAGATGTCATCCACTTGCTTTGCAAATTTGCCTGAGGCTAGTCAGAGGTGCAGAGAGACTGCAGGTAGACTAAGCTTGGATCAAGAGGCAGTCTAATAACAGTTGCCTAAGCAACAGGCTCCAATGTTGAAAGATACTCCTCTTATTGAAGTGATTGTGCTAAAAGCAACAATGTTATATGTTTATAGTGGAAATAATAATAATATAGCTTTGTCAGATACAGTACTAAGCAATTTTTGAATTTGATACTCAAGTAACCCTGGAAAGTAGTTGCTATTATTATCCCCATTTTACAGATGGGAAAACTAAGGCAAACAATGGGTCAATAACTTTTACAATTAGTCACACAGCTAATTGAGTGTTTGAAACAAGATTTGCAAACAAGTCTTTCTGACCTCAGACCTGGCACTCATCCTATCCACTGCACTACAGAGCTATCTGGTATTCCACTTAGGCTTCCTGAATCATCCATATACTTGACTGGGCACAAGCTAGGGGATATAGAACATGTAGACTCCCATTTTGCCCCTGTTTTGTACAAGCTCTGTGGAAAGCATGGCACTGAATCAGACTTTGTGACTCTCAATCCAGTACTCTATTTACTACAAAAAGTCTCACAATCTCACACTCTCTAATCTACCATTTCCAGTCTTTTGCCAAATTCTGCCAAAATTGCAACATCATGTTCTTCTCTGCTTTGATATTGCCATCATCCTATGCAGGTGCTCAGCATCCCGTGACTGGACTATTGCAATAGCTGCTGCTTGGTCTTTGCCTGCCACAAAGTGTCTATCCTCCACTCAGCTTTGAAAGTGACCCTCCTAAAAGCACCATCTGACCATGGCACCTTCCTATTCAATAAACTCTAGTGGTCCCTACTGCTTCCAGAACCAAGTGTAAAAACCCTGATTAGCTTTTGATTCCCTTCTTACCTTAGTCCTTTCTACCTTCCCAGTCTTATTACACCTTCTTTCCTCTAACCTTTCCCTCTGCCACATATTCTATGATTCCACGACACTGGCTCCCTTGCTATGTCTTCTCCACAATATCCTCAGCTCTCAACATTTTCACTTGCTCTCTCACATTCCTGAAATTCTCTCCCTCTGCATCTCTGCCTCCTGGTTCCCTGACTTCCCTCAAGTCTCAGCTGCATCCTGCCTGCAAGAAGCCTTTTCTTCCCTCTGAGATGATCACCAAATGATTACCTATCAATCTATCTATAGATTTGTTTATTTTCATATGAAATTGTTTCCCTATTGTCTCCCCCATTTTATTGTGAACTACTTGAAGGGATTATTTTTGCTGTTTTTTGTATTCCCAGAACTTAGTACAGTGCTTGCTTCATAATTGGCTCTAAATAAATGTTTGTGGACTTGACTTACCTTGAAATGTTATACATATTAACATATATTGGATTGCTTTCCATCTAGGGGAGGGGGTGGGGGGAAGGAGGGGAAAATCTGAAACACAAGGCTATGCAAGGATCAATGTTGAAAAATTATACATACATTTTGAAAATAAAAAGCTTTAAAAATAAAAATAAATAAAATAAAAAAAGAAATAAAAAAGAAATGTTATACATATTAAAATATTCCAGAAAATACACAAAAGAGTGAAGTATTTAGATGAGTAAGATAAGATCTTCCTTAGCCAAAAGAGAGGTTCTTATATAACTCAAGTAAAAATTCCCTAAAATCTCTAGGGAAACAAGGTGGAAATCAGGGGCATTCTGAATAGACAGTTTTCCCTACATATCTGCAAGAGAGTCTTTCTCTTTCTCTTTCCTAGAGTTGTTTCTAAAGAGAGTCTGAATTATACATGTTTAACCTATATTGGATTACATGTTATCTAGGGGAGAGGGATATGGAGAAGGGGACAAGAAAAATTTGGAACACAAGATTTTGCAAGGGTGAATGTTGAATGTTATTCTCTGGATGTATTTTTAAAATAAAAAACTATTTTTAAAAATAAATAAAAAGAGGGTCTGAAATCATGAGTGTACTTAGAAAAATGGAATGTCTCTCCTCTTCAAAATTCTTGGGACACCTCTGACCCTCACACAGCAATGGTAGGGCTTATTGGCATTCTCTCCGCTAATTGGGAGAGCATCATGCAAAATGCTCCAGATTTTATTGGATCCTGAGTTAAATCCATATACCTGATAGGCTTGAATATCTTGAGTTTGTCATTCTGAGTTATCGATAGGTAAATTCTGTTTACTCTTTCTCTAATTGATCCTCTATATAGATATTAAATTGATTTTATCCTAGAAGAAAGTCACTGAAGATATGAGAAAGAAGAGGTTTGGAAAAGGAGATCAATTAAGAGACTATTGCAATAGTCTAGTAAGAAATGATAAGGGCCTTAACTAAGGAAGAGGTTTTGTAGAGTGGAAAAGTGATAGACATGAGTGATGTCCTGGAGGCAGGATCCTCAAGACTTGGCACTTTGAGTGACTATCTATCTGGAGTAAACAGAAGAATCAGTTCAATGATAATTGATTTCATGAAACTAGGTAGAAAGAGTGATAGTGCCCAAGTATGAAGCACTTTGGGTTTGGGAGCAAACAATAATGAGTTACATTTGGGACATGTTAATTTTGAGCTGCTTATGGAATATTCAAGTGAAGATATCTAGTAAGCAGCTGATAGGATGGGACTGGAGTGCAGAAGAAACATTCAGGAGAATAGTCAGTATGTTATATGCCCTAAACCCAGAGGATGGCCATATTGTTTGTCCCTATCATGTTATGCTTTGGTTTGGAGTTCAAGGTTAAGTCTATGTCAAAAAGAAACATTAGTTTAATTTAATGCATATGATCTTTATGGAATGAAAAGAATATGATTTAAGAAATCCGATACTGTGAGGAAAAAAACTGAGGCAAGGTTGACAATCTAAAAATTAAGGAATTGTATTGGACTCAGGGAACTAGGGAACTTTCTATTATTTTTCTCCATTCAGGGATCCTTTTGCTCTGGAACCACACATAGAGTCTGAACCCATTTCAGTTCCAGGGAGAACTGACAATTTTGAAGAATTAGACTCTTTTTCTCCTAAACCAATCTCATAGTCTATTTGTTTTGCCTGTACTGATGTTCTTAATGAGATGTCCATCCAAATGATTGACATCATCTGGACAATAAATATTCTTCATCCCCTTGACCTTTCCTGTGTGAATGGCTAGGCTGATCACTTCTAACTGACTAAGAATCTCATTACACAAGCAGTGTTTTGTGCCAGGGATCTATATAATCAATACAAATGTCAGCTGCAAACAGGGTCATCTAAAGAATCTCACCATCTATAGGGAATTTTTCTTCCCTTCAAACTTTGCATGGACACCTTAGATAAACCTTCAAATATAAGTTTCACTTTTTCATGACTTTTATGATGTGAATCTTTAAAAGATTATGAAGTACATGAATCACCACTATGGTGAATATTATACTTCAGCAAAAATAAAAAAATATCTACTTGTAAAAGTCTTTTTTATTACATTTTATTCCATAGTTCATTACTTTCCCTCTTTTTGTAATTAAAACTGAATCCCTATTATATAACACTTTTAAAAACTGCATTAAATCCAACACAAAAGAATCAATGGCATCCTTCTTTCCAGTCCTCATCTGAACTTCCTTCCCTCTTCTATGCATTTTTTGTATTTTAGTGATTTTTTCTTTCTTTTTTAACATCATTATCACAAATCACCTAATTATCCTTCTTTAATTCCCTTTCTTAACCTCACCCCACAAAAAAGCCAGTCATGATACCAAATAAGTATAGTTAAGCCAGAAACATTCACATTTTGGCTGTGTCTAAAAAAAAGTCTCATTCTGCCTCTCTAGTCCCTGACTTCTCTGATTAGGGGTGGGGAGCATGTTTCATTATTAGTCTTCTAGAATCATGACAGATCTTTCAAAGTTACTTTCCTTTAAAACTATGTAGCAAGTTGCATAAATTTTTCTCCTGATTCTGCTCATTATAATCTGAATCAGTTCAAACAAGTCCTCCCAGGTTTCTAATCTATCCTTTCATCATGTCTTAAGTTAAATTATTTATTTTCCTGAAACACCAACAAGTTTTTCTGAAACTTGATTGTGCCAGGAGGCTAAGCAAGGGTTTCCTGAAACCAGTTCAAAATTTCTCAGAAAAGTCAAGTGTTTAGTATTTATACATTGGAAATTATTACACTCTAGGTCTTGATTTACTTTGCTGTTGTTGCTTTTCTAGATTTAAGAAAGTGACAGAGAAAATATTATGAGGCAGATTAAACTTACACATGTGTCATACACATGCACTTTAGGAAAATCGTTTTTTTCAGGAATATAGAGAATTAAATGGCCTAGGGAGAGATTTGAAGCTATTGAGAAAGAACATTTAAGAAGCTAATAGTTCAAGAGGAAACGTGATGAGTGTGCAAACTGAGATGGTAGTTGTACGAATGGAAAAAAGAAAATGAATACGAGAGATGTTGTAAAAATGAAATTAACAATGGATGATTTTGTCTACTGTAGAATAATAGCAGATTTTTCTGATAGATCTGATATGGGGGTGAGTGAAAGTGCAGAGTTAAGTTAATATTGAGTCTAAAAATCTGGGTCACTAGGAAGATCGTGGTACTTTCCTAAAGGTAATGGAAAGTTCAGAAGAGAGAGAACATCATGAAAACCCAGAGATGAGAGAGAAAACCCAGAAAGGATAGATAACCAACATTGTCAAATTCTGACAAGAAATGAAGAAGTATAAAGATTGGGAAAAGTCAGTGAGGTCAGAAGCGGATGAAGTCTGAAATCAGATTTTAGAGAGTTTAGAAGACAAGTCATGGAAAGAAAATAGAGATCCAAAAATAGTTTACTTTTTCAAGGAGTATAATTGAAAAGAGGAGGAGAGACATAAAAAATAACTAATAGGAATGATAAGATGAAGTGAGGGCTGTTTTTTGGAGGATGGGGAAAATATAAGTAGATTTGTAAACAGCAGAGAAGGATCCAGTGACAAATTACAGAGAGCTGATTATGGATGACTATGAAGTCAGTTTGCTGGAGGAAACAGGAGGCGATGTGATCAAAAGTTGCCCTGATGTCATCATCAGAGACTAGAGAGAAAGAGAAGAAGCTATGGGATGGTGTGGGCAGGGTGTGAGATGAGAACAGGAAGAAAATAAGCTCTTGGTAAATGACTAATTTCTTTTGGTAAAATATTTGGAAAAGTCCTCAGATAAAAAGTTCAAGGTAGGGTTATTGTGAGAGACTTGAAAGAGAGTAAGCATGATTTTTAAGCCTTGCTCTGTTTAATAGCATGAATAGGATGTGGATGACAGGAGTAATCTAGAATTGGAGGTTGATATGTATTTGAAAGGGGGGGCAAGGAATTCTTGTAGAAAGGATAACAAAGAATTAAACTGATCTGCCAAAGGGTCAAAGTTGAGAAGGGAGAAAGATGTAGCCTTAGTTCAGAGATGATAGCCTAAGGTGAAGAACTAAGGAGTGGGCATACTAGAGATGAAGACAAAGAAAAATGTTAGTTAGTAAGGCATTAGAGAAAGATGATATTGAAAATCTTTCTAAAATTTTCCCTTAATAATAACAAACTCTCCCTAATTATACTTTCCTCATCCCATTAATTCCAACCATCTGCAGTCATCTTTCAAATGCCATTCCCCATCTTCTACTATCCAATTTTTTATTCCCATTCCCCTGAATCCATCCCCCAAAGTCTCATCATACAAATCATCTACCCTTTCTACTGTGTCCATTGGAATGCCTATTCCATAGGTAATATCCTTTCATTCATCTAAAATATTTTCCTTTCTCATTCTCCATCTTCTGGCTCTCATGGAGACCTGGCTTCTTCCTGAAGCTTCCCTGACTTTCCTTTCTAGCCGTTCCTGTACTTTCACTCATTCCCTCATACTCACTGGTCAAGGTAGGGGAGTGGAATATTACTTACTCACCCTCCATTGCCACTTCTAGGTTCTCCACTCCATCTCTGAGGTTCACTCAGTCTTATCTATCACTCATCAAAATCTTTTCTTAAAGAGTTCAGTACCTGTCTCACCACCTTCCTTTCCTCCCCTTCTCCTGCTCTCATACACTGGGAGATACATATATACATACATACATACATACTTATGTACATGTTTTGTATATATACATAAATATATGTGCATAAGATAAATATGTATAAAATAGATATACTCCCTCAAACATCCTAATCTACCAGTTCCTCAACTTACTCATTTCACATTATCTGAAATGTGTCACACACACAAAATGGTTATATCCCTTAATCTTGCCATCACTCACAAATATACCCAGAGAGAAACAAAGCAGAGTCAACCAGTCCATCCAGATGGAGACTATCCTGTCACCGAGCCCAAAGTCAGGAACTAACACTGGAAAGATTAAGGAAAAGAAAGACAATTCCAACCAGTATCAAAAATCATTCAGCTTTCTGATGTTTCATTTGGACATGCTAATTTCTGACTTCCTAGTGGTACAACACAGATTCAGTCTGTCTTTGTTTCCTTCTCCTTACATGATACCTAATCATAAGTTGGATTCAATTATGCTTTGGCTTTTATATGTCCCAACATGACATCTTCTGGTCTCAAGACTCTTGGAGGGCACCCTGCTATGCAGGCCATCAGGAAATGTGTTGGCCCAGTCTTTTTGCCAACTTTCTGCACTCTTTAGGACTTTTGGAGGTCTACAGATATGCATGCATGGACTGACATAGATTCCCTGTGCAATGATCCATGGAGGGCTGCCTCTTCCACACTGCTGCTCAAAAAAGCCAGGTCCTGGATCCTGCTGATTTCAGGCCTTGTTTACAACTAATACTGGTTTATGCTTTTTCTGACTCACTCTTTCTAAGAGCCCACAAGCTTCTGCCCATCTTGGGCTGTCTTGGATATAGTGGAAAAGTTTATTGAGGTTTCTCTTTGGTCTTTATAATTTATCAATGTTTGATCTGGTGCCTTTTTGTGCCTTTCTTTACAAGGGAATTTGTTGGAAAAACTGACATCTCCAAGACTTTTCATGTCACTATCTTAACCTGAAGTCTCAAATACCTTTTTGATATTCAACAAACATTAAATATAATGAGGTCTATGTTCACTGCTCTTCTTAGTTAATTGTACTCCCTGCATCACTGGAAGCTAGAATGGGATTCAGTGCTAATTTAGAGTCTGGTAATATCAAGGCAATATGATGGCAGTAAGTATTCCCATCTTTCCCTATCACCCTGGCCCAATCTGCCAGAGAAGCAATTTTATTTTATTTTGATAGAAGCTCTTTCTTAGCAGATTTGCATCTTCAGCACTCTTCTAAACCTAGTTTCATTTCTACAACGGTTGGACTCTCTTAACATGAATATACCATTCATGAAAATGTCAACTGAGCATTACAGCTTCTGACAATATGGAAAAAGACACTTATCATTTCAGTAAATAAACTGTAGATTAACAGGTACCTTCTGACTGGGTTTTTGGTTAGCTCATAATCCAGTTTAAATAGCTTCCATTTGTACAGCCAAAAGCCTGGCCCATTTAAAGTATTAATTATCTCATTTGATCCCCACAACTGTCTTTTAAGGCAGATCTTGGCATTTTCTTCATTTTATACCAGAAGAAACAAATTTAGAGAGATTGTTTGGCTTTCTTAGAGTAATGCAGATAATATTTGAGACAGGATTAGTCCTAGTTCATCTTTATTTCAAGTCCAGGTACTTGATTCAATATGGACACATCCCTATAGTACAATCTCAAATACGCAAATGTCACATAAACAAGAATTCAGAGGATTGCCATTTACTGATTGATTACTTAACTAATTAGTTCACCTATGAAAACAAAAGAGTGAGAGTTATCACTCCAACAATATTTCTTAAAATATCTAAGCCATAGCAGAAAGTTTCCAAAATGGAAGAGCAATAGCATTTACTTATAAGGACTGACATCCTGTAAAATATTTAGACTTGGTACAGAACAAATATGTGCATATGATGTTGGCAATTCTTTATAAACCTAACTTGGTCCTTCTCCAGGGTCTGCTCTTGGAATTGTATCTGATCATCTTACCAGTTCTCCTTTGAATCAATTGAAAAACTGGATAATTTTGCTTCTTTTTTTTTTTACAAAAAAAAAAAAACCTCTTGATTCAAACGTCTTGTGAGAGACATGATGAGGAAGTCACTATCAAGCCTATACCACAATGGTAGGACAAAGGAAACAGCCATGGAACGTTTTGAATCCAGTCTCTATTCCTGGGCCAATTTCATGTGGAAGAGAAAGGATGAAAAAAAGTAGGCAAACAATTGTGCCTACAAATACAAAGGGAGAGAGATAATATTAGTCATTCATGGCAAATTAATTCATAAATAGGCTATTCTAGCCCATTATCCTAAACCAGCATGCTATCTGAGGTATAACTTAGAGAGTTTGAGGATGTCTTCTTTCCTTCCATTGCTTCTACTTTTGACCCCTGTTATTTCCTCAATGTTGGGTTCCTATGAATAGTGTCTCAGTTACATTTAACCACTTAAACATCATTTAGTTTTTACAAAAACATATTTTAAAATATGATATTTGAAGATAAGATGTCAGAAATACAAATATTTCCCTCACAACACACCTGGATTATACTTTACACTATCCCATTATAAAAATGCCATTAGATTTGTCCTACTTCTCATCTCATCTATAAATGCTTTTAGGATAATCCATATAAAGCTTTCTACAGGCTAATTTATCCTACTTTGCTCTGGACTGCTTTAGTCTTAATTTTCTAATATTCTTTTCCATAATGTTTTGCTGGGCCTCCAATCAAGAAGACATGAATTCAAATTCAAATTCAAATCAGGTACTATCTGTATGATGCTAAATGAGTCTCTTAACCTCTCTCTGTTTCAGTTTTCTCATCTTTGAAATGGGAATAATAACACTTAGCAACTTAAGTTGAAGAGAAACTTAAAATGAAATAAACATTTTTAAGAATTTTATAAGCCTTACAGCACTCTATTAAATACTATTATCATGATGATACTGAAGGAAAACTGCTGCCAGAGAGTTCTGTTTGTACATAATGTTGATGATATCAGTGATCCAGTATTTATGTGTATTTATACAATCTACATCTGTTCTATATTATGTATGTTGCATACACATCTATTTTATATTGTGTATATTTATCTAATATATATCTGCTCTATATTATGTATATGACATATAGTCAATATATATTTATTGATACATAATGTTGATGATATCCATCTAACATCACCATTATCAAGTATTGCATAGTGTCACCATGTGCAAAAAAAAAAAAAAACTTTTAAAAATGAAAGGAATAGTTTATGTTTTCAAACATTGTGGCCTAGAAAGTTCAGTTCCACCTAATGGATAGTGTTCCCCATTTAGCAGCAATGAGAGACACAAAGTTAGAAAACAAAATATTCCCTGTCTTCAAGGAGCATACAGCCTTATGAAAAGAAAAAAAGGTATGCATGACATGAGTTTTAGGTTTCTACTGCATTATTAATGTTTTCTTATTCACTTTCTTAGTTATAGATGATCAGCAAAACAACAAATCAAGCCTTGATTTGTAGTATTGGACAGTTTCCACTAAAATTTAACAGTCAGATATGAGCCAGATCTAGTACACTATTGGGTACACACAAATGCATTAACATAAATGTATTGCAGGGGTTGATCAGTATGGTCTGAAAGACTGAGGAGGAAGGAGTTAGAGGAACCAGCTGGTACCTCAGCTAAATCTTGAATGAAGAAAAAGATTTCAACAGGGAGAGTTTTGGAGGGAGTAAATTGTGAATTGTAATGTCCTGTATGAAAAAATCAAGACAGCAGGATGGGTCAGAAAATGATTAGACAATGATCTTGGCTGAAACCCTGGGGATGTAAGGAGGATAAATTACAGATTCTATCCATCAAAATTGTTTTGAAAATATCCAGAAACTGATCTATTTATGAAATTTTCTGTAGCCAATGGATTCATTAGAAAGCCAAAAACAATCAAAACATCTACTGAATAACCATTATTAGGACAAACAATCCCCAAAGCTACAAAAAACCTAGTTTAAAGTTTCATTTCATCTGAGTAGTTGCTCTGTGACTATGGACAAGTCATTTAATTATTCTGAGATGTCTCCACAATATGTTAAAAAAAATAAGAATAGCTTACATATATGGAATTATCTTACCAAAAAATTATACAAAAGTGAGCTATTGTCATTAATATTGATAATATTGATATTGTTGCTGTTGCTCATACTTCATTCTCAAAGAAGACCAATGACATCACGAGAGTGATATCTTGACTTAAATATAAATTGAATTTAAGTGAATTTAAGGAGCTGTACAAGGTAATCAGCCTTATTTCTCTTCCAATCATCAAAGTCCAGTAGCAAGACAAAAGTTAAAATAACAGGTGGTGTCCCAGATTGCAGTGGATAATTTTGGTCTTTCTAAATTGAGGTTTTTTTACCTATCCAGAAAAAAAACCTGAATACAATTCTTCAGGAGAAAAGGTAGATATTCAATGAAATAGAGACTTTTCAAGGATTCATGATAGATAAAACCAAAACTGACTAGAAAATTTAACTTTCAAATACAGGACTGATGAGAAGCATAAGGGGGTAATTAGGAAAGGGAAATCATAAGAAATTTAATAAGTTATATCTGTTTATACTCCTACATGAAAGTATGAAACTTGTAACTCATGAGAATTTTCTCATTAGTGGGGCAGTTAGAAGGATATGTATATACATATATACATACACACACTCAGAGGGCAAAGGTGGGATTTGAATATGAATAAATAATATCTAAAAATAAAATTAATGGGTGAGAGAGGAATGTGCTGGAAGAAAGGGAAAGGAAGAGATGGAATGATAAATTATTTTCCATAAAAGAGGTGAGAAAAAGCTTTCACAGTGGAGGGGGAGAAGAGGAAGATAGGGGGAGGGAGTGAATTCTCCCATAAGAATTGACTCAGAGTGAAAATAACATAAACAATCAATTGGTTATAGAAATCTATTTTACTCTGTAGGAAAGTATGAGGAGAAGGGGATATGAGGGGAAGGGGAAGGGGAGGGTTGTCAGAAGCAAAACAGTTTTGAAGAGGGACAGAGGGAAAGGAAAGGGAGAATAAAATAAAGGAGACTACAGTTAGCAATAGTAATTGTAAAAAGAATTTTGAAGCAAGTTTCTCTAATAAAGGCCTCATTTCTCAAATATATAAATAACTGAGTCAAATTTATAAAAAAGAATTAAGAGCCATTCCCCAATTAATAAATGATCAGAATATATAAGCAGTTTTCAGATGAAGTAATCAAGTTATTTATAGCCATGTAAAAAATACTCTAACTCACTATTGATTAGAGAAACGCATTTTAAAACAATTCTAGGTTACTACCTCATATTTATTACTAGTGGGTGAAAAAAGAAAAATGACAAATGTTGGAGGCAATGTGGGCAAAATGAGACATTAATGCATTGTTACTATAATTGTGAATTGATTCAACAATTCTGCTGAGCAATTTGGAACATATCCTTTGACCTAACAATACCTCTAACTAGGCATATATCCCAAAAGAAACTTTAAAAAAAAAAGGACTTATATGTACAAAATTATTTATAGCAACTCTTTTCTCAGGGCAAAGAATTGGAAATGGAAGGAATGGCCATCAACTGGGAATAGCTGAATTAATTGTGGCATATAATTATGATGGAATACTACTATATAATGAGAAGTAATGAGCAGGATGTCCTCCATGAACTCGTGCAAATTAAAATGTACTGTGTACAAAGTAACAGCACTATTGTGGGATGATGAGCTATGAATGACTACAATTCTTAGCAATACAATGATCCAAGATGATTTGGAAGGACTTAGGATAAAAAATGCTACCTATATCCAGAGAAAAGACAGATTGTGTATGAATACAGATTAAAGCATATTTTTTACTTTATATTTCTTGAGGGTTTTGGGGGGAGTGGAGGAGAGATTTATGTTTTATTTTGTAACATGACTTCTATAGAAATGTTTTGCATAACTTTACATGTGCTCTCAATGTGGAGGGAGGGGGGGGTGCATAGGGAGAAAGGGAGAGAACTAGGTAGGAGGAAAATATTAAATAAATGGAAAGAATTATTCTTAAAAAATTTAAAAAGCAGGGCTAGCCATCCTGATATCAGATCAAGCAAAAGCAAAAACTGATCTAATTAAAAGAGATGAGGAAGGAAACTATATAAATAATGAAGCAATATCAATATTAAACATATGCACCAAGTGGTGTAGCATCTAAATTACTAAAGGAGAAGTTAAGAGAGTTGCAAGAAGAAATAGACAGCAAAACTATAATAGTGGGAGATCTCAACCTTGCACTCTCAGAACTAGATAAGTCAAACCACAAAATAAATAAGAAAGAAGTTAAAGAAGTAAATAGATTTTTAGAAAAGCTAAATATGATAGATCTTTGGAGAAAATTGAATGGAGACAGAAGGAGTATACTTTCTTCTCGGCACTTCATGGAACCTATACAAAAATTGACCATATATTAGGACATAAAGACCTCAAAATCAAATGCAGAAAGGCAGAAATAGTAAATTTTTTTTCAGATCACAATGCAATAAAAATTACATTCAATAGTGGGCCAGGGGAAAACAGACCAAAAAGAAATTGGAAACTAAATAATCTCATCCTAAAGAATGAATGAGTTAAACAGCAAATTATAGACATAATCAATAGTTTCATCCAAGAGAATGAGCAAGTATTCAGAGAATGAACAATGAGACATCATACCAAAATTTGTGGGATGCAGCCAAAGTGGTAATAAGGGAAATTTATATCTTTAGATGCTTACTTGCATAAAATAAAGAGAAGGTCAATGAATTGGCTTACAACTAAAAAAAGCTAGAAAAAGAACAAATTAACCCCCCCAATCAAATACCAAACTTGAAATTCTAAAAATAAAAGGAGAAATCAATAAAATTGAAAGTAAAAAAAAACTATTGAATTAATAAATATAAAACTAAGAATTAATAAATAAAAACTAAGGTTTTTTATGAAAAAACCAACAAAATAGATCTTTAGTTAATTTGATTAAAAAAAGGAAAAAGGAAAATAAAATTATTAGTCTCAAAAATGAAAAGGGAGAACTATCCACCAATGAAGAAGGAAATTAGAGCAATAATTAGGAGTTACTTTGCCCAACTTTTTTTTGTAATATACATCTTCTTTCCTTCCCAAAGAGTCATTCTTTACAAATATAAAGAGATATATAGAGCTGCCGCTTGCAAAGGGATTTGCCAGGCAATGTTCTGTGAATACAAAAATTGGTCAAAGACCGTTCCTGTTCTCAGCAAGCTAACAGTGTATCAGAGGAGGCAACAAGCAGACAACTCTGTACAAGTAAGATATAAACAGGATAAATTGTTAATGATCACCAGAAAGAAGGGACTAGAATTAAGGGGGAATGAGGAAAGACTTCTTATAGAAGGTGAGATTAAGGTTGGGACTTGAAGGAAGTCAGAGAAGGCAGAAACAGAAATGAGGTGGGAGAGCATTCCATTAATGTCATTGAAGACAGTAAGTGAAAATGGTTGGAGTTGTGAGATGGAATGACTTGTTCATGAAAGAGCATGCATGCAAGGAAAGGGGATGGTGTAGTGTGCAAGAAGACAGCAAAAATCAGGATGGGAGAACCAGGTTATACAGGCTATTGTGAAACTGGAGGTGATAAGGAGCCAGTAGATTTTATTGAATGGTGTTTTGCTTTGTTTTTTTAACATGGTTGGACCTACACTTTAGGAAGATCATTTTGATATGTAAACAGATGATGTTCTGAGTGGGGAGAGAATTTTAGTAGGAAGAGAAGCCAAGAAGCTATTGTGATACTCCAAGTGTGAGGTGGTGAGGGTGATGACTTTGTCAAAGAGAAAGATGTATTTGGAAGAGAAGTTACAGGCATAAACGATGGGTTTTAGCAACAGAATGGACATAGTAGGTAAGAGATAATAAGGAACTGATGATAATACTTTGGCTGTAAGTTTGGGCAATTGAGGAATGGTGGTTCCCTCAACAGTAATAGTGAAGAAGGGTTTTGGAGAGAAAATATTAAGTTCAGTTTTGGAGCTATTGAGTTTAAGATTTCTATGGAACTTCCAGTTTGAGATGTTCAAGATGTTCAAGAGTGGACAGAACATCAAGGCTAGAGTAAGGAAGGTCTGAGTTCCAATCTAGCTTTTGATACTTATTAGTAGTGACTCTGGGTACTACTGATTCCCTGAGAAGAGGGACTGTCTTTGACCGATCTTTATATTACCAGCACATTACCTGGCAAATTATAAGATAAAAAACACAAGAGAGGAGGGAGAGACAGAGAGATAGAGACACAGAGACACAGAGACAGAGAAACAGACAGAGACACAGAGACAGAGAGACAGAGAGGAGAGAGACAGAAACAGAAACACAGAAATAGAGAGAGAGACAGCGGAAGACACAGAGAGAAAGAGGCAAAGATAAGGGGGATTAGGAAGCAAGGCAGAATTTAGAAAAGAATCCGTATGAATAAAAAAATTATATCAGCTCTTTTTGTAGTGGCAAAAAATTAGAAATCAAGAGGATGACCATCATTTGGAGAATGGCTAAACAAATTGTGGTATGATTGTAATGGAATACTTTGGGATTATAAGAAATAAATTGCAAGATGGTTTCAGAAAAAACTGGAGAGACCTATATGAATTGATACCATGAAGTGAGAACTAGGAGATCACTGTACATAGCAACAGCAATATTGTAATGAGGATCAACTATGAAAGACTTAACTACTCTAATGAATACATTCTGATTTACTCAGGAGGAAAACTCTAAATGCAAACTGAAGCATATTTTTTTTACTTTATTTTTATTGCTTTTTTGCAACATGACTAATATGGAACTATGTTTTGCATGCTTTTACATATATATTCGATATTATATTGTTTACCATCTCAGTGGGTGGGGAAGGGATTGGACTGAGGGAAGGAATTTGGAACTCAAAATTTTAAAAAAGAAATGTTAAAAATAAATATTTAAATGTCAAAAATGAAGAGAGGGATGATACCTCAATTGTCAATAAAGTATTTTGCTGAATCATATTGAATAATACATCCTTTACAAAGAGCAAAAAATAAAAATAAGATCCAGCAGTATATGAAATATTTAAATTCTATGAATATGGAAAAATTCCTAATCAGAGGAAGGCAAACACAAGACGGAGGTAGAAGATGCACTGGACCCAAGCACAGACTGTATTTTTTTATATTTTGAATGTTTCCTGTTTTGAAATATTGCACATTTTAAATTTTGAATAATATTTCCTTTTATATCTAGATTAAATTCACCACCAGTACTGTCAGCTGAAGTCATTGTTCACTGATCATTATGGATAGAGGAAATGTCTAGGTACATCCAGACTGAGAGTCCTCTAGTGGCCGGTAGGATATTTTGATCTTTTAGGAAGACTGTTATTCATGAAAAAAAACCTCGAGTTTTTAGCTCTGAAGAACTCAAACCACTGAGCTGATGACTTGAGTAGATCCCCACCTAGTGGGACAATTCAGTTATTTCACTGCCATGCTAGATAATATGCTTGTGTGTAGGCTTATGGGCAGCAATACTCAAGTTGAAGCACTTATGGAGTCACAATTATCTCAAGTGTCATACACTGACACACACACAAATTTTATTGCTAGAATTCCCCTAATTTCTCTAGATCCTCATTTTTTTTAATTTCTGCCACTTTAACAACCTCCATTCCATTACTCCTACACCCCAACCCAGATCCAGTTATAGGGCAAAATAGAGTGGATATAGCTCCTGGGATTTAAGACTGATAACTGAAAGTTCTTGTAAGAGACCTAGGTTAGAATTCTAGTTTAGGTGTATTCAGACTGATTGGTAAATATACAGAATAAATGATGTGACAATGAAGCAGTATCTTTTTTGACAAACTATTATGGAGAATGCTGTGAATATAATTTAGCAAGATTTTAGCAAAACTTTCCATTAAGGTGTCTCATATTATTCTTGTGAAGAAGATGAAGAGTTTTAAATTAGATAATAATATAATTATGTTTTATTATAAGAAGATCTGGCTGGATGGTCAGATTCAAAGAACTGAAACTAGAAATTCAATGTCAGTGTGGCAGGAGATCTCCAGTAAAGCCCCCCAGGTATCTGTGCTTGATTTTGTACTATTTAACATTTTACATCATCAAATTTTCAGATGGCCCATAACTGGGAGGGAAAGTTTATATATACTGGGTGACTGAGTCAAGATCCAAAGATGCAAATAAAATATTGAATTAAATCAAATAAGATAAAATAGATGTTAAATCTTATATGTGAGTACAAAAAAATCAACTTTACCAAGCACAAGTTGAAGGAGATCTGGCTAGACTTAGAAGTTATTCTGAGATAGATGTGAGGATTTTAATGAGCTGCAAATTCAATATATAATCAGTGTGATGCAACAAGAAAAAAAAAAAAAAAACAACAAACAAACCTTAGTGCAGTCTTAGACTGAATTAAAAGAAGAATAGCTTCCAAGAATAGGGAGGTATTTTGATCACATCAGACCTCACCTGGAATATTGTTCTGAGCACCTAGATTTAAGGAGGACTTTGGTCCACAAGACAATGAGGATGCTGAAGGGCCTTATGATGTAACTGGACATGTTTAGCCTGGAGAAGATAAAACTCGGGAGAAACATACTGGTTTTGTGCATGCATGTCTTGAGAGAAGGGATTGGATTTGTTTATTTGACTCTAGAATTTAGAAACAGGGTCAATTAGTGGAGGTGGCAAAGAGACAAATTGAGGCTTAATGTAAAGAAGAAAATTCCTAACACTTCAAGCTGTTCAAGAATAAAATAGGATGTTATGGGAAGTGGGAGAAGATTTCCTTTTCTTAGAAGTTTTCAATCAGAAGATGGAGGATCACATAGGTATATTATAGTAAGAATTCCTTTTGTGCCTGTATTAGATTGGATGGCCACCAAGATCCATTCTAATATGATCTTGGACTCTGGACCATAAAAATAGGAATAATAATAGCTACACTACTTATTTCATGGAATTTTGGGGTAGGAAGTGCCTATAAATCTTAAAGTACTAGATTAAATGAATTATTTTAAGAATTTAACCATTTTGAATAATTTCTATGATACCTAATTTAGGATTAAAAATAGTCACATAAAATTTCTCATTTTCTCCTTACCTGTATTCTAATTTGTCTAAGTACAGATAGGCCTACTATTTACATAGGGAAGGCAGATTTGGACCATGATTAGAAAGGACCATAGTGTTAGGTAATTATAGATTGTAAGAAGTGAAAAGGACCTATTTCAGGATCCTTCTGATTCTTGACAGTGGAGTTAAAAGAACATAGTATTATAAATTAGAAGATTTGGATTCTAGTCTTGATTCACAAATTTGGTGTTAGAGGATTCCCAATAAGTATTTTTACTATTATTTGATGTATGTCCAGAAATACTGATGGTAACAATAATACCAGAAAAAATAAATTAAAGATATAAATATCAGTAAAGAGAAGATTAAATAATTTCACTCGCAGAACATGGGATGATTTATTTAGACTACCCTACAGAGTTAACAATAACAAATCCTAAAAGAGACATAATAGCTTGAATAAAATGGCAAGATACAAAATGAATCCATGAAAATTATCAAAATATCTGTATAGGGATGAAAATATCTAGAATGAAAAATTAAAAAGAGAAATTACATTCAAAATGAATTTTAAAATGCTTAAAATATCTGGTAGTCAATTAATTAATGCAAACTCAAGACTCAGGCATAAATAAAATTACAAACTATTCCCTATAGACATGAAGGAAGATAAATAATTAGAAAGATAGTCATTGCTCAGGACTGGCCAATGCCAACATAATTAAAATTATATACTACTACATTAGTTAAAAGCTGTAATGTTATAACAATCAAGCCACCAAGAAGTTATTTTAAAGAGCTAGAAAAAAAGTAATTAAAAATTCATATGGGAGATTCTAGAATCTCAAAGGAAATAAACAAAAATAGGAATAAGGAAAGCATAGCATTTCTAGATTTCATAACATTATTAAATAGTAATCATCAAAATTGATAATACTACTTTTGTTTTATTTTTAATAATAGCTTTTTATTTTCAAAATACAAGCAAAGATAGTTTTCAACATTCACCCCTGGAAAACTTTGTGTTTCAAATTTTTCTCCCTTTCTTCTCCTCATCCCCTCCCCTAGACAGCAAGTAATCCAACACAAGTTAAACATGTGCAATTCTTCTAAACATATTTTCACATTTGTCATGATGCCCAAGAAAAATCCCACCAAAAAGGGAAAAAAAATGAGGGGGAAAAAAACAAGCAAACAACAAAAAGAGGAAAAATGCTATATTGTGATCCACATTCAGTCTCATAGTTCTCTTTCTGGTAGCAGATGCCTCTCTCCATCATAAATCTATTGGAAATAACCTGAATCACCTCATTGTTTAAAAGAGCCATGTCCATCAGAGTTGATCATCACATAATCTTGTTGTTGCTGTGTAGTTTCTCCAAGCCTTTCTGAAATCATCCCGCTGATTGTTTCTTATAGAATAATATTCCATTACATTCATATACCATAACTTATACAGCCATTCCCCAACTGATGGGCATCCACTCAAATTCCAGTTCTTGCAAGGTAGTACTACTTTTTTAAAAAATTAAAAATATATCAGTGAAACAGATTACATAAGCAAGAATTAGAAACAGTTGAATTCAATAATCCAGTGCTGAAAAAACTCAAGAACACAAAGTACATCCTTGAAGAAAGAACTCATATTTGATAAGAACTTGCTGGGAAAACTGGGAAACTGTTTGGCAAAAAGCAACAATAATTAAATTATTTAGACAGGTATCTTATGCCATGTATTACAGTATAGTCCAAATAGAGAAGCAAACTAAATATTAAAAAGTCACCATATTTTTAAAAATGTATAAAGGTGTCTTTTACAACTTTTACAACTATGGCTAAGAAAGATATAGCATGAAGTTTCTAAAACCAGGAAAATAATGTACACAAAAACTGTAACAGCATAAATAAAAAGAACAACAAAATAAAACTGAACTATGTATAATGATAATGACCAAGCTTAGTCCTGGAGTTGGACAAATTTTGTGAGGGGAAGGTATAGGAAATAATTGGAAAGAGGAAGTGGTCAGATTTTACTGTTCATCTTATTTCCTACAGTTTGCCTTTTAAAGGAGTGATTTTTGTGATTGTTGTTATTTTGTCTTTCTTTCTTGAAGAGGGCCATAACAACAGGGAGGTGATACCATAACATGCACTTGAATTGGATTTGAGCTAGGGAAGGCTGAGCAAAGTCACCTGCCTCACTTTCCCCTCCAAAGCCATGGGGGACAAGTGGTCAGATATGGATCAAGACCACTGGAGATGGTCCTGGTACACTACAAAACTTTGGCCTTTTTAAGTTAACGTCTTCAACAGGTCTCAGTTTGACTGAGACTGCACATATTCAGTGATTAAGGCTAGGTCACAACTAAGGTAAAGAATCTACTCTTTCACATAGTCAAAAAAACCTAAATAAATAAATCAATAAATCTAGGAGGGGAAGACCCTCAGAGTCTCTGGCCAAAGTAAAAATGATTTCTATTTACATTCAATCTGATTTAATCATGACTCAAATAATGACCAAATGGGGATTGGCCTAAAACTTATTGGTGTCCAATTGGTTAACCTTCACATCTACAGAACAAAATAACACTGAATTTATGTGGCTTATTGAGGCTTGTTGAAGGAAATTATAGCCAACAGAAACCTCAGGAGAGCTAGAAATAGAATGCATTGCTCTGGTCTTTATTTGGGCCTCCACCAATTATTTGAGAATTTGATTTCAGACTAATTATTGGGAGTGGGAGGAGGGACATGTTAGAGGAAACTTGAAATATGAGTTTGCACCAGTCATCTGGATATCCCAGAAGCCTTGTAGCCCCTGATTAGATTGAAGCTAAAGGTAATTTGCAGGGGGTTCAATGGGTTTGCAACTCTGATAGGGTATTATTCCAGACATTGGATGGTTGCAAACTAATTGGAATACCATTATCAAAAATGATTTACCAATTTTTCCACTTTTTACATCAAAGATCCCAAATCAGATACATGAAGGAGATGTTTCAGTTTTTTCAGATCTTGGGAATTGTAGAGTGATTGGCTCAATATGATTGTAAATTTAGGATTAGAAAATTCTCAAAATGTGGAATTCCGATATTTCTAGTATGACAAACAAGGTTGCTACAATAAGCTACATTTGATTTGAAGTGAGTACTATAATTTTTGGAAACAGAGAGAGGTTGTTTCAGCAGAGTAGAGGTATTAGGCAAAATGGAGACAAACATCAAATCACAACAAATCAAAACCTGTGCAGAATAAACTGTTGGTATTAATCCCTGTGAAGAACTCCTTAGAATATGCTGTTTTCTTGACCACTGCCAAGGGAAGTAGTTTTGAGGTGTATTCTTTGACAGATAAAAGACCATTTCTTTAAGGAAATATAGCTTTCCCTTGAGATTAGCCTAGATTCTAGGAAAGTAAAACTTCAGGAGGTTCCTAATATTGGGGACAAATGGATGTCAATTTATCTACGTAACTATGTAACTACATTAAATGTGTAATGTATATTTTTCTATAATCAATCAAATTGTTTTAAATAATAGATGTCTTTAATGAATCTACATTCAACTGGGTAGTATATGGGGATAGAGAGGAGGTAGGGTGAGGGAGATACGAAAGATTCACAGATCAGTAATAAATAAATTCAGGCTGATTAGAAGAGGGAGGAAACTAACTGAAAGAAGGAAGCCCTTAAGTCCTGAAGTCACTGTGACTTCTAAGAGGCAGAAGTGAGAAAAGACAACATTCCAGGCTTGGGAAAGAACCTGTATAAAATTTAATGTTGCATATAGGGATCAACAAATAAACACATCAGTTTGGATAGCACATAGAGAGTGCTGTTATTCAGTCATTGAGATGTGTCCATCTCTTCGTGAGCAGAGAAATAATGTGATCAGGGAAATCTAAGCAGAGGAGTCTGTTTTATCCCAAAGGCAATGGAGAATCACTGGATTCAACATGTCCAAACCATTTTGTTTTCCCCAAATTCTCCTCCTCTTCTACCTTCCCTGTTATTGTAAGGGGCAACACCATCCTCCCACTCCTTCAGGATCACAACCTCGGAAGTCATCGTGGGGTCCTCACTATTTCTCAGTCCCCTACTGCAAAGGCTTGCCAATTTTACCTTTATAACATCTCTCGAACACATGCCCTTCTCTCCTCTGACATTGCCATCACTTAGATACAGGCCCTCATCATCTCCGGACTGCCTCAATCTCTCTCCCCACTCCAGTTCTTGCTCCATTCAGCTGCCAAAGTGAGATTCCTAAAGCACCAGTCAGATTATGGCACTCCTCTTGCTCAACAGAAATTCCCTATTATTTTCAGGATCAAATACAAAATCTTCTATTTGATATTTAAAATCTTCATAACCAAGTCCCACCCTATCGTTCCATTTGTCATATACTTCCACACTACCACATACTTTTAATACAGTGGCACTTGCTTCCTGGCTATTCCATGAACAAGAGACTCCATCTCTGGCTTGTTTTCTATGCCTGAAATACATCTCCAATCTCCTCCATTTAAAACAGGAAGAATGGATTTAAAGGGATAAAATGAGAGCTTTATAATAATGGTCTATAGGTGGGCCTTATGTGGAGAAATTCCACCTTCTCCCTTTATATCTTTGCATTTCTCAATCAAAATGAAGCTAAAAGGAAAGAGGCAAAAGCAAAGGAAAATTCAGGCCCTGATTTTCCAGGGATTTTTGAATGTAGCCTAATTCCTGCTACATAGCCAATAAAAATGGTGCAAAAGCATAATTCTACATGAAGAGTTCATCAGCAAATCACCTATTCACAATGATGAACTCTTCTGAATGATGATGATGTCATCACCTATTCACAATGACTAGGCTCATTAGCCAAGGCCCAGATCTCATTCTCCCATGTGTAAAATGTTTTGTGAATTACCCAGGCTAATTGGTATTACAGGATTTTCAAAACTGAATCTGAGAAAGTGTTAACTTTTAAGAGATTTCTCATTCATTGTTCAATTCTTACCCAGCTCTTAAATACACAACCCTATTTCCTGCATACAATTAAATATTTACTCTAGTCTCCATACTCATTTGTTCATTTGTAGCAGTGCTGCCCCCAATATGCACCATAGGGGTTGTTGTTACGTGGCTTGAAGGGAGCCAGAACAGACATCTCACCCCCTGCTTTTCTCCAAGAGTTATTTTAATTAGTTCCAGAAGTTCCTCTGTCTGTCTATCTCTTCAAAAAGTCACACAATGTGGTAGAGAGAGTTCTGGACAAAAAGCAATTTTTGTGCACATCAAAGTTCTATTAAGAGAACAATATCAGTTTTAAATGAAATGAAAATATCAAATGAAGTACACTACATAAAAGACTCTAAGTGTGGCTAGTTGTAAGACATTTTTCGGGTATACTGAATTTGCGAGTAACAAATGTGAAAGAAGTAAACATTATTATATTGTCAATGGAAACTCCTATTATGTTTTATAATATTGATACATCCTCCATCAGTTTCATATTTACCTAGTGATTCTTGTCTTGATTCTTAATCTTTTTAGACAGTTGTTTTTTAAATTCTGTAACATAGTTTAATGTGAGGAATATAATTGGAGTTACTTTTAGAATGTTGTAGCTTAAAGATACCACTACACACCTGTCAGATTGGCTAAGATGACAGGAAAAAATAATGATGATTGTTGGAGGGGATGTGGGAAAACTGGGACATTGATGCATTGTTGGTGGAGTTGTGAACGAATCCAACCATTTTGGAGAGTAGTTTGGAACTATGCTCAAAAAGTTATCAAACTGTGCATACCCTTTGATCCAGCAGTGTTACTACTGGGATTATATCCCAAAGAGATTATAAAGAAGGGAAAGGGACCTGTATGTGCACGAATGTTTGTGGCAGCCCTTTTTGTAGTGGCTAAAAACTGGAAACTGAATGGATGTCCATCAGTTGGAGAATGGCTGAATAAATTGTGGTATATGAAAATTATGGAATATTACTGTTCTGTAAGAAATGACCAACAGGATGATTTCAGAAAGGCCTGGAGAGACTTACACTAACTGATGCTGAGTGAAATGAGCAGGACCAGGAGATCATTATATACTTCAACAACAATACTATATGATGACCAGTTCTGATGGACCAGGCCATCCTCAGCAACGAGATCAACCAAATCATTTCTAATGGAGCAGTAATGAACTGAACTAGCTATGCCCAGAAAAAGAACTCTGGGAGATGACTAAAAACCATTACATTGAATTCCCAATCCCTATATTTATGCACACCTGCATTTTTTATTTCCTTCACAAGCTAATTGTGCAATATTTCAGAGTCTGATTCTTTTTGTACAGCAAAATAACGTTTTGGTCATGTATACTTATTGTGTATCTAATTTATATTTTAATATATTTAACATCTACTGGTAATCCTGCCTTCTGGGGAGGGGGTGGGGGGGTAAGAGGTAAAAAATTGGAACAAGAGGTTTGGCAATTATTAATGCTGAAAAGTTACCCATGCATATATCCTGTAAATAAAAGGCTATTAAATAAAAAAAAAAGAATGTTGTAGCTTAGAAATAAATATCTGATCTGGTTTTATTATAAAGTTGGAATCCAGGTTTTCTGACTACTAGTTCTCCTTGGAGAGACTCACTACAGAAATTTATAATCCCTGCACATCTGTTACGTTACATATTTCTCTAAAGAGCATTCATATCATGTTCTGGGGTGTTACTTCAAAGCTGTGACTGGTTCTATACATCTATCATCAGTGTTCTGTGCCAGTGAGGATGGCAAGACATTGGGACTCCACTGCTGAACAGGGCCATGGAGAGGGTCCAGAAGAAAGGATAATTAGTTAAAAGGCTGAAAAATAAACAAGGAAGAATTTTAAAAACTAGGATTTTTTTTCCTTTATGAAGTGAAGTTTTAGAGAAAACTTGTCATAACTGTTGTTTGTTAAAAATGATTTATTCAAAGGCCTATTTCAAAAAAAGGAAGAGGATTAATCTATGGAACTAATGATAACCAATAATATGTATTATTATGAATAATATGTATACATAGTATTCACAAAATATGCCCTCATAATAATGTTGGGAAGCAGGTAATGTAAGCACCGTTATTTACATTTTACAAACAAAAAACCTAATGACGAGGCTTGCTATGGCTAAGAATTTTATTTTTTTCAAAATGATACAGCCAAGAAATCCCAGAGGTAGAATTCAAACTCAGATTCATTGCCAAGCCCATGGCTCTTCTTTATTTCATCACACCATAAAAGGAATTAAATTAGACCCTAAGAAGAACCTCATAAGAAGGAGGATGACTAAATGATATAGATGAAAAGGACCTCAGAAATCACTTAATCTAACCCCATGAGAACATTTGAGGCCCCAAAAGATAGTGACCCAAATGAGATGATTCCGCCACCGAGTAGAATATTGCTATCAGCTTCCAGTTGTTCTGGTTTCCTTTATGGCAATTACCCCACTATACCACAAGGTCAGTGAGAGAAACCAGGGGATCATTTTCCCCAGCATTCTTTGGAAAGGGATAGAAAACCTGAGCTGTTTTAGGTGTTTTCCTATTGGAGGCATGTGAATAAAATTGACTATTTCCAGAGGGCCTTCCCACTCTCCTATGATTTTAGTTTAACATCCAGAAGATAATGCACAATTTTCAGATTTTTGAAATCACACAAAAGAAGTTTGAGATGAACTACTGCCATCTAGTGTTTCACATTAGCATGTTTAACAGAATTAAATATGTATATATGTATAGATATTACATATATATTATATATTATTATTATTATGAGGTTAACAACCAAAACATGAACAACAACAAAGCAAGCAGACTTCATATGAAACAACATCCATTATATACAGCTCATTTCTTAAAAGTATAATTTGATTTTAACATGCCAATTCCAATTCTAGCTTACTAGTTTAGTTTTAGACCTTTCTTCTGCTCTCTTCTCTGTAATTTTAATTATTCACTGACTTTTTGCTAATTTTATAATATCAATCACTAATGATTAGAGATCATCAATCTCTATCAACTTCACAAATAAAATCTTTTCCTATTAAAAAAATGTAATGGCGGCTATTCCTCCATATGTACCATGGGAATATCAAGGTATGTCTCAAAGGAAGGCAGAATAGACATATCTAGCCTTTCCTAGAAAAATTTTAATTTGAGAAGTTTGGGCCAGGGGCTGATCATTTCGTTCTCCTCAGAGAGGTTATAATGGGCTGGAATTATATCTCTCTGCTCCTTTAAATATTATTTATCTAGAGGATTTGATTTTCAAATTCAATGTAACTTCTGCTCAATACTTCATTAATCAAAAAGAAAAGAATCTGAAACTTTATAGCCAAGATGACTCCTTTTTCACCAAATATCAGTTTTACAACAAATTCACAAACCCAAGTTGAATAACAAAAAATAAAAAAACAAAACCAGAAATTAGATAAGATATAAAATATAAACCAGACAATAACACAGTAAAGGAGCTCTCCCATTGAGAGTGAAGTAACTCAGCTTAATTAAGAGATAGTCTGAAGTCTTTTGTGTAGCAAGCTGGGAATAGGGGCATGATGAAGATTGCTAGTTCCTCTTATTTCTGCTGTTTCTCAGTCTTTTTCTTCCACAACATGAAGGATAATTGACATCTTCCCTCTTCTTTCTTGAATCTTGAAGCCAGAAGAACCTGAAGGAACTACAAAACCTGGAATAACTGAATAGATTTGAAGAGAGAAAGTTTCCACTCTCTGGGGCTCTCACTAACTTTACCTTGCCACTCAGATAGATGCAATGATGACAGCTTCCCATACTAATGGGCTTTGAGACTTGGATTATAAATAAATCTAGCCAAGCAAAAAATAAAATAAAATAAAAGTCTCACAATAACCATGTCTTATTGCATTCTTGTTGTTTATCACCTATCTGCCAAGAGGTAAAAAGAATGATTTGTTGGCAGTCTTCTGGAGTCCTAAATTGTCATTGTTCTTTAAGTTTTTCATAGTTGTTTTCATTTACAATGTTGTACTCATAACATAAATTATTATTCTATGATTTTAGAGAGGGCTGGAGAGACTTACATGAACTCATGCTAAGTGAAGTGAGCAGAACCAGGAGATCATCACACACAGTAACAGCAAAATTACATGATGATCAATTCTGATGGAAGTGGCTTTTTTCCACAAGGAGATGATTCTGGCCTGTTCCAATGATCTTGTAATGAAGAGAGCCAGGAGAAAGGACTGTGAGAACTGAGTGTGGCTCACAATGTAGTATTTTCATTTTTTTTTATTATTGTTTGCTTGCTTTTTATTTTCTCTCTACTTTTTTTCCTTTTTGATCTGATGTTCCTTGTGCAGCATAATAATTGTGGAAATATAGAAGAATTGTACATGTTTAACATATGTTGGATTACTTGCCATCTAGTGAAGGGGGGTTGGGAGAAGGGAGGGGAAAAAATTTAGAACATGAGGTTAATCAGATGGGTATTAAATAGAACGGAGCACCTAGCTGGTACAGTAGAGTACTAGACCTGGAGTTAAGAATATTCAACTTCTTAAGTTCAAATCTGCTTTCAGACACTGATAAATTGTATTGGCAAATCATTTAACCCTCTTTGTCTCGATTTCCTCAGAACTGGAGAAGGAAAAGGCAAACCTTTCCAGTATTTCTGCCAGAAAAAAAGTCAAAGGGGGTCACAAAGAGTGAGGCAGGACTGAAAACAGTAACATATTAAACAAAAAGTCAGAACTGCTTTAATTTGCATTTCTTGTATTATTTATTTGAATTGTTTCTCTTATGATTTGCATTTTTACATAATTGTTAATAGCTTGGGTTTCTTTTTTGGAGAGCTACTTGCTCATATCCTTTGACTATTTGATACCTATTGTGAAATGACTCTTAAATATTTGTATATAATCTCCTTTATAATTTGGTTATCAGATGTCTGAGAGATATAATGCAAAGATTTTTCCTAATTAGTCATTTAAATTTTAACTGCATTGATTTTGTGCAAAAAAAATTTCAATTTTATGCAATTCTCCATTTTATTTCTCATGATCCTTCCCTTGGTCTAGAACTCTTCCCCTGTGTGTAGCTGTGAGAGGTAATTCCTTCTTTCATCTTCTAATTTGCTCAACATCATTGATGAATAAATATATCAAATGAGTTTTAAAAATTCTTACTTTGTTATGTAAATAGACAATATTCATACACAAACAATACTGAATTAAACACTAGCTTGGCAAGTTAAATATTTCTATTACCTACATTTAATATAGTAAACAGAATATTGACTCTGGCTTTTTTCCTTATCACTATACTGAAACTGTTTAATAATGAACTTATCATTACAGTAGCTTTGATTTAGATTCCCTACTTGAATTCTCTGAAGCAATTCAGACCAAGTAATTTCATATCGATTTAATTTTTTTATATGTTTTTGTCCCTTAGCTTTCATTACGCTGACTTTTTCTGATTCTTCTTTTAACTCTATGATTTGTTACTCTGAATTTCTTTGTTCCATACTGTTCTAGTATCATAACCTGTTTTATATAGTCTTGTCTGGACCATTAAGGAAGAGGTGGGAAGAGAAGGTCATTTGAACATCTTCCTCACCAAGTACTCTAATAAGGCCCAGAGCAGGAGAATGGGAAGTCAAAAGGTTTTACTAGATCACCTACAGCCCTATAGAAAATTTATTGATCTGCCACCTAGAAGGCCCATTGCTATGATTATGAAAACAGAAGAGAATAAAATTTTATCTTTAACACCTTTAATAGTTTTTTTTGTTGGTTTAGATAGTTGTGTTTTTATTCTGAGCTGAAACTCCAAAAAGTGTATTTCCTTACATGTATCTGAACATATACACACACATACATACATATAACAGTCTAATCATTTCTCAGAAAATCCAATGATTCCTGAGAGCTTTCAAGTCTTATGCTCAGAGAATCCAATGATTCCTGAGGGTTTTGAAGTCCAACAATTTTTGATATCCATGAGTCAAATGCCATAACTGTCATGCTCTTTCAATGGTGAACACAATCAGCAATAGAACCACCTGATATTTCTTGGGTCTTCTCCTTCGTTTCAAGGGTCTGCTCCATCTCTCTGTGATGGACAAAGCGAATATGGCTTGTTGGCACCCATCTGATTCCTTCTCCACCTGTAGAGATACAAGCAAACCCTCTCCCCAAAGCAGTTAACCTATCTGGTCCCTTCCATTCACCACTTTCTAGGTCGCTCCACATCACCTGGCGATTATCTAAAGATAATGGAGCTGCTCGCACTGGACACTGCCCTTCCGGTAGGTTATAAAACCTGTCTGCTAGAGCCAGTGCATCTTTGTCAAAAATCAAGAAGTTAATAGTATAAGGGTTAGATTTAGAAGTTCTCTAGGGTTACCTGTAGCTCCCCCTTTCTTTTGTTTTTGGAGGAGCGTCTTAATGTCTGTTTCTCCTCTCTACTATTGCCTGTCCTTGAGAATTAAAAGGTATGCCAGTGGTGTGTAAAATCTTATACTATGCACAAAAGTGTGCAAAATGTTTGGAAGTATATACAGGACCACTGTCTGTTTTTATTGCTTGTGGCACACCTATAATGGCAAATGCTTGTGTGAGGAATTCAGTGACCACTTGGGCTGTCTCTTTTGCTGCTGGTATTGCAAAAGTGAATCCCGAAAAGGTCTCTACCACAACGTGGATAAAAGACAGAGGACCAAAAGATTTATAATGGGTCACATCCATTTGCCAGATTTCATTGGGTCTCAAACCACTAGGGTTCTTCCCTGGAGGCAGTGTAGGAGCATGGAAAGGAAGGCAAGCCGTACAGACTTTTACTATGCTCCTAGCTTCCTTTCTTGTTATTCCAAATTGTAAACATAAAGCTCGAGCAGCCTGATGATATTTTAAATGAGATTCCTGGGCTTCTTGGAATAAAGGAGTATTGGCCAATGGTTAGAAGGCTATCTGCCTTTGAATTACCATCAAAAATGGGACCTGGAAGTCCACTATGAGAGTGGACATGCAAAATATAAATCTTACCTGGATACTTTCTCACTTGCTCTTGAAGTTTCTTAGAGAGCTGTTATATATTAGAAGCTGCAAATTTTATTTGGGCTGTGGCAATTCTTTGTACCACACCTACTGAATAGGCTGAATCAGATATTATATTTATGTCTCCTGGATAATAAGTAAGAGTTAGAATGATTGCATACAATTCATTCTGCTGAGTGGACTGAAAAGGAGTTCTGACTACTCTCTTTATAGTTGTCATGAAAGTATACAGCACAAATATTATGTTTGGATGCATCTATAAAGATAGTTGGTCCTTTAAGAGGAACTTTAGAAATTTTTTCTTCAAGAAACCATCGCCAATTATGTAATAGTCTGGTTATCTTTAATGGAAACCCATGTGTAATATTTGGAGCCATGGCTAATAAAATTTGCCACTCTGGGATGGTCTCACAGCACACATTAATTTATGTATTGGTATAAAAGGTGTATATTTTGTCAGGTCTTGTCCCAGATAATTGTACTGCTCGCTTAATGGCCTTTAGTAAAATTTTAGCCACAAGCACTGGGTAAGGAGTAAGGCTTTGTTCTGGCTGTGCCGGGAGATTCACCCACTCTATCACACTGTCTCCTTGATGAAGGATTGCTGTGGGTGCCTCTTGTGTGGCAAAAACTGATATTTCCAAGGGTTTTTAAGTGACTCTTTCAACCACATTGGATAAACCCAGTTCAAATTTTCTTAAAGCCTCTTGAGCTTCTTTCGTAAGCTGGCATGGTGAATTTAAAGCACTGTCTCCTCTTAAAATATCATATAACGGGTTGCAATTGATAGGTAGTCAGGCCTAACACTGGTCGCATCCATTGGATATGTCCTATCAATTTCTGAAAATCATTTAAGGTGTTTAGCTTCTCTGTTCTTAAGGACAGTTTTTGTACTGTAAGCACCTTAGGGTATACTTCATATCCTAAATATTGAAAAGGAGCATGTCTTTGAATTTTTTCTGTAGCTATGTATAATTTGTAGTTCCTTAGTGTTTCAATGGTCTTTTGTAAACATGCTTCTAACATTTGTTCCTCAGGTACACATCCCAATATATCATCCATATAATGTAATAGCATAATTTTTGGAAATGCTTTTCTTACTGGAGCAAGAGCAGCCCTCAGGAATCATTGGATTCTCTGAGACATGATAAGATTGTTGTAGGACTTGAAAACCCTCAGGAATCATTGGATTTTCTGAGAAATGGTAAGACTGTTATAGGACTTCAGAATCTGCTGGAATTATTGGATTCTCTAACACATAAAAAGACTTTTGCAGGACTTCAAAAACTTGGGAGGATCATTGGATTCCCTGACATGTGAAGCAATGGACAATAGAATGGTTTTGGACTATCTCTTGGCTGCTGAAGAAGGCATATGTGTGACTGTTGTTTACATACCCTCCCTCTAGGACTTCTGGAAATCTTTTACACCACCATGGTGATTTATATTGTTTGTTATACCGCTACTTTTGTGTACAATTCCTGTTTGTTACACCACATCGAGCCTGCACTGACTGTGGGGAGAATTATCACTAATAGCCTCTCAGTTATTGCTATGTGCTTGTGTAATACCTCCCATGCTGATGGGTTTGTGCATAATAAGACTCTTCAGCCCAGAAACTCGCTAGCAACCCCCACTTCCCTTTGGTGTTTTTCATCTCCCTTCCTGAGATGTCAGGGGGGTCATGATCACCTCCCTCTGGGGGCTCTGACCTCCCTGAGGAGTCAGGGATGGCATGACCACCTGTGTTCTAAAACAAAAGAAAGTGGGAGATGTAATGGGCTGAAGTTCGAGTTGATGCATTGATGTTCCAAGCACGTGAGGCTAAATAGTAATTGGACCATACTTTATTAATATATATGCTTGGAGAAAGAATGCCCCCCCCACTTGTCACAGCTACACACATTGCTATCATGATCCCCCTCCACCTCCGATCCCCCTTGACCTCTACTAAGAATAAAGATTGAAGATTTTCCCTTAACCTGAATTCCTGACTCCGACAGATTTTAAAATACACAGTCATCACACATACATATACACATACATACATATACACACAATTAAATATTAAATTTATTATTTATTATCAAAAATTATTAAAACTTTATTATTAAAATTTATTAAATAAAACTATTAATTCCCCCCACTTTTTTGCATTACTATTGCTATCCTTGAAGGAAACCTAGCAGTAGGCTTTGTTAATAGTCCAGATGTGAGGTGATAAGGCCCTACACCAGAGTGGTGAAAGTGTCAGAGGAGAGATAGGGATGTTTGAGAGATATGTTGTCATGAAGAAACCAATAGGACTTGGCAACAGATTGGATATGGCAATAAGAGAGTGAGAAAATCAAGAATGATACAAAGATTTTGAGTTTAAGTACTAACTGGAAGGTGATGTCCTTGATAGTAATAGAAAAATCAGGAAGAAAAGAAGTACTGGACACTTCCTCACATGCATAATTAAGAAAAGAAGAAAAATTCTTGTAACAAATAAGTATAATCAAGCAAAATGAATCCACAAAAGGTTGTGCTAATAAGAAGTATGTCTCTTCATTTTGCATCCATCTTTTCTCTATGAGGTAGTGGATAACATAGTTTGTCATAGTCCTCTGGAGATATGATTAATCATTGCTTTGATCTGTTCTAAAACTTTAATAGCTGTTTCTCTTAACAGTATTATTCTTATATGCTTGTAATTCAAACTATATAGGGTTTTCTCAAATTTTTTTTGTCATTTTTTATAGTGCAAAAATATTCCATTACATTCCCATATCAAAATTCATTCAGTTATTCACCAATTAGCCAAAGAAATAATCCATGGTTTTCTTTTCTTTTAAAAAACAAAATCCTCCCTCAAAAACAATACATTTATTTTTGCAAAGTTACTATTTCCTCCATAATATAATATTCCCTCCTAACTATACCCATCTCTCTTTTTCCATTAAATGTTTCTCTTTTTTGTTTGATGCATTTCTACATTTAACTGAGTGTTCAATTCTCCTTTGACCATTTCAGATAAGAATGAGGTTCATCTAATGACTACTATTTTCCCATGTTTGTATATTCTTTTTACGTAGCCAAATATTGAAAAATAGTAAGTTTTACTTTCTCATTCCTTTTTTTCAACGCTAATGTGTTTCTTTTACCCTACCTTTTATTTTTATTATTTAACTCTCTCACTTTCCTTTAAAAACATTGAGGTTCTGTAAAAGTACTTTGTTTTTTTCCTCTTCCTAATAGATTATTAACAATGTTATCACACAGCTCCAACCTCACAGAATTTTTTATGAAGATCAAAGGAAATACTATTTGTAAAATGTTTATCAGAGTGTCAGGCATATTGTAGGCATTTAATAAACACTTGTTCCTTTCCTTTCCATTTGCTAAAATAGAATAGAATAAAATCCATTTGCTTTCTAGGTTTCTCTGGAGTCTTGTATTTATTATAGCATTAAGAGGGATAAGGAAAATGTTTCCTGTAGAAAGTGGGATTTTATGTGGGATGTGCAAGAAGCCAGGGAACTCAGGAGGTGGAGATAAAAAGGGAAAGTATTGCAGTCATGGGGGAGAAGCTATGAACATGGCAATAGTTAAGAGGTGTAGAATGTTACTAGGTCACAGACCATGTGGGGGCTAGGGTAGGGGAATAAGAGGCAAGAATACTGGAAATATAGGAAGGCGGCAGTTGCAAAGGTCTTTAAATACCAAGAACAAGATTTTATTTTATCTGGGAGGGATCAAGAGCCAGTGAAGCTTTTTGAAGAGGGTGGGAGTGATGTGAGTAAATCCACACTTTAAAAAGTATAACCAGAGCTTGGGTCACCATAGCTCAATGATTCCAGGTCCAATGGGGATTCTACCTGCTATACCTGAAATGTAAAAGGACAAATATGAAACAGAACAAACAGAAACACTAGCCCTATCAAACTGTGCATACCCTTTGATGCTGCAGTGCCATTGTTGTATCTGTATTCCAAAGAGATCATAAAAGAGGGAAAAGGATCTACATGTGGAAAAAATGTTTATAGTAGCTTTTTTTGTAGCGACAAGAAACTGGAAAGTGAGTAGATGCCCATTATTTGGAAATGGTTAAATAAGTTATGATATATGAATATAGTGGAATATTGTTGTACTTAAAAAAAGCAAGTAGATTTCAGAAAAACCTGGAAAAACTTCCATGAACTGATACTGAGCAAAGTGAGCAAAACCATGAAAATACTGTACACAGCAACAGCAAGATTATGTGATGATTAACTATGTTAGACTTAGTTCTTCTTAGCAATTCAGTAATCCAAGGCAATTCCAATAAACTTTGGATGGAAAATGCTGTCTGCATCCAGAAAGAGAACTACAGAGACTGAATGAGGATCTAAACATACTATTGTCACCTTTTTTTTTTCTTTCTTGTGTTTTTTTTCCCTTTTGTTCTGATTTTTCTTTCCTAATATAACTTATATGGAAATGTTAAAAATGAATGTACATGTATAACTTAAAAACAGGAAAATGAAATACTAGCCCTTTTGTCGTGACTATGGGGCCTAAAGAAGATAAGGAAAGATAACTTTTTTCCTTCTTGTTAGTTCAATTCATGGCAGCTCTGCTATGAGTGAGCTTTCCCAATATTTGGAAATTTTCATGCAAGGAAGAGAGGAAGACTGTCCCATTCTGACAGTCTTAAAAATGGACCTAGTTCCAACTATACAGTCAGTTGAATGGTGGATAAGGATATGATAAGGGAACACAGGACATCTTCCTCCCAAGCCAGGTGCTGACATGACAAATTATATGGGTATTCAAAAAGCAAGCTTCAGTTGCTATTACAGTTATTTTTCAGTTTTATTCAACTCTTCCTAATCTCATTTGAGGTTTTCTTGGTAAAGATCCTGAAGCGGTTTGCCATTTTCTTCTCCAATTAATTTTACAAATGGATCACAAAGCTAAGCACCTGAGATCAGATTTGAACTTACTTAGGAAGATGAGCCTTTCTAACTCCAGGCCCAACACTCTATCCACTGCACCCCTAGCTGCCAAAGCAGTTAATGTAACAACTGAGTAGAAGATAAAGGGGAATGGGGAGAGACTCAGAGATAGTGAGACTCAGCGGTAGGCTTTGTTAATAGTCCAGATATGAGGTGATAAGGGCCTACATCAGAGTGATGAAAGTGTCAGAGGAGAGATGGGGATGTTTGAGAGATATGTTATAATGAAGAAACCAATAGGACTTAGCAACAAATTGGATATAGGGAGAAGAGAGTGAGGAAATCAAGAATGATACAAAGATTTTGAGTTTAGGTACTAACTGGAAGGTAAATGATGCTCTTGACAGCAATAGAAAAATCAGGAAGAGAAGAAGGTTTGAGGGTAAAGGAGTTTGCTTTGGGACATTGAGTTTAAAATGTCTATATATTACATCTAGTTTGAGACATCCAATAGGCAGTTGGAGGTGAAATGGATGAATCAAGTGAGATTTTTTTGAAGTTAAGGCAAATATAAACAATCTTGTAAGAAGTAAGAAAGCAGCCAATAGGACAGAGATTTAAGGTGAGAAAAATTATAATTAATAACCAGTTAAAGAGGATATTCAGGCTTTATACCCGCCCTCTTTCCTTGTTCTAAGTCCGGCCAAGACTGGAAGGGCATCCATTACTGACCTCTGCCAAAAATTTAACTTGCCTAAATCATCTTTACTAAGTGAATTCCCTTCCATTGTGTTCTACTCAGGTTTGAATGGGGATAAATTCTTTGATTACATTGTCCAAGGCTGGCCAATTTAGAAATAAATGGCATAATCAAAAACATCTCTCATTGTAATATATATTCTGTCTCATTACTTGTTAACCAATCAGAATCGATTGCCATCCTCAGGAACATATACTCTGTCAAGGGCATATAAACTATGAACCCTTCACTATGAGGGGGTCTTTGGCATTTGAGAGTATCACAGACTTTTATTATTAAAAAAAATAGCATTATTAGAAACTATGTCTCTGGAGTTTTTTAAATGTCACAGTATATAGTGACTAGACACAGGTACTAGAGCTTAACATTCTAGACTCTTCATAAGAAACTCTTCCATACTTGGGCCCATGTGAATTCCTCTACAGGGGGAAGCTGCGATCTAACTTTCCCTTTTATCAGTAATTTTTCAGTTATCTGGGTTAGTTTATTTGTTCTGTGTTTATTTAGTTTAGATGCTGCAACTCTAATTTTCCCTCTCACCAGCACAGCAATCATTAATAGAATCTGGTAAAGGTCTATTAACAGTAAGCAACTTAATAGAGGTTATATACATGCAATCTTGTAAAACATGTTTCTTTAGTGGTCACAACTGTAAAAGAAGAAACAAACCAAAAGGGAAGAAAAAATATGAAAAAAATAAATTGAAAAGAATTGAATGGGACTGATTGGATGAAGTGTTTCTCAGTATTGTCACATGTTCCCAGAAGGAGACCTTGGGAGGTCATCTGATCTCTGGAGGGATGAAGTTTGAACCTGGAGATGCAGGAAGTTGCAGGAAGTGCCATGGCCTGGGGGAGGCAGCCAGCCTTGGTGGCTATTGATTGAGGATGGTTGCTTCCTTTTAGTTTATCCAATGGGAAAGCTCGGCTCTTTTGCCTTTTGAATCCTGGGTGAGCACATGGCAGAGCTGAGATGGCTCCCAGGTGTGTCTGGGCCTCTCCCTGCAGAATTAAATAAATATATCTTTGTACCCGAGGTTGTCTCTGATTAGTTAACTGGATTGGGAAGGGGGGGAGGGGGACCCAACCTGTCCCACACAGAGTCCATCAGTTCTTTATCTGGATGTGAATAGCATGTTCCATCAAAAGTCCTTTGCAAATGGTCTTGAATCACTGTGTTGCTGAGAAGGGTCAGGTCATTTATAATTAATTCTCACACAATGTTGTTACTATGTACAATGTTTGCATGAGTTCATACAACTCTTTCTAAGTTTTTCTGAAACATGACTGCTTTTTTTTTTTCTTTTGCACAATAGGATTCCATTAAATTCATGTATCACAACTGGTTTGGCCATTCCTGAACTGCTAGATCTCTTCAGTTTCTAATATTTTGCTACTGTGAAAACCGCTATAAATATTTCTGCATATATAGGTCCTTTCCCCCTTTATTATGATCTCTTTGGGATACAGACCTAGTAGTAGTATTGTTGAATCAAAGAGTTTGCACAGTTTGATTGTTTTTGGGTATAGTTCCAAATTTTTCTCCAGAGGTTAAATCAGTTTACAATTTCAATAACAACCATGTCCAAAAAAGGATAATTTTAACGAGTTCTTTCTGACTTTTGATTCTAAATTTATAGAATTTGAAGATAGAAACAGAAAAGGGATTTTTCTGAGTAAAAAACACGAGGGTTTTTTTTTTCCCTGACAAGGTCTTAAATCAAGATGGCCCACAAGTGATAGCTGCCAACCCATCCATAGTTTACAAGGAATAAAGAAGGAAATCTACCTTTGATTTTTAAGTTAATTTACTTAAGTAGCCACTTAGAGCCACTTGCCAAAAAGGATTCTTTTGGTCATTCCAAAATTAGATGAATTCAGATGTAATGTGGTCCCAAAGCTAAAACTTGTAGATTATGTTTAAATTAAATCTAGCAAATTGTCTTTTGCCCATCCACTATATCTGATATTAAGGCAATATGTTTAAAACTGCAAAAGTTAGTGGATTTTTTGTCTTTTAAAACTCTTTGATCAAAAGTTTTCTCTTACAACCTTAAATGCAATCACTTAAAGATTTCAGCAATTTATGTTTAAAATGTATAGTACCAATATAAAAGCTCTTTTAAAAAAAAAAAAGTAATATACTTGTGTGGAACAGTAGTGATCACAAAAACAATCAAAGATTATCAATCAGAGTAAGAAAAGCAAAAAGGGATTTATTACAATCTCATGAGAAAGGACATCTCCCATCTGACAAAGTCTTTGTTAGTAAAAGCAGTGCAAAACACAAGATTAAATAAAACAGAAGTCCCCTCCCCCTTGACCTTTTCTCCCATTGTCTGGGGGAGGGGGGGAGGGAGTCTAGGCTTATACTTTAAACATAGAAATCTATCCCAGAAACAAATAAATTGACTTTAAAAGAAGTACTTAAATGCTAATTAAGAGTTGAGGGAAAGAGGAGGGGAAATGTTCATTCAAGACAATCAAATACCTGCACCTTTTTAGCTATAGTTCAATTTGTTATTGCAGAAGTCTCAAGTCATAATTAAGGAATAGTTTAATGCCATATTCCAATGAGAAAGTCTTCACTCAGTTCATTCCATACAATCCCTTCTCTTTATTTATTATCCTTTGAAGGCCTCTCACACCATTCTTGATACATTTCCACATCCATCTTGTTCTCAGTCTCCAATCCCTCTAGACCTAGCTTTTTCTTTTTTTTCTACTGGGGTCTACTTGTCTAACTGGACTTCCCTCTCCAAGTTGCTCAATATTTCTTCTGTGGAAATCCTAATCATGTCCCTGAGGTTAAATTTCCCCTACAAAACCTTCTTGAGGATCATCCCATGGCTGCTACCTTCCTTTGGCTCAGTCCACCATAGCATTCTACCTTGTGATGTCTTTTCCCTTCCCCAAATCCAGTTAGGTATCAACTCCATTGCTTTTTAAACTCACTTCTCCTCTCTACAACTAACTGTTTTAGGGTGCTAAGTCTCTTTCAGGATTTAGGCTGCTGACTAAGGTCATGCCCCAATTGCATGGAATATTCCCTTTCTCCTAGGAAATTATGAGTTCTACCAAGGAATTTATAAAAGGCCTTTCCTTGCTAACTATAAGGTCTCTCAAATCTATAACAAATGTAGTGCTTTTGTTGTCTGGTTAGTAATTATTTTGACCATGACTTGGAGTCTAATGAGCCTATTTAGCATACAAATTGGGGTTCTGTACCCCCAACTTCCCTCTGGGGCCATCTATCACTCCAATCATTTGTGTCCTCAGTAATTAGATATGGTAACCTTTCACAAATAAAAAGGCTTATCACAAAAGTCAGCAACAACAAAAATACTTAAATAACAGACAGATATATGCATCTAGCAACAGATAGATGACTATGCCAAATATTCACTTACTTATCTAGGATATAATAACCACATATTTTCAGATGGAAACTGTAAGATATTACATCAATTGAATGCTTGTCCTGATTGTAGCAATTTCCTTTAAGAGGAAAAAGCAGAGGCATGATTAAAATCAAAAACTGTTCCTTCAGGCTTCAGTCTGAGAGCACATACATGACAGGACAAAGCATCCTTAGCTCAATTTAACAATTTCACCTTAAAGACAGACTCAGGAATAATCAGGTGAGATCTTATTCAAAGGAACACCGCTGAGAAATTGAATCAGAAGGATTCCATTTAGGCAGAGGCCAAGAATGTCCTATAACTCCTGCCCAGATACTAACCTTCACCTGTAACAATTCAGGATCACATTCCTCTGAGTAGCTTGTGGCATATTCCTTTCAGATTGTGGATTACTGGCTTGATGATCCATCAAACAACCATACTTGAATTCAAAACTCTAAATAATATCAGCTACCATCCCAAAAGTTTTTATCTCAAATAGCAAGTTTCATTAATTAAAGCTTCAGATGAATTTAGCTCTCAGGGATCACATATCCTATAAAGTATTGACTATACCTACTTACATTGATACCAGTAAGAGATTCATCCTAGAAAGTTCAGCGCTTATCTTCAAATCTAAGTTGGTGGGTTTTAAATTCAATATTACACAAAACATTTACTTTAAGATGCTCAATAACCAATCTATAAGAGAACATGCTCAGGTATTAACCATGTTCAAAGGGAAAAGACATAGACCACTGTTCTTTGAATCTCCCTAAAAATGGAAACAACTTTAAAATGACTCAATACAACCAATTAAAACTTATAGAATAGAATATACTGTCCTAATTTCATATTAAACAACCCTATCAGAAATAACATTAATAATTTCTTCATCCTAAAAAATTTTTAATCCAACTTCCTCCAGTTGAGAATCCCTATAAACTTTTCTGGAACTATAACAGGTACAATACCAATATTGTTAAAATTCCTCTAAGCACAATTTATAACCTCCCTTCCCACCAAAATATTCCTAATTACAAAGTCAATTTTAGAGGCTATAAACTGATGGTATTCTCAGCTTCCAGGCTGCAGTGTCAGTCATCTCTATCAGATATTCCATCTAGTAAGTAAGGTCCTTCCACTCTGCTTCTTTCAGGATTTAGTAAGCATTTATTTTCCTGCAAACTGCAAACTCTACAGGTGTTATCTGGATCAGCAATTCTTCTTTCCTAAGGGCTAAAAGGGATGAGGACACTGCCAATATATAATTCCTTAAAAACTTATCTTTTGGTTCAAAAAAGGGTCTCACCTTTTTATCTCCCAAATGAACATAAATCAAACAGCATCTCACATGGGGAAAGGTCACTTCTAGGAACAGTTCAAAAAAAAATTTAAACAAAGCAATAGGCAAATATTTGGTCCAGGGCAATTTAGTCTCTAACATCAATTTCCTTTATCAGAATTAATAGTCTTGACCAATACATACTTAGATATAATTTGTTCCAATGTTATTACATTAACCACTTTTAAAGCAGCAGAGCCCAGGGGAAAGCTTCCACCCATCTCCACTAATAAAATCTAATCTGAATATTTTGGAGCCAGGCTCCCTTCCTCAGGAGGGACACCTTGTCTCAATATCTTCTTATTTATCTTTAGACATACACACATTTTTTCAGATACAATTTATTCTGCAATTACACATATCCCTATACACCAAATTTTCTTGCTTTTACTTCTTTGTTAAAGGGAGAAAGCAAGACAAACTTTAAAATTAATATTCTAAATAGCTTTGGATCAAATTTCACAAAAAGGTATACCACATATCCAGCTGGGCTGACAAAATGTTAAAGCATAATTCATTCAATTTTTACAAATTGCCCAATATACAATTTAGGAAGCAACATATTAACTTAAATATATTTCTTCTAATTAGGAGATACAAACATGTGATCTCTTTAGGTAAGTTACCAGCAAACCAAAATTTTTTTTTACTTAAAATCAAATCAAATAGAGAATTAAATTTCTAGTTAACAATACTTCTATATCAATGCACACATATTTCTAAAATCATCTACCAGAAAAAAAACAGGCTCACAATTTTAGCACATACTAGTTAATAGTAATTATCTTATACAATTTCAGAATCAGAATTCCAATTTAAACACACATAGCCCCCAAATTTAAGATGGCAGAAAACTGCCCTTTCAAGTCCATCCACAACCAATCCTTTAAGAAATTGGGGAACTTTAAGGCCCTGGGGAAGAGGATTGGAGAAATTTGGACCCAGGTATCCAGTACAGATCTGTGATTCAGTGACTAGCCCACCCTTTTCCCCAGAAATGGGGGGCATGTCAAAGATGTTAGGGCATCTGTGCAAACCCCAGAAGATTTCAGGCCAGCCAGAGACACCACCCTAGCCAGAATATATTCTACAAACCTGAGAAGCTTGGAAAATCCCAGAAAGAGCATTTTTTTTTCTTCCTTCTGCAGTTTTTTATGTAAAAGTCTCAAGTTCTGGTCCTCAGAAGGCTTTTAATCATGCAAATTAAGCCTACTTAAAAATATAATAGACCAACTCAACTTAACTGATAGACTGCCAAGCAACTTAAAACTTTGTCTCAAAAACCTCAGAATCTGCTAAAATGTTTTAACAATCCTGTAATTTTAACTACCTATTTCTGCAGATGTAAATTGGCCAGTTTTAGGTCCACAGAAACGTCAATTTTGTTTCCTTTCATTTCGTTTTGTTTTTTGTTTCTCTCTCTCTCTCTCTTTTGTTTTTTTGGTGTAAAACTTTTTCTATTTCAGAACTAGTCCTTCTTCTCTCTAGCTAAAAGCTATTTGCATAAGTCCAATTATGTATAAAACAAGAACTTTTTAAAATCCCAAATAGCCAGATCTTTTCCTTTGTAATTTGGTTGAGAGAAATACGAAGACAAATACAGACACACACACACACACAAACATAAACTGCTTTTCTAAATCAGTCAAGCTTCAGTTCTCAGCCCCACCTTGGGGGCTGAGCAAAGATGGGAGTTTTGGAACCAAGCCTTAGGAGCCAATCCTTTGAATTTATACTCAGTCCTCAGGGAATGGACAATGAATGAAGCACCTATCCAAACAAAAACAAAAGTATTTCCCTATACATTTTGGTACTTCATCCCAATTCTTCCTAAATAGCTATCTTCCCGGGACACTAGATAGATTTAGAGTCAGCTACCTTCTTTTTCTAAGGTTCTCAGTTTCTTATCCTCTCTATGGAGGACTCACCTGATCTTACCAAAGGAAAATAGGAGAACTTACTGACTTGAATCACCTAGGATTTTCCTAATATCAAAGGAAAATGGGAGCCTTTTACAGACTTTAGCTGCCTAAATTCTTACCATCCCAATCCCAGTCATGCAGGTGGCTCACCAGTTGCTTAGCAGAGGAAAGTCCTCTTACAGATAGTCTCTCCTCCTCTCCCCACCTCCATCCCCTCACCAATTCTTGCTCATCTAGGCTGTATTGCACAATTTACCTGATTGATTTCAAATTTTTCTCAGCTGGCTTATCTTCTGGCTTGAATTAATCCTCTTGCCAGACTACATCTGTCTTTGTTTTTGTTGTGGCATACTTTCCTTTTATTGTCCTGACTCAGTTTCCCTAAATTGTTCTGCCTCAATCCCCCTGGTTGCAAACCCCCTTCTTGACCATTAGGACTAAGACAATTAGGGTTGGTGGCCCTGACCATTAACATTACATAGGAAGATAAGTTACTAAGGATATGCTTACATATTTCTAAGTTCCAGACTTTCTGTCTCTAGTGACTACCCCCTTCACTCCCAGTTTATCAGAATTTATGGTCCTACCCCCAACCTGTCAGAACTGAATTGATGGTCCATTCCTGGAAATTTCTGAGCTCAGCAATGTTTGGACTCCACCCCTTGCCTTTGTCTCCCCTAATCACTTGGAGCCATATATAACTCATTGGAATTTCACATTCAATGCTGGATTCTATGAGATGAAAGTCCAGTTGAGCCCTGGAGGCAGAATGGATTCTGCTCTGCCTCCAGACTATTTTTCCCTCTCAGAAACCCAAATAAAATATTAAAAACTCTCTAATCTTTATTTTGCCTCGTTCTCCAGCATTACATTTTCAAAGAGTGTCTCCCTTCTGAGAGTTTACCCAATTGAAGCAGGAGTTCCTGAGCCTTGTCCAAGGACCAACAAAGAACTTTCCAGAGAGCACTTAAGTGCCCAAGGATTCAGTACAGAAGAGAACCCGCATGAACAGGAAATATCCTGGAACCAGCCTCCAAACTTTGTGGGACAGTAGCGACCACAAAAACAATCAGAGATTCTCAAAGTAAAAAAAGTAAAAAGGGATTTATTACAATCTCATGAGAAAGGGCATTTCCCATCTGACAAGGTGTTTGTCAGTAAAAAGAGTGCAAAGCATAAACTACAAAACAAAAGATAAATAAATCAGAAGCTCCCCACTTTGACCTTTTCTCCTACTGTTTGAGGGAATCCAGGCTTATACTTTAAACATGAAAATCTATCCCAGAAACAAAAAAATAAATTGCCTTTAAAAGAAGTACTTGAATATTAATTAAGAGTTGGGGGAAACAGGAAGGGAATGTTCATTCAAAACAATCAAATACCTGCAGCTTTTTAGTTTTAGTTCAATTTATTATTACAAAAGTCTCAGGTCATAATTGGGGGATAGTTTAAAGCCATATTCCCATGAAAGGGTCTTCACTCTATTCCTCCCATAGACAGTTAAGTAAATATGTTGGGAAAATATCAAAAATCAATAACACTGGATTTTTGTTTTTGTGGCAGATTGATAACTGAGGTAGAGTGTCAATGTTTTAAGATTTCAGGAACTTTGGTTAAAATACAGTAACTTGACTTCATTTAAGAACTAGAAGTTGCAAAGGAAAAGATTTTCAAGAATCAGGTTTTTAACCAGCTTTAGTCTAAGAATAAGTTCAAGTAAACATCTGGTTAATCATGTCTATCCATCTTTCAGGATAAATCTGTAGGAAACCCATATTAAATCTAGTACTACACAACTATTGCATGTGGACAAAAATACTGGTAATCTATGATAATTATCTAGGATCTTAGATATTTGCTTATACTGTACAAGCAGAATTATTTTATTTCCTCTGTAAAAGTTCACAGAGACTTCTGTTCCTAAAAAACAAACAAATTGAGAACACCTTGACAGCAACTTAGAATAATCTGCCTGGGCCAATAACTACTCATCTAGAATCTAAGAGTAAGAAATTTTAAAAACATGACTTTCCCCAGCATACTTTAGGCTAAACTAATGATAAAAGGTATTAATTTAAATTATGTGTATTTTATGTGTACTTCTAAGCATATGCTTATACAAGACATCAGTTATTTAACATTAAGAAATTGATTAGCTATTTGGAGGCAGAACCAAGATGTGGAGTAAAAAACCTTTCCAAATTCCTTGAAAAAAGGACTCTAAACAAATTTTAGAGCATCCAAATATACAAAAAGATGGAGTGAAACAATTTTCCAGTCAAAGACAACTCGGAAGGTCAGCAGGAGAGAAATGTTGCAGCAAGATGGGAATCCAGCACAATCTCCATGCAGGCCACATTAGCACAGCCCCAACCCCTGTCCTTGTGCCAACAAAACAGAGGTTTGGGGACCTCAGAATCAGCAGCAATAATGGTAGTTTCCAACCTCTCAGCCCAGAGATGCCAAATATGACTTGGAAAGTTGGCAGATTTGTCTCACTAGGGTGAGAGGGTCTTAGAAAACCAGCAAATCAGGAATGGGCATGGGAGGCCTTAGCTCACAGGAGGTCTCTTTACTAGCACTGAGAAAGAGCTCTGTTGCTTCAGCATACTAGAGTTTACAACCACAGTAGATTGAGACACTCCTTACAGTTCCAGGGCACAAAAGAGTGCTTGTGGTCAGGTCCTCAGAAAAATCTCTGAAAACAGCTGCACAAAACCAGAAGACTGGGACAATGCATTCTCTATCCTGGAAATGTAGCTCTACTTTAACAAAGAGTTAATATCCAGGAACTAAATGAATGCAATTACAAAACACTTCTCACACAAATAAAGTCATATCTAAACAATTGGAAAAATATCAGTTGCTTATAGGTAGGCAGAATTAATATAATAAAAATTACAGTTCTACCTAAATTGGTCTACTTGTTTAGTGGCATACCAATAAAACTGTCAAAAAATATTTTATAGAGCTAGAAAAAAATAGTACCAAAATTCATCTGGAAGAACAAAAGGGCAAGAATATTAAGGGAATTAATGAAAAAAGAATCACAAAGGATGGTGGCCTAGCAGTACTAGACCTAAAATAATGAAGCAGCAGGAATCAAAACCATTTGGTACTGACTAAGAAATAGAGTGGTAGATCAGTGAAATAGGTTAGATACACATGACACAAGAGTCAAGGCCCATAGTAATCTAGTATTTGATAAACCCCTTAACTCCAGCTTCTGGGATAAGAAATCACTATTTCACAAAAATTGCTGGAAAAACTGGAAAATAATATGGCAGAAACAGTATAGACCTACATCTCATACTCCTTACCAAAATAAGATCAAAATGGGTACATGATTTGGATGTAAAGGGTTACACCATAAGCAAATTAGGAGAGCAAGGGATAGTTGACCTATCAGATCTTTGGAGAAAGGAGGAATTTATGACTAAAGAAGAACTTGAGAACATTATGAAAGGCAAAATGGTTAACTTTGATGACATTAAATTAAAAAAGATTTTGCACAAACAAAATCAATACAAACAAGATTAAAGAGAAATACAAAGCTGGGGGGAAAGTTTTACAGCCAGTGTTTCTGATAAAAGCCTCATTTCTTTTTTTAAGAGCCTTTTTCAAAACATATGCATGAATAATTTTCAACATTCACCTTTGCAAAACCTTGTATTCCAGATTTGTTCACTCCCTTTCCCCCCTCTTCTTTTCTAGATGGCAAGTATTCCAATATATGTTAAATATGTGCAAATCTTCTATACATATTTCCACAAATATGCTGCACAAGAAAAATCAGATCAAAAATGGAAAAAATGAGAAAGAAAACAAAATGCAAGCAAACAACAACAAAAAGAGTGAAAATACTATATTTTGAGGCATACTCAGTTTCTACAATCCTCTCTCTGGGTGCAAATGGCTCTCTTCATCACAAAACCATTGATCATCTTATAATCCTGCTATTGAAAGGTCTCATTTCTAAAATATATAAAGAACTGTGTCAGATTTATTAGAATACAAAACTCATTCCCCAATTGATAAATAGTCAAAGGATATCAACAATTTTTCAGATAATGAAATATCACTATAGATTAGAGAAATGCAAATTAAAACAACTAAGTTAACCACCTCACACCTCTCAGATTGGCTAAAATGATAGGAAAAGATAATGATGAATGTTGGAGAGAATGTGGGAAAACTGGGACACTGCTACATTGTTGGTGGAGTTGTGAAATGACCCAACAATTCTGGAGAGCATTTTGGAATTATGCCCAAAGGGCAATAAAACTGTGCATATCTTTTGACCCAGCAGTGAATCTACTGGGTTTGTTCCAAAGAGATCATAAAGGAAGGGAAAGGACCCACATTTACAATGTTTGTAGCAGCTCTTTTTGTAAAAGCAAAGAATTAAAAAGTGAGTAGATGCCCATCAATTGGAGAATGACTGAATAAGTTATGGTATACAAAAGTAAAGGAATATTACTGTTCTATAAAAAATAATAAAACTGGAAAGATTTACATGAACTGATGCTGGGTTTAACAAGCCAAACCAGGAATACATTGTACACAATTATAACAAGAGTGTGCAATAATGAACTATGAAAGACTTGGATTTTCCCAGCAGTTCAGTGGTCCAAGGCAACACCAACAACCTTTACATAGAAAATTCTATCTGCATCCAGAAAGAGAACTAAGGAGCTTAAATGTAAATCAGCACATGCTATGGGCACTTTTTTTCTGTTGTTTTTTTTTTTTCCCTTTCATGATTTTTCTCTTTTGTTCTGATTTTCCTTTCCCAAGATGATTCATAAAGAAATGCATATTTTTAAAAGTTTATATATATGTATAGCCACAAAAAAATAAAATAATTTTTTAAAAAGTTAAAAGCCAAGTTATTAAATAGACTAGGGAAAATGAGGAAACAACAGAAAAAAGATTCTGACCATGGAAAGTTACTGTGGTGACAAATAAGATCAAAACACACTCAGAAGAAGATAAAAGTCGAAGCTCTTACATACAAAGCCTCCAAGAAAAATAAGAATTGGTCATGAGCTATGGAAGAGCTCAAAGGGGATTTTGAAAATCAAGTAAGAGAGACAGAGAAAAAATAGGAAGAGAATTGAGAGTGGTGCAAAAGAAATTGATAAAGTTGTGTGACTCCACACAAACAGATAAAACTTCAGTTTACTGTTCTAAAAAAGGATAGCAATAGCACCTATTTCTGAGTGTTCTTATGAGGATCACACTTGTAAAATGCTTAACATGTAAAGTACTAAAGTAACAACATAAAGTACTTGGCATAGGGTAATGTTATATTAATCTTGCACTCATTGCAAACACTTTTTGATTGGCAATGATGGTGGAAATTAGGAACTTATGGTAATTAAGAATTTATTTTGCTATTCTTTTGGAATTTATTTATGATACATAAAGATATTTTACATGAACTTACTTTTAATAAATTGCAATTTTAAGGATTCATTTTTGCTTTAAAATTGAATAAGAGATATCTATAAACTTAGAGGCTTTCAACTAATTTATTTCATTAGCCTCCAATGATTACCTTTTAATGTAAGAATAAATTTTAAGTTGTTTTTAAGAAAGAGTATTTTTTCAGTATTTTTTTTCATATATATATTCATATATATATATAAATAAATATATATTTTTTCAGGAGAGAATGTTTAAGTTAAAAAAAACTTGTATAAATGTTTTAAATTTTAAAATGTGGTTTTTGGAAGGTCTAATAATTTTTATTTGTAATCTGATTTATTACAATAATCTGATGGTATTGATAGCAATTGTGTCCAGTCCTACTGTGATTAGGGAGACTTTATTGGTTGAGAAAAAATCTTTTTTTAGGAGCCTGAATTTTCATTTTTAGTTTCATTCCTTAGACCAACTCTAAATGTGTGTTTTAAGAAAAATGTCAGGATCAAGCAGTCAAAAGGGGCACATGATCTGAGATCTAAGGCTAGTGAATATCTATCTGGGAATAAGGTAGGGAGATTACTCAGTCAGAAGACTGAGGTTGGACTTTTCTTAATTCATTTTCTCATAGCTCCATATGGTATATAGGCCTTGAAAACCAATTCTGATGCTATAATAACCATGTCCCTACTTCTAATTCTCAGAACAAATTTCTATTATCAGAGTATACAAGCAGTTGAAGTTATTGTCATACTAGCTCTATTAGTAATTATATTAATATTAAAGCATCTAAATTACTGTAATAAGCTGCAAATGGGAAAGATCTTCCTGTGTTCATCTGAATTTGTAATCATTCTATGGCCTAAGCAAGAGCTAAATAAGTGCTTGAACTTGTCATATGTATAAGTTCAGTTCCTGAAGTATCTCATTCTTTCAGAATGCTATAATTTCAAAAAAGTAGAGAAGCTTGTTAAACAAAAATATGAATTTATTGAGTTGTGAGGTCATTTTTGTTTATGTTTTAAGGAAATGGATTTCAATAGGATTAGCTTTGTTTATGGAGTACTAACGTAAATTGCCTTGTATTACCTTAATGAAAAATCTGATTTTACTTATGTTTGTTATTTAAGATGGAATTAGAACCTGTATGTAAAGCATGCATGTAAACTATTTAAAAGTCACCTTAAAAATGTTTCTATTGTTTAGAGATTCTAAGACAGTAGTCTATGTTAATGTTCATTTAAACATGGCTAATAGCAGAACATGTTTTTCTATAAATATTTCATAAAACTTGTTCTTTGTATACAATTTGAGATTATTATATTTATACATCCCATCCAAGTCTTTTATTTGTCATTAAGTATCTGAAGGCAAAATCATTTGTGTAGTGTCAAACATAAGAAAGAAAAATATCTCCTTATCAAGAATATCAATTGCATCAAGATAAATTTTGATTTTTCTTGATGAATCTCTTACTGTCATCAATATGATATTATATATAAAACTTATTATCAAGAAATATGATCCTTAAAAACTGAATCCACTCAATGCTATGATTATTGGAACTTGCTATTTGAAACCTTTTGGAACTATAATTGATATTGTTCTGAGGCTGACTCCAGGTAAAAAGCATCAAGAAATGCTGTTAAGCCAGTGATCCCTGTTGGCAGCAACCCTATGGGGTTAACATTCATGAACTGCAGGTGGAAAAGAGAAAGAACAACTCTTTGGCATCGGCTAAGATAGGATTTTCGTGACTCAATTTCTTCAGTATGAATTTCCTCTTGAATGGAAAATATCCCATCTAGCTGATGTCTATATAACTTTTGCCTGGAATTCACATGAAGTTAGGGAAACATTATTCCCTGTATAACTATGTCCCTGATTCTTCTCTTGTGACCAGTTTCTATAATTGTGATAGGTACTCAGCATAAGCACAAATAGGTTTTAGATTTATTAGAATAATACTGAACTACAACTGAGTTATTTTAGTGAGATGAAGGTATAATATTTGAGCTATTGAGCCTAAAATTTTATTCTTTTCTATATTCTAATCAAGTAGATAAGTATTTAGCCTTGTCATCTATTTGTTATTAGTTATCTATTCCTGTGTAAGCTAAAATCCTTTAATTTCTGATAATGGTATAAAGATAATTAAGCAAATGATGCAAAAACTTCCAGGATATAATTCTGTTATTTAGTGAGGTTAATATAATTGTATCAGTTCTGTGTTAATAAAAAGAATAACAGCATGATTAGCTATCTCAAGAAAAGTATGGCTTGTGGTCTATCTTATAAATGACTTAGTGTTTCACTTTTACTAGGAATTATTCATTTGAACATGGCTAGAAATTGGAAGTATTTTATTAAAAATAACTAGCTTGATAAGCATTGTGTTGAAATTAATTACTCAGTGTGTTTATGTATCCCTTCCCAGAACCTTTTGTTACAACTGAAGTTAATCTGGTAACTTTTAAATGAATTCATTTTTGTATTGGGATTCATTTCTTATAAAAAGTGTTGTGTTATTAGTTCCTTGGCAGAATCTCATACTCCTAATGGGGGCATAAACAATACCAAGCACAAAAATTGGGTTCTAAGTTCTGGTTTGTGTCTGAATTTCTTGATTATATCAACATCACAATCGACTAGCCTAACATTGTAAACTTTCTGGTCTAAAAGTTCCCAAATTTGATTTTCTAGTAAGAGAAACAAAGGGTATTTTTGACCTGGATATTGGCACAGTCATTTTTAAATTGTGTTAAAAACCAATTTTATAGGAGATTTTTAACAAAAAAATAGGATATATACAAGTGACCTAAACCAGAGAAGCCAGAAGCTGTTCTGAGACCAAATCAAACCAGACAGCTGCATCAAATGTTATCAAAGAATCAGACAGCTACATAGGATGAAACTTCTATGAAATGGATAATTTTAAAAATTTACTCTTCCTTTCTGTCTTTTAGCTATAAAGTCTATTTATCAGAGAGGATTATCCCCTTTGATTTTGTCAAAGCACCAGCAGATCTTTCCCTTTTTTCCAACCACATTATTTCCATTATAAACCTTTGATGAAGTGCTTGTCATATTAATTAGTGATTTATTGAGGAGACTACATCTCCCAATAGAATCAAATAGGGGAATGAGAAAAAATGATTATTCATAACCAGTTATGGGAAAGATCCAGGCTTTTTTTCCTATCCTAGTTCCTAAGCCCAGTCTTTGAAGAATATTACTGACTTCTGGGAAAAAAATTTACCCCATCTAAACTACTTTATCTAGGTGAATTCTGCCCTTTGTGTTCTATTCAGATTTGGGTGGGAATAAATTCTTTGATTAGATTACCTAGGATTAGGCAATTTAGAAGTAAATGACATGATCATAGATAATAGATTCATCTCTCATTGATATATTCATGTTCTCTCATTACTTGTTAACCAATCAGAATTCATTGCTACCCTCAGGATCACACTGTTCCAAGGGCGTATAAACTGTGAGTTCACCACCATGAAGGGAGTTTGGCATTTGAGAGCATCACTGAGGCTTTTATTAATAAAATGATAACATCATTAATAAAATGTCTCTTGAACTTTTTAAACACCACAAAGTTAAGGGAGAGAGTAAAAGGTGATAGAAGATTCAGTCAGCTAGAAAAGATGGGATAGAATGGGATCATGTACATATAGAGAGATTTTCTGAGGGATTTTCAGAAATTTTCACCTCTTCATGTGAGACAGGGGTGAAGTAGATAATTGAGGAGAAGGCATATAGGTGGATTCAAAACAAGCAGAAAGGAAGAAGAAAGTCTTAATCAATTACTCAATAAACATTTATTAAGCAATGTGACAGACACTGTGTTAAATACTGGAGGTTTTTGTTTTAAAAAAAAAAAAAACACACCAAAAAACACACCTTGCCCTCAAAGAACTTACAATTTAAATCTGTAATGAATGAATGTTCTCATGATTGCATGATCCAATCAAAATACTTTTGCCGTTATATGGAAGATGGCTACTCCTGTCTATAAAGGCAGTGCTTAGTTTGAATCCTGGATCAGCCCAAAGGCTGCCTTGGTGTGTTAATAAACTCTTTTTTAACTTCAAAAAAAAAATCATTCTTGAAGGCAAAGGACTACCTAATGGGATCTGATAATAACAGGAGAAAAGGGGATTGTTAATACAGTTGGGCAGCATGACAGAGTGGATGAAATGTTTACTATAGAATCAGGATGATCTGGGTTCAAATTCCTCCTGTGACAATAGACATATGACTCTTGGCCAATCACTGAACCTTTCAGCCTCAACTTTTTAATCTATAAAATGAGGAACTGACACTAAGCTTTCTTCCAGCTCTACATGAAGTATGATCTCTACCTAAAGATATGTCTGGAGAGCAAATTAACCGTACACACACACTCTCACACACACACACACACACACACACACACACACACACAAATGATGAGTGGGGAAAGAAATTTATAGGATAATTTAATTGTATATTTGAAAGAAATATCAAGTTGTGCATAATAGATTTACAGTTTTATGTGCAATCATTTCTTTTATTATACAATGTTAATAGGTATGTTTGTTTCATTTCACAAATTACAAAAAAAATTCTAATTGATAGGGGAAAAAAAGAAATATAAAGAAGAAAAATAAGATCAGCAGCATGATGAGTGAAAACTAGAGCAGGTGTAAGGAATCCCCAAACATATCCTATTACAACTCCCTCCTCACTCTCTTATATTACTTCCTGGGGAGTGATTTCTCCTCTATGGGAGAGAAGGAGAATGAGCCTTTTTTCACTTTGAAGGAACTTGGGAAGCTGCAAGAAAAATTCTAACAGCAAACTATAGAATCCTTAGAACAATGGCTACTGAAGACATAATCTAATTGGGGCAATTGAGAGCTTTTATCAGTTTCATAATTCCTTTATTATGGAGTGCTTACAGAGGATTTGTTTTAGCAAAATCAAATGGCAAAATCAGTAGGAAACTCCAGAAGAGATTACTCTGTCCTTTTTTTAAATATAAAATGAGGAGTTCTGAATATTTGTCCCCATAAAGAAAATTACCTCTCCAGCCAGTCACCAGAAAGGAGGACAGCAAGGGATGAAGGGAAACTTATGAAATATGAGGGGTTAGTAAGCTCCCTCCCATTAATTTTCCTTATAACCAAAGAGCAGTAGATGCAATTAGATTTTGTCTTTATGGGAGAATCCACCTGATGGTGTCAGGATTTAGCTATGTGCCTTTCCCATCACACCACCATGAAAGCCTAAGCAGATCAACTAGTGAAGTTTTGTGCAGGTCCAGCAATTATTGAGATAAATATAGTTATCCACACTTATAGGCATTCTGGGGATTATGGGAGAAGATATGGTGCTTATTAGCATATTAGATAAATAGAATGAAACTGTAGTTCCATTCAGATTCTTATTATTGTTCAGTCATTTTCTAGATTGTCCAACTCTTTGGATCCCATCTGGGGTTTTTTGAAAAAATAATGGAATTGTTTACCATTCCTTCTCCAACTCATTTTACAGATGAGGAAACTGAGGCAAATAGTGTTAAGTGACACTTGCCCAGTGTCGCACAGCTAACAAGTATCTGAGGCTAGTTTTAAATATAGGAAGATGAGTCTTCCTGACTCCAGTCCAGCACTTTATCCACTGTGCTACCTAACTGTCCATTCAGGTTGTTGGGGGTAGAGATAAAGGGAAGCCCACAAAATTCCCTGGATCATCTAGTATGATTAATAAAAACAATATCCCATTCCAGAGACTGTAAAGGAACCCTAGAAATAGAGATGAATGAATATTAGAGTACTCTACTATAAAAATTCTTCAGATTGTACCTGGTAATTTATAGTAGATCATTATGAACTAAACAAAGTTGTACAGATTGCTGCAGTTGTTTTATTATTTTCTCAGAATAATGGACTAAGAAATTCAGTATCTGAGAAAATGACATGTGATTATTAATCTCTTTAATACCTGTCTCTATTTTTATAGTTCACTCAAATCAGAAGCCAAATTTTTACCTAGTAAAGTTCTGACTGATAAACTTAAGAAGAGATTTATAGCAGTATTGGGTGAAATGAGGTATCAATTTAAGCTTTGGAACAGTTTGCCTGAAAAAATTGTTCAGGAAATTATCAGTATCAATTATGATATGAACTACCATAACCTCTTAATCCTCCTGACAATGTCAAAATTCTAAGACTGTCCCTACATGTCTACCCTTAAGATAACAATATTAGGTTGAGCTGAATCAAACCTAAATTCCAAGTAAGTATTGATATTGCCTGGGGGAACCCAACTCAAGCAGGTTGAGGTCTTTGATAATCTTGGCCCCTTCCACTGGAATTCATATCATGAAGGGCAAAATAATCAGAATGAAGAGGTTTTTCCTTATTTAGATTCCCAGGAGTAGCTGGGATCTCATGATCAGGCCTTGCTACTTCCTGCTGTCTCATCTTCATTCCCTCCTAAAGATATAAAAGATTTTTTCATGGTCCTCTAGTTTGGGAAACCCTTTGGGTATCCTCCAGGGTGGCAATATTGCTACCCTGTTATCACATTTAAAAATGCTTTATTCCTCAATTCATGCTTTGATTTAATCTCAGAACTTGACACATTCAAGGAGCTTCTGTGATCTCTTCTTAATTTTAGACCTATAATATGACATAGAGTAAAAGGAACAAGAAACAGAGGTTTGCTATCCTATCATTTCAAATAAAGATAATTAATAACTAATCTCAACTTATGGCTTTGATTTATTTTAGGACTTGACATTAAATGGTGTCAGAAGTAGAATTCATCAAAAATTATATCTCCCACAATCTTACAAGCGAGCTGCTGGTTGCTCTGTTACCAAAGCAGGTCCTTGGTATCTAGTCCCCAAATCCCCTCCCCAATGAACTGGGTAAATACCTAATCATTCTTGAATCTGTACTCTCATTTCTTTTGGTTGAGTTGCCTCTTTAATTGAGAATTGGCAAAAAAAGATCTATAGGCAATCAATTTAGGGTCCACTTTATTTCACCCATTGAAAGGTATCACAGTCAAATAGTTTCACAATATGGGTTTGGATACTTGAAAGTTTCTGGAATATTGGCAATAATTAAAATTGTTTAAAAAAAAGAAGAAAGAAGAAGAAGAAAGAAGACGAAGAAAGAAGAAGAAGAAGAAGAAGGAAGAAGAAGAAGGAAGAAGAAGGAAGAAAGAAGAAGAAGAAGAAGAAGAAGAAGAAGAAGAAGAAGAAGAAGAAGAAGAAGAAGAAGAAGAAGAAGAAGAAGAAGAAGAAGAAGAAGAAGAAGAAGAAGAAGAAGAAGAAGAAGAAGAAGAAGAAGAAGAAGAAGAAGAAGAAGAAGAAGAAGAAGAAGAAGAAGAAGAAGAAGAAGAAGAAGAAGAAGAAGAAGAAGAAGAAGAAGAAGAAGAAGAAGAAAGAAGAAGAAGAAGAAGAAGAAGAAGAAGAAGAAGAAGAAGAAGAAGAAGAAAGAAGAAGAAGAAGAAGAAGAAGAAGAAGAAGAAGAAGAAGAAGAAGAAGAAGAAGAAGAAGAAGAAGAAGAAGAAGAAGAAGAAGAAGAAGAAGCTGGATCTAAAATATTTCTCTTCCACAAAGGATTAAGTCAATTGGAATTAAAAAAAAAAAACTTTCTAATTTATTTTAAGGAAACTGCATTCCTTTTTTCTTTATGAGTATTAAATGTAGTGTTTATATTTATGCATGTGTGAGTAGAGACAGCTAGTAATTTCAAATGGGAATAGAATTCTGATTGTTATTAGCCCTATTTTTGTTGATGTGCACTTTCCTAAATACATGCTTCAGCAGAGAGTCTAACATAGTGAAGATTTAAATTCAAGTACCTCATGCTCTTTGTGTCTTCTTATCTATATTTGAAATCAAACTAGTCTTTTCATGAAGTCACTAGCATACACATTCAAATGTTGTCTGTTTGTTTTTACATCAACCTGTTAATCTATATACTTTTTTCTCTGCTCTCAGACCTTTGTTAATGTAACATGTGCACACTTGTTAACCACAATAAGCTCTGAGCTTTCAAAAAGATCTTTTGGTTCCCTTGATTTCCTTGAACCGGTCTGATTTGGGAATTTAAAGATTAGATTAGTATTCTTAAGACTCAAGGAAGATAAAAAAAACTCTTCTTAGAAAAACAGGCTACTGATTTTACAGAACAGAAAAACATTTGTAAGGAAATGTTGAAATTTTAATTGTATGCTTAAGAGTTTTGCAAATTAAAATGAAGTAGGAATCAATTTAGGAATAATTTTTGGATTGAATTTAGAAACTTTGCTGTGGATTATATGAGAATACTACTCATTTTTACAACAGATTCATATTTATTAATTCATAGCTAAGAAGAAGAGACCTCCAGATGTTGAGCCCTGTTCCTTTCTCCTTCCTATACCTTTAATATTTAGTTTTAATTTAAATTAATCGATAGATTCTTACCTGCCCTAAGTTATATGACTTCTCAGGAGGGAAATTCAGTTAAATTTAAATCAAAATTGATCTAATAACTTTTTTCCTTTCTAACTAGAGTTTTGGCTAAATTTAAATTTGTCCAATCAGGCTAATGTTATTTTTATTAAATGATACAAACCTTACTTACCTGCTGATCTCCACCTGGAGAAGTAAGGAAGTACACAAGAGAAGGGCAAGAATCCCAACCACTTTTACAATAAGCTATGCAAAAGTGCTAAATTATAAATAAATCTAGACCCCTTAAGTTTGCCCATTTGTTACAAATGTTTCCATAAAGGATAACCTCCTTGGTATGTTATGTCTACTGAAGCAGGAAAAAAGCAAGGATGTGCAGGAATGGGGGGAAAATATCAGAGCCCAGTCCCACTCTCTCTAGGTATTCATTTAACCAATTTTAAAGGTAAAATAACTATTTTTTATGATAAAATATTGGAAATTTAATAACTGCTAACTAACTGAAGCAGTGTAGAAAGAAATTTTGTTTTAGCACAAAAGCAGGTAGAGGGCAAGATCTCTTCCTGCTTTTTAGATCTAAAAAATTGGAAAATGATCTTGAATTCTAAAAGTTTACAAATTCAGATTTAATTGGAGCCCAAAATTAAAGTTTGTACATCATATTCCATTTAAATCTGGGGAACTGCCTTTATCCACATCAGGGAAATGTGTTTTTAAAAATGCAAAATAAGTTCTTGCTCTTTAAGATACACTTTGAAAAAGATTTTTCTATAATGCCCTTAAAGGCAACCAATTTAGTATTTCAGCATTTACTTTTAAATTAACTCTATAGCTTGGGAAAGTAAGGTGTAGTAAGCAATGAGTTTTGGTTGAAATGAAAAAGAAAGTTGTATATTCTGAGTAATAGATTTGAAAGATTTAGAAAAAGAAATAGAAACTGGAGGGAAACTATAAAAGGTAGAAGAGGTTTGGATATAAATTGGGGGCAAGCCCGTCTTGTCCTTAACAATTTGTCTGAATACCCCTGTGCTAGTTTTAGATGCTCTAAGCCTGCTGAGAAGGTATGAACAAGTGTGCCATTCATGTAAGTAGAAAGAGAATAAGTTCATTTTTTGCAATCTTCTTCATTGTAATTTCATTTTTTTCTCTTTTGAATTTATTTAGCATTTTATTTTTCCAGTTACATGTAAAAACAAATTTTAACATTCATTTTTAAAACTTTGAGTTACAAATTCTCTCCCTTTTTTCCTCCCCACCCCACCCACATTTGAGATGGCAACCAATTTGTTATATGTTATACATATGTAATCATGAAAAACATTTCCATATTACTTATATTATAAAAGAAAACATAGAAAAAAGAAAAGTAAGAAAGCATGTTTCAAATATTTAGAAACAATCCATTCTTTCCCTGGAGATGGATCACATTTTTCATCGTAAGTCCTAAAGAGTTATCTTGGATCATTGTATTAATTAGAATAGCTTAGTTGTTCACAGCTGATCATATTTTGTACACAGTACATTTCACATTGCATCAGCTCATGGAAGTCCTTCTAGATTTTTCTGAAAGCATCTTGCTCATCATTTCTTATAGCACAACAGGATTCCATTATAATCACACATGACAATTTGTTCAGTCATCTCCCACTTGGTGGATATCCCTTCAATTTCCAAATTTTTGCCCCCAGAAAAGAGCTGTTATAAATATACTTGTACATAAAGGTCCTTTTATTTTTTAAAAGAAAAATCTCTTTGGGGATACAGACCTAGTAGTGATATTGCAAAGATATGCATGGTTTTATAGTTCTTTGGGCATATTTCCAAATTGCTTTACAGAATGATTGAATCACTCTTCACAAATCTACCAACAGTGCATTAATGTTTCATTTTTCCCATATCCTCTTCAACATTTGTCATTTTCTTTGTCTGTCCTATTAGCTGATCTAATTACTTAGAATTATTTTAATTTGCATTTCTCAAGTCAAAAGTGAACGTCATTTTTTTTCCCAAAGGGCTATATATCTTTTGATCATTTATCAATTGGGAAACAGTTCTTACTTCTATAAATTTGACTCAATTCTCTATAAGTTTAAAAAATAAGACCTTGTCTCATTTCTCAAATATATGTGGAACTAAGTAAAATTTATTTTAAAAAAGAGCCATTTCCCAAATGATAAATGATCAAAAGATACTAGCTATGCACAAAGGGCTATAAATCATGCATATCCTTTGATCTAATAATATCATGAACTCAAGCAAAGTGAAATGTACTGTGTACAAAGTAATAGCAATGTTGTGGGATGATCAGCTATAAATGACTTTGATAGTCTCAATAATACAATGATCCAAGAATCTTTTGAAGGACTTATGATGAAAAATGCTATCCATGGTAAAGAAAGAATTGATTGTGTGTATGTGGGATTGCAACCTCTAACTCAAAATGACTACTCAGAGCTCAAAATGAAGAGCAGAAGCTTATTAGAATCTTGGGAGAAGAGGGCAGTCCACTCACTTGGAGTCTCAGAGAGAGGAGAGCAAATTCTACAAAGGCCAAGAGATGATTTAAATAGTCAAAAACCATAGGAACCCATGACTCCCTCTCTTTATCTGGTTAATTCTCACTGCCTGCTTAGATGGAAGTAGCAAAGGTTTGCTAAATTCTAGTCAAGCCAATATAGTTTACTTATTGCAGGTGTGTTTGCCTAAATTTATGGTGGTCAGTTTTGCAAATGCTTGCAGGTGTGTTTGAGCTAGTATGAGCACTCTATTGTAAGGTTTGTACAAAGAATTTCATTTTTCCCAAATCCCATCAGACCTTCATAACTAAAATTTAGGTTATAGGTTCAATCTACCTTAGTTAATGATTTTATGAGAAACCACACAATCCCTTACAATAAGGAGATTTATTTAGAGATAAATAATTGATTAAGCCCGAGGTTTTCTAGAATAACCAAGTAGACTTAGTTTACCTCAGGCTTCCTCAGTCAACAAATAGAGATAGCTAGTTTGGAGACTTCTTGAATATCTCCAGGCCATTAAATTATTAGTCAGATTCTTCTCTAAGCAGTTAAGTAAAGATCAAGAGGGTTATCTCAGGTATTTCTGCTAGAAGAGCAAGTCTTTTGCTCTTCTTCCCCAGTCTTAATGAGCAACAGATGCTTGGTGCTGAGTCTTGAATTACCCAGTTATTATTCTGAGAAGTCCTCAGTTTCCCGTTTCACACTAAATTGTTTACAGCTAAATACAAATTGAAGCATCCTTTTTTTTTTTTTTTTTTTCTCTTGAGAGTCTTTGGACGTGAGGCATGGAGATCTATGCTTTCTTTCAAAACATGACTTTTATGAAAATGTTTTACATAACTTCATATGTATCTTCTCAATATATGTGGGGGTAAAGGGGGATGAAGCCCTCCCTCTTTTCTCTTATTTACTTCCCTTAAGAGAGATTTCTATACCCAACTGAGTATGTATATTATTTCCTCTTTGAACCAATTGTGATAAAATTAATGTTTATTCACTCCCCCTCATAACTCTTCTCTTTTCCTTCATTTATTAAAAAGGCTTTTTCTTGCCCTTTTTATGTGCGATGATGTACTCATTCTACCTCTCCCTTTCCTTTTTTCCCAAAACATCCCTCTCCCACCTCTCAATTTTATTTTTTTTAGATAGCAATCCTTAATATTCAACTCAAACTTGTGTCCTCTGTACATACTCTTCACTTCTCTAATAATGATAAAGTTCTTATGAATTACAAGTATTGTTCTCCCATGTAGGAATGTAAACAGTTTAACCTTTTAAGTCTCTTGTAATTTCCCTTTCCTATTTACTTTTGTATGCTTTTCTTAAATTTTGTATTTGAAAGCCAAATTTTCTATTCAGTTCTAGTCTTTTCATCATGAATGCTTGAAAGTCCTCTATTTCATTGAATATGCATTTTTCCCCTGAAGGATCATACTCAGTTTTGCTGGATAGATAATTCTTGGTTGTAATCCTAGTTCTTTTTGTCCTCTAAATTATCATTTTCCATGTCCTCTGATTTTTTAATGTAAAAGCTCCTAAATCTTTTGTTATACTGACTATGGCTTCACAGTACTTGAATTGTTTCTTTCTGGATGTTTGCAATATTTTCTCCTTGACCTGGAGTTCCAGAATTTGGCTATAATATTCTTGGGAGTTTTTCATTTTGAAATGTCAGGGGGTGATTAGTATATTTTTTCAATTTCTATTTTACCCTTTGCTTCTGCAATATAAAGGCAGTTTTCTTTGATAACTTCTTGAAAGATGGATTTTTTTTTATTATGGATTTTGATAGACCAATGACTATTGTTAGGCCAATAATTTTAAAATTATCTCTCCTGTATTTATTTTCCAGGTCAGTTGTTTTTCCAGTGAGATATTTAATATTGTCTTTTTTTTCTTCAGAGAATGAAAATTTTGTAACTTGATTTGAAAGCCAATATAGGATATAGAAGGTTACAAGCAAAGTGTTCCCAAGTATGATAATTAAAAATCCTTATATAGTGTCAGTTTTTTAAATCTTTGGCAAGTAAATCCCATAATATGGAATGTTTTGGATAAATAGCCCTTGTGAAAATATAATACTAAATAACTGATACTATAAATTGAGGTTCTATGTGATCCCATCTAGAAAACATTTAGGTGTAAATTCAAACTGATAAAGCTTTTCATGTATTTCTTGGTATTATTAATGTTAAATTAAGTACATTTAAAACACTAAAATAAAAAAATAAAACCTCTTTTAATTTAAATATTGTTACATTACATTATTAAAGACTATTTTATTTGAATTATAATAACTATTGACATAGTTATAAGTTTGTTTCAACTCTTCTGGTTACGTGCTATGAATGAGTTACAGATATGGAAATACCTAATATACCTAATTAAGCTGAGAAAATTTTTATCTCAGTTTTATGTGTTACTTAAAATCAGAATGACTTTCGGTGTAAAGTAATTTAGAGATTTATTCAATTTAATTGAGATACCTTGACTAGAAATGGATTTAATTTTGTTTCAAATCCACAATATTGTTTATGATATTGTGCAGAGATATTGTTAGGATCACAACTTCTTTCTAATCTAGATAATGCTACATTATAAGCTTAAGTGTTTAAAAAAAAAAGAAAAGAAAATGAAAAGGTTTACAAACTATTAGTCTCCTGAAGTACTTTCCTATAGCAAAGGGGAAGTTTTATCTAAAATTATTTTGCTATCGCTTATGGAATATTGTAAGATTAGTGGTTGAGTTATTAAAGGTTATTATAATAAGGCTAATCTAACTGGCTATATTTTTGGCATTGCTTCACATAGAAAACTGAATCTCATTCCCTTTTGCAAATGCTTTTTTTATGAGGGGAGTGGTAATTAGGAATTTATTTATGTTAATTAGGAATTTATAGTGTTCAATTATTGTGAATTCATAAATTTATATTTGGAATAGTCTATACTTTAGTTACATTTTATACCAACCCCACTCTTAACATTAAAGGTTGAATAAGAATAAATATCTGGCAGTTTAAGAGTTTCCAACTAATTTATTTCATTCATTTTTAATAATTGACATTTTTTACATCTGGATAAAATTTAACCTATTTTTGAGAAAGAGAAATAGCACTGATAGCTAGCTCCATTGTGAATAGTAATACTTTGTTAAGATAAAATCGTTTTGAGACCTTAAATCTTTTTGAGTTTCATTCATAGGTTTGTTATGCCCTTGGACCAACCTTAAATGAAGCTTCAAGAAAAATGCCAGCAATTCAATGAGAGTAACATCTGAGATCTCAGACTGGTAGATACTTTCTGTCCTTTGAAATAAGGTAAGGAGAGTGATCTTACAAAGGTTAAGATTGGACTTTCAACTCATTTTCCCATCCAAGACATCTTCCCATCTGGCTTTATATACTTGACTGCTTCTAGTCATTCTGAAACTTGGGCATAGGCTTTTAGGAATAATACTGATGTGTTAAATTAATTTCCTTGCTTCTTCCTCACATAGCAAATCTTTTTAAGGCTATATAAGTTGTGATTTTTTTTCTATGATGAATATCACTATTACAAATGTGAAAGTATAGTCAATATTTGTTATTAAGGATATGTGAGCCTTGAAAACTAAATCCACCCAAAGCTATGATTATCTGAACTTGATATTTAAGACTGTATGGGACTCTGATACTATCAAAGTCAGATTTTGATTTCAGTTATGATCATCAAGGAGTACTATTAGGCCAGCAGTTGCTGGTTGACATCCATAGTTGACATCCATAAACTTCAGATGGAGTTCTCATGGAGAAAACTGAGAGAATGATCCTTGGCATGGGCTAAAATAGTACTCTCCTGACTCAATTTCCACAGAATAAATATATCTCACCATTTAAGCCTGGCTCAATGCAATTGGCTAGCTATATGATTCTATTCTGGATTTTACATCAAGATAAGGAAACATTTTCTCCTTACTCTATAGCTATGTCTTTATTCTTCTTTTATGGCAAATTTCTATAACCATGTCAGATGATCTGTATGAATATATCAGATCTTCATCTTAAAACTAATTTTGGAGCATATCTGAGCTACTATAATAAGATGCAAGTATGAGATTTGAGCTACTTAGTCTAGACATTTAGTCCTTTCTACATTCTAATCAACTAAGTAGATGAGTATTTAGACTTGTTATCTGTTATTAGTTATATAGGTGTATATAAATTTCTAAAATATTTCTAAGTATGTCAGAATGATTAGGTATTGATGTAACACTTTATGGAACCAAGCTATTCTATTATTAAGACTAGATCAGACTGGCTAATATGACTGAAAAGGAAAATGATAAATGTTGGAGGGAATGTTGGAAAAGTGGAACAACAGTGCATTTTTGATGGAGTGCTCCAATCACTTCTGGGGACCAATTTAGAACTATGCCCAAAAGGCTATAATATCAATATCACTATTAGGTCTAAATACCAAAGAGATCATAAAAAAGAAAAAAAAAGGACCTACATGTACAAAAATTCTTTGTACTGATAAAGAATTGGAAATTGAAAGGAGATCCATCAAATACAAAATGGCTAAACAATATGGATTATATGAATGTAAAGGAATTCTATTGTTCTGTAAGAAATAATGAGCAGGCTGATTTCAGGAAAACCTGTAAATATTTACATGAACTGATAGTGAAGAGGGTAAAACCAGGAGAACATTGTACATAGTAATAATAACATTGTACATTGATCAACTTTGATAGACTTAGCTCCTCTCAGTAAAACAATGATCTAAGACAATTCCAAAGGACTCATGTTGGGAAATGCTATCCACATTCAGAGAAAGAACTATGGAATTTGAATACAGTTCAAAGCATACTATTTTCTTTTTTTTTTTAATTGAAGCTTTTTATTTTCAAAATATATACAAGGATAATTTTTCACCATTGACCCTTGCAAAACCTTGTGTTCCAATTTCCTTCCCTTCTCCCTACTCCCTCTCCTAAATGGCAAGTAATCCAATATATGTTAAATACGGTAAAATATATGTAAATCCAACATAGGCATATGTATTTATATAATTATCTTAATGCACAAAAAGAATTAGATCAAAAAGGAAAAAAAAATGGGAAAGAAAATAAAATTCAAGCAAACAACAAAAGGAGTGAAAATGCAATGTTGAGATCCACACTCAGTTCCCACAGTCCTCTCTCTCTGGATGTAGATGGTTCTTATCATCGCATGATTATTGGAACTGACCTGAATCATCTCATTGTTGAGAAGAGTCATATCCATCTGAATTGATCATAGTATAACCTTGCTATTGCCTTGTACAAAAAAATCCTGGTTCTGCTCACTTCACTTAACATCAATTCATGTAAGTCTCTCCAGGCCTTTCTGAAATCATCCTGCTGGTCATTACTTATAGGACAATAATATTCCGTAATATTCAAATATCATAACTTATTCAGCCATTCTTCAGTTGACGGACATCCACTCAGTTTCCAGTTTCTAGCCACTACAAAGAGGGCTGCCACAAACATTCTTACACATACAGGTCCCTTTCCCTCCTTTAAGATCTCTTTGGGATATAAGCCCAGTAGTAACACTGCTGGATCAAAGGGTATGCACAGTTTGATAACTTTTTAAGCATAGTTCCAAATTGCTCTCCAGAATGGTTGGATTCATTCACAACTCCACCAACAATGCATCAGTGTCCCAGTTTTCCCACATCCCCTCCAACATTTGTCATTATCTTTTCCTGTCATCTTAGCCAATCTGAGAGGTCTATAGTGGTATCTCAGAGTTGTCTTAATTTGTATTTCTCCGATCAATAGTGATTTAGCACACCTTTTCATATAATTAGAAATGGTTTCAATTTCTTCATCTGAAAATTGTCTGTTCATATCCTTTGACTATCATCTGGAGAATGGCTTGGATTCTTATAAATTTGAGTCAGTTCTCTCTATATTTTAGAAATGAGACCTTTATCAGAACTCTTAAATGTAAAAATATTTTCCCAATTTATTACTTCCTTTCTAATCTTGTCTGTAGAAGGCTGAAACTCCAAAAAGGTATGCTTGAATCAGACAACCAAGCATTTAAGGCTAATGACCTATTCAATATGAGACAATGACTCTATTAGCACATGTTTGGATAAATGGCTCTTCTCACAATTGATGGGGGGTGAATGTTTGGTGTTAAGATAATCGTAGGCAAAGATTAGAGGATAGGGTGAGAAAGGCCAGACTCACTTTGTGGCAGGACCAGGAAGAGAAAAGTTGGTGACTTGGGACTCAAGAATCCAGGATACATCATTGGTGAGCCTGTGGCAAGTTTGCTTGCTTCTTTCACTTCTTCCCCTAAAGACCTGAGGCTGATCCTGAGACCTCCAGGGAGTTAGCCCGGACTTTACACTTATCTGCATTAGTTTTGTTTGTACAAAAACTTTTTAATTTAACATAATCAAAATTATCGATTTCATGTTCAATAATGAACTCCAGTTCTTCATTGGTCACAAATTCCTTTCTTCTCAGATCTGAGAGGTAAACTATAATATCACTCTTTATGTTTAAATCACAAACCCATTTCAACCTTATCTTGGTATAGGGTATTATGTGTGGGTCTGTACCTACTTTCTGCCATACTAGTTTCCAATTTTCCCAGCAGTTTTGTCAAATAGTGAATTCTTATCCCAAAAGCTGGGGGTTTTAGGTTTGTCAAACACTAGATTGCTATAGTCATTGACTATTTTGTCCTGTGAACCTAACCTATTCCACTGATCGACTGTTTTATTTCTTAGCCTGTACCAAATGGTTTTGGTGACCACTGCTTTATAATATAGTTTTAGGTCTGGCACAGCTAGGCCACCTTCATTTGCAGTTTTTTTTTTGTTTTTTTTTATTAATTCCTTTGAAATTCTTGACCTTTTGTTCTTCCAGATAAAATTTGTTATTATTTTTTCTAGATCTGTAAAATAATTTCTTGGGAGTTTGACTGATATAGCACTAAATAAATAGATTAATTTAGGTAGTGTTGTCATTTTTATTATATTTGCTCAGTCTACCAATGAGTACTTGATTTTTTTCCAACTGATTAAATCTGACTTTATTTGTGTGGAAACTGTTGTGTGGAAAATGTTCATATAGTTCCTGACTTTCCCTTGGCAAATAGATTCCCAAATATTTTATACTATCAACAGTTATTTTAAATGGAATTTCTCTTTATATCTCTTGATGCTGTACTTTGTTAGTAATATATAAAAATGCTGTTGATTTATGTGGATTTATTTTGTATCCTGCAACTTTGCTAAAGTTATGAATTGTTTCTAGTAGTTTTTTAGTTGATTCTTTAGAGTTCTCTAAAAGTCCCACTATATTATCTACAAAGAGTGGCAATTTGGTTTCCTCATTACCTACTCTAATTCCTTTAATCTTCTTTTCTTCTCTTATTGCCAAAACTAACATTTCTAATACAATATTGAATAGTAATGGTGATAATGGACAACTTTGTTTCACCCCTGATATTATTGGGAATGGTTTTAATTTGTCCCCATTATATATGATGCTTGCAAAACATACTATTTTCACTTTTTATTGTGTTATCATTTTTGTTTCTCATGGTTTTTTCCTCTTTTTGTTCGATGCTTCTTTCACATGACTAATGTGGAAATATGTTTAATATGATTGTATATGGGGGCAATTAGGTGGCACAGTGGATAGAGCACCAGCCCTGAAGTCAGGAGGACCTGAGTTCAAATTTAGTCTCATCAGACACTTAACACTTCCTAGCTGTGTGACCCTGGACATGTTACTTAATCCCAATTGCCTTAGGAAAAAAATTACATTAAAATTAAATTTAAGTTAAAATGATTGTACATGTATAACCTATATCAGATTGCTTACCATCTTGAATAGGGGAAAGGGAGAAAGGGAAAAGACAGAAATCAAAATCTCATAAAAGTAAATGTCAAAAACCATCTTTACATGTAGTTGGGGAAAACAATAAGATACTATTAAGTGTAAGTATAAGAAAAATAATAATCAAAGACTAGATAAGAAACATCTTCAGTTTTGTTTGAAGGAAAGGATTTTTATACAATAAGTTTCCTTAGAGGGAAGTAATTTATGGAATATCTTGTGCAACCCAAATGGGAAAAGTCAAATTTATTTGAGTTTATTATTTAGTTTGGAATTACCACCTGTGTATTGAGCATGCCTTGAAATACAAACATGTTTTATTACAAACAACTTATTTGATATGCACTTTTTTGCAAGTGATTACTCAATACACTTATACATCATATCCCAGAACCATTTCTTATTATTGAAGTTAATCTAGCAATCTCTGAGGTCATTTTCTTATAAAAAAACTCTTATTAGTTCCTGAGGAGAACCTCATCTTTGTGAAAAGGGGATGAGTAAACAACTAGATTTTGGTTTTGGTGAAAATTTAATAATAATATGATCACACATTTATATATGTAAAATATAAAAATTGGGTTCAGAATTTTCTGTTTTTTAAGTTTGTATTTGAATTTCCTAAATATGTCAACATGATGATGTGCTAACCCACATTACAAGGCAAATATAGGTAATAAACTGAAATTCCTCTCTTTTCTAAACTTGAATCTGAAGTGAAGAATGAAATAAATGAACACTGGAAGTTAAATGATGATAGAGTCTGTGCCAATTTAAAAGAAACTTTTTAGCCTCAGCCTACATAACTATATTGGCAATTATCAAATTCATAACTAAAATAGGCATTCTACACATCAGATCCTCACAGATTCTTTTTAATTTATTTTGTTTTATTTTTCACTTTGCTTCTGGCTAAAACCAGAGAATGGAAATTAAGCAGTTGACACATATTATTCTTTTTAGATTCTCCTTTCAGTCTGTTGGAAATGTCCAAATATCTGGTTAGATAAGATAGGAACAGTAAAGATTATGGCAAAATATAAATTCTCTGGACTAGAAGTTTCTAATCTAATATTCTTATTATATTTAAGCTCTTACTTCCTGATTTGAATACTAACAAAGCAAAATGGAATTTATACTATCTATTTTGTAAGAAATTTTAATAGAAAAGGAAAATCTGAGGATTATTTGAACCAGAGAAGTCACTACAAACTACTCTGAATCCCCATCCACATTAGAGGACTGTGGTAGGAGATGGGTGCTCTTTTTGCTTCCAGTGGAATGGACCATTCCTTTTTACTTCTTCCTTATGTTCCTCTGTTCTGTATAATGCCTGCTTGCTTGCTGGAGATTGTCCCCAACAAATTCTTGTTAATATATTATCATTCTCTTTCCCCTTTCCCATACTATTAAATGTCAAACTAGTTAGTGATTTACTGAGAAGATTCTGCCTTCTCAGAATCAAAAGGTGTAATGATAAAATTGTTCAGAAAATTGTTAATACCAAATGAAATATGGAGTATCACAACTTCTTGGTCATTCTAACAATGTCAAAATTCCAAAAATGTCATTGTACATCTATAAGATAATGAGATTAGGCTGAGCTGAGTCTCACCTTACTTCCCCTCTTGAGATGTTGCCTTGTTGAGGAACTTGGCTCAAACTGGATCTAGGCCTTTGATGTCCTTGCTCCCTTCCATTGGAATTCATGACATAAAGGGCAAAACATTCAGAATCAAGTGGTTTCCCTTCCTCAGATTTCCAGTGATGGTTGGGATCACATGATCAGGCGTTGTTACCTTATAAGTAGGTCTTGCTATTTCATGCTGTTGCCTTCTCCTCCTTCCTTTCTAAGGACATAAAAGATTTTTCCTTGGACCTCTAGTTTGGGAGATCCACTGGACATCCCCCAAGATGGCAGTTTTGCTATCCTTTTATCTCATGTAAAAATGTTTTATTCCTCAATTCATGGCTTTGATTTATCTCAGAATTTGACACATTCAAGGAACTTCTGTGATCTCTTCTCAATCTTAGCTCTATGATATGACATAGAGTGAAAGAAACAGGAAACAGAAAGAGGGAAATGAAATGAGAAAAGACAAGAATGAACAAGGGAGTACAACAGAGCTTGACAGAATGATGACATAATGAGATAGCTTTTCTGCTGGTATTCATTTCAACCTCTTCATTCCAACCTCTCATCATTTATTATAGTACAATAGGACTAAATCACAATTATATACCACAATTTATTCAGTCATTCCACAGTTGATAGGTCTGTTCTTTATTTCCAATTCTTTGCCATCATAAAAAGAACTGCTATAAATATTTTTTTTACATATACCTCCTTTTCTCTTTTCATTTATCACTTTGGTATATAAACCTGGTAGTGGTATTGGTGAGTCAAAGGTATGAACAGTTTTATAGCTCTTTAGGCATAGTTCCAAATTCTTCTCTATGACAGTTGGATCAGTTAACTCCATCAACAGCAAAATAGCGTCCCTATTTTTCCACATATTATCCAGCATTTATTGTTTTCTTTTTCTGTCATGTTAGCCTATATGACAGATATGGGGTGGAATCTCAGAGTTTTAAAATTTGTATTTCTCTAATCAATAGTGTTTTAGAGAATTTTTATATGATAATTGATAGCTTTGATTTCTTCTTGTGAAAAGTACCTGTTTATATCTTCTAACCATTTATCAATTAGAGAATAGATCATATTTTTATAAATTTTGAATCCCTATATTTGAAAAATGAGGTCTTTATCAGGCAAGTTAGCTCTAAATTACTCTCCCATTTCCCATTTTTCTTCTAAATTTAGTAGCATTAGATTTGTTTGTGCAAAAACATTTTCATGTAATCAAAATTATTATTCCCCATGATCTTCTCTATCCTTTTTATCCCTTATCCATAAATCAAACAGGCATTTTTTTTCTATGCTCCCCTAATTTATTTATATCAATCTTTTGTGTCTATTATCCATTTTAAATTTATTTTGGTCAGTGGTGTGAGATGTTGGTCTATATCTACTGCTGTTGAGTTAACCTGTGTCTAACTCTTTGTGAGCCCATTTAGGGTTATTTTAACAAAAATACTAGAATACATTTCCATTTCTTTATCCAGTCCCTTTTACAAATGAGAAAAATGAGTCAAATAGGGTTAAATGACTTACCCAGGGTCACACAGCAAGGAAGTATCTGAAGCCAGATGTGAATTCAGGAAGATAAAGTCTTCTTGACTCCAGGCCTGGAATTCTATCTGCTGTACTATCCAGTTGGTCTATGCCTAGTTTCTTCCAAACTGATTTCCAGTTTTCCTAGAAATTTTTGTGAAATGATAAGTTCTTACCCCAAAGCTTGGATCTTTGAGTTTATCAAATACTATATTACTATGTTTGCTAATAGACACACATACATACACACACACATACACACACACACATACACACATACGCACATATATATGGTGTATCTATTCCATTGATCCAAAAGCCCATTTCTTTGCCAGTACCAGATTGTTTTCATGATTACTACTATGTAACATAGCTTGATATCTAGTATTGTAAGGCTTTCCTCCTTCACATGTTTTTTTCATTGACTCCCTAAATATTCTCAACTTTTTGTTCTTCCAGATGAATTTGTTATTTTGTTTTTAGCTTTAAATTCTTTGATAGTTTGATTGGTATGGCACTGAATATGTATGTTAACTTAGGCAAAATTACCATTTTTTAAAACTTGGTTCATCTTATCCATGATCAATTAATATTTCTCCAATTGTTTGGATCTGCCTTTACTTGTGTGAAAAATATTTTTTAATGAGCTATGTTCATATAATCCCTGTGTTTGTCTCATCAGAAAATTCCTACAGTTGTCTATAGTTATTTCATATGGAATTTCTCTAACTCTTCCTGTTGAATTTTGTTGATAGCATATCAAATACTGATTATTTATGGAGGTTTCTTTTATATTCTGCCAACTTTGCTAAAGTTGATTATTTCACCTACTTTCTTAGTTGGTTCTCTAAGTATATGATATTAGCATGTTATCTGCAAAGAGCGACAGCTTTATTTTCTCATTGCCTATTTTTGTTCTTCCAATTTCTTTTCCTTGTCTTATAATTATAGCTAGCATTTCCAATACAATATTGATAATAGTGGGGATAATAGCATCCTTGTTTTACTCCTAATCTTATTATGCAAGCTTCAAGTTTATCCTCCATTACAAATAATGTTTTTAGGTAGATACTACTTATTTTAAGAAAGGTTCCATTAAGTCCCATGTTTTCTATTGTTTTTAATAGGAATGGATATTGTATTTTGACAAAACCTTTTTCTGTATCTATTGATGTAATTATATGAATTTTGTTGTTTTTGTTATTTATGTGGTTAATTGGGCTCATAGTTTTCCAAATATTGAATCAGCCTTACTTTCCTGGTATAAATTCTACATAATTATAATGTATGATCTTTATGACATGGTGTTATAATCTCCTTGCTAGCATTTTTGTAAATATATTCATTAAGGAAAATGGTTTTCTTTCTCTCTTTTTGCTCTCTCTGGTTTTTACATCAACACCATATTTGTATCATAAAAAGAATTTGGTAGGAGCCCTTCTTTACCTATTTTTTCAAATAGTTTATATAGTATTGGGATTAACAGTTCCTTAAACATTTAAGAGAATTCACTTGTAAATTCATTTAATCCTAGAGATTTGTTTTCTTAGGGAATCATTTTTCTTAGGGAATTTGTCAAATTAACTTTATCTAAAATAGGATTATTAAAAGTCTTCTATTTCTTTTTCTGTTAATTTGGGAAGTTTATACTTTTATAAGTACTTATTTACTTCACTAAGATTATCAGTTGCACTGGAATATAATGGAGCAAAATAATTCAATTTCATCTTCATTATAGTTAGTATATTCACCCTTTTAATTTTTGATACTGGTAATTTGGTTTTCTTCTTTCTTTTAAATTGAATTAACCAATGGCTTAAAAAAAAAGTAAAATCATCCTCTAGGCTTTTTTATTTTCAATTTTTTAAAATCTCCCCTTAGATTTTCAGGATTTTCATTTTGGTGTTTAATTGAGAATTTTCAATTTGTTCTTTTTCTAGAATTTTTTTTTTAGCTACATGTCCAATTCATTGATCTGTTCCTTCTCTGTTTTATTGATGTACATGTTTAGAGATATAAATTTCCCCGTACATTGTGCTTCAGCTGTATCACAAAATTTTGGAATATTCTTTCATTATTGTTGTTCTCTTTAATGAATTGACTGTTTATATGATTTGTTCTTTGACCCACTCATTTTTTAGGATTGCATTTAGTTTCTAATTAAAATTTTTTTAGGCAATCAGGGTTAAATGACTCCTCAAGGACAGAGATAAGTGTCTGAGACTGGATTTGAACTCAGGTCCTCTTGACCCTAGGATTGGTTCTCTATCTATCATACTACCTAGCTGCCTTCCCAATTAATTTTTAATCTGTGCTTCTATGGGTATTTATTGAAAGTAAACTTTGTTGTTCTGCCGTTTGGAAAGAGTACATTTAATATCTCTGCTTTTCTGCATTTTGTTGTATGGTTTTTATTTCCTAGTACACAGCCAATTTTTGCAAAGATGCCATGTACAGCTGAGAAAAAAGGCATACTCCTTTTATTCCCATTCAATTTCCTCCAGAAAATGATTACATTTAACTTTTCTTAAAATGTATTCATCCCTTTAATTTCTTATTTAAGGTTAAATTTGTCTAGTTCTGAGGAGAAAGTTGAAGTCTCCCACTAATATTGTTTTACTATTTCCTTTGATGATTCATTTAACTTTTACTTTAAATAATTTAGATGCTTTGCCATTTGGTGAATAGATGCTTAATATTGATTTTACTTTATCATCTATAATGCCTTTTAGTAAGATGTGTGAGAAATGATTCATTTGGACCCCTACTCTAATAGTTAATTAGTATTAACTAGTTTGATATTTTACATAAATTATATGGGGATAGTTAGATAAAATAGGTTCTTTTAAGAGGTCTCAAACTTTAATCCAATGTTCACTATTTGTTTATCAGTTACAAAGTCCACAACCACAAGAATGCTTGCAAAGATATCCTGTTTTGTTCAAGTTCCATATCCAAGTCTAGAGTAGAAGGCATAGTATGGAAAGTGCCTTAATTTGTTTTTGGTATGTTTGTATTTATACCATCTCCTCTTACCCAGTATGAGAAACCTATCCATCTTATGACAGAGATATACTAAGTTTTACCCAACCTGTGACCTGATTCTCCTATATCCCTACATAAGGGGGAAAAAAAAAAAGGTTCTGGGAACCAGAGGCATCTCTCAGATCATGAGAAAGATTTAAGGTCCATCTCCTTAGAGGAAGCCATGGATCCTGTAATAAATGCTATTAGCTCATATCTCTGCCTCAGTGGTTTTTCTTATAGATTGGACAATTTTGGACCCCACAGGTATAGTTACCCGGCTTATATCTTATAATTAAATTTATTTTTGCTTTTATTTTGTCTGAGATACAATTGTTACCACTGTCTTTTCTATTTCAGTTAAAGCATAATAGTTTCTGCTCCACCCCTTAATTTAACTTTCTGTGTATCTCTCTGTTTCAAGTATGTTTCTTGTAAATAATCTATAGTTGGACTCTGTTTTAATGCATTTTGCTATCAGCTTCTGCATTATGGGGAAATATTTATAATTCCCATTCACAATTATGATTACTAATTGTGTATTTCCATTTTATTTTCTTCAATTTATCCTTCCCTCTCACTTTTTACATTGTCTCTCTTCTAAAGTCTTTTTTGCTTCTGACCACTATCTGCCTTCCTTTATCCAAGTGTCCCCTTTCTTAAAATCCCTCTCCCTTTCTCTTATGTCTTCCTCATTTCCCTGTTTGATTGAGACATATTTCTATACTCAGGTGAGTATATATATATTTGTTTCCCTCTATTTAAATCAATTCTGATGAGAGCGAGGATCAAGCAATGCTTATCTCCCCACCATTTTCCCCTCCACTATAAAGGTTCTTCTTTGCATGCAGGAATTGATGTGAGATAATTTTCTTCTTTCTTCTTCCTTCCTCTTTGTCCCAAAACATCCTTCCTGCTTGCCCATCCAATTAAAAAAAATATCATCCCAACATAATCACTTCATTCTGGTGCTATCTATACTGAATTCTTCTAACCACCCTAATAATAAAGTTCTTAAAATTCCACATATTATCTTCAGATATGAAGTTTAACCTTTTTGAGTCCCTTGTGATTTCTCTTTCATGTTTACCTTTTTATGTTTCTTGTGAGTCTTATATTTAGAATTTCAAAAAATTTCAAAATTTCTATTTGGCTCTGCTCTCCTTATCAGAATCCTCCATTTCATTAAATATCCACTTTTTTCCCATGAATGATTATACTTAGTTTTGCTGGGTAGGTTATTCTTGATTGTAATCCTCATTCCTTTGGCTTCCAGAATATCATGTTCTAAACCTTCTGCTCCTTTAATGTGGAAGCTGTATTTTGTGGTCCTGTGACTGCATGATGTTTCAATGATTTCTTTCTGTCTGCTTCTAAGGGCTACTTGGTAAGCACCTTAGTTCAACTACCTAGACAAATTTGAAAGGATACCACACCTAATAAAGCTCAGGGTGAGTATGTATGGGGGGGTGGGGAGGAATATTATCTCTTAATAGCTAGCTAAATGGGTACAAGGGCTTAGATATAATTTTAATTCATTTTTTAAATACCCCACACCTTTGGATATGCCATATCTTTTTGTGTCTCATTTTTCTCAGCTACGAAGAACAGATCCTCCACTACTTTCCATTTTGGTTCCTCATCATGGTATAGAGGTAGTAAGTGTCAAACAGTCCTGAAAAGATTTCAAAAATAAGTACTAAATACATAGTAGGTATGTCCAGAGGATTATTTGAATGTTCCTTTTATCTAATCCTGTTACAATCTCAGGGAGGAGTAGTAGGCTATGTAGTAGGATGAAAGCACATCTGTAAGGTTGCTGCTCTGAGATAGTGAAAGTGACTGTAACTAACAGGCATGGATCTGTTTGGAGATTTTCAAAAAGGAGAAATGTTCTTTGCACAAGTTATTTGAGATAAGCTGTTACTCAGAAGGGGTCAAGTAAAGATAAGGCAAATTCATCACCTTTAAGGATGAATGTGAAAGTTAAAACTTAAAAATCCCCGGAAGCATATTAAGTTTGAACTAAATGGATAAAATTATATACTGCCTGGTGAACAAAGGGACAATACATGCACAGTCACAAATTCAGCACACATACATAACTTAAAAATAAAGAATACTTCAACAAATTGCGTAAAACCACTTTATTTAGTCTATCAAAATGTCTCCAAATTCCTTACTAGCAACATCTACATTCTGAACATGAAATGTGCTCATTTTCTGAAAAACTGCTCATTTCATCACCAAAAGCTTCATCAAATGATGTTTTCCTACAAACTCGTTTGCTTTCTATCTCATCACATTCCAAGAAGGAAAATTACAAAAAACAGGAATCCACACCATTCAACTAAGTACATTTAAAATATTCTGTTAACTTAGGACAATCTTTTCTTCACTAAAAGGACAGTAAATGGATGAGTCCAGGCATCGTTTTATTCATTGATTGTGGATGATATTCCCAATTCAACTTTTTTGAAGAAAAAAACAATCAAGAAGTAACATTTGTAAAAGCCTCTAATTCTGTATTCAGGCTTAATTGGGTCTGTTCACAGCTACAAACATAAACATTATCATGTAACATGACATAATCTTGCTATCAGGCTTATCCTGTTCTGGATAGCATGCTTTGAGGAATGTACTTTGTAGTGAGAGTTATGTATTTACTGGGAAATATCTGTCATGTCAAAACAGAATGTACCAATGAAAAAAATAGCAGTGTTTTCTCAGCAAATTTAGGCAAGATAAAACATATCTTTCCTTGCCTTCTTTTGAAATGGTTACTTTATGTAAGTCAACTGGTTAAGCTCAGAATTACTATACACTGCTTTGTTGGGACCCCACATTGGCCTCGCAGATAACCTGGATTTGAACACAATTTTGAGAAGGGAGACCTCAACCTTCCACCTTATTTACACCATTATGATGGTTATGGAAGCAATGGGAAAAGCATTCATCCTGAGGTTGAAAGATATGCCTTGCTGGAGAGAGGAAAATGAGAAAATTTTTCAAGGGACAAATAACTGCTCATTTTGCAAAACAATCTTACCCTGAATTCCTAATGTCAATAATATTATTTCTCCCTTCCCTCGACTAGCCATCACTTTGTCAACACAGAATGAATGCCCAACAATTCATTTACAGTTTGTTTGCTCACTTTTTTCCTCTATCACAATTACCTTTATAATTCTTAGCTCACTTCATCTATACTGGCTGATTGGGCTACAAGCTTGAGGCAAGAAGACAAGTGTTTCAAAGTAGGTATCTTATAGAGTATTTCCTTTAGGTGTTGCATACACATGCAGTCAGTTATTAGAAAAACTTGGGGAAAATATGACTCCTGAAGATCAGTCAATGTTAATCTCGCTCTTCACATATTTCATTACAACAATCTTACCAGCCCACACTATGACATAGGGACAGACCATAGGATATTAGATCAGATCTTGCTGGGAAGTGAGTTTTAACCTCAGGCTGAAAATGTCTAATGATGCTAATGTAGAAACAACAACACCTCAAAGTGTTCATATAAGCTGAGAAAAGTTTTCAAGGAAAAGTTTGGCACCAGCTCTTCCTTATAATGAAATATCAAAATAGATGGAATGTAGAAAAGGCCTCCATAAAGTGGATTTGTGAATTGTACCTAAGTTTTCAAAAGATTGTCCACTGCTACTTACAAGTACATAGCAAACCTTCCAAAGTGCTACAAACTTTGTATTAATACAACATGGAGACACACAGAATCGAAATGTAACTAAGTTACGTAAATCACAAGGGAATATTAGGAAAGAGATAAATCTCAGAAGTTCACAGAAGACACTCCAATAAACAAACAGGGAAAAGGGGATTGAGAGCAATAAATTAAAAAGTCACACTTTTCAGAACAGGATATACATCTTGTGCAGCAGGATTTGGTGCAGACAGCTCCCAAGGAGCTGTGAATGGATCGTAGGCTCAGTGGCCTACAGTCTTAGTCAATTCAGCTGGAGGAGAGAACACTGAACAATATAAGCAAGTCTGGGCCTTGCAGCATGCTTTCCCAAGGAAATCTGAAACAGTAGTGCACTGCACCTTAGCTTCTGTGATAGCACTGTGGCTATTTCTCATCTGTTTAATCTACAGAGTTTGAAATTTCACTCTCCAGAAAGCACACAAAGCAGCACAACATGAGAGTTACATTAAAAAGGGTAAATTCTTACAAAAGTTTGGAAATTACAGCACAGTACATTTATGCCAAGATCTGTATTTCTTCCAAAGACTTAGTGTAGGAATTCGTTAGCCTTTAAATTGAAACATCACATTCTGTTAACAGTCAAGTAAACTTTCAAAACTTTTGAATGCTTAAGTTAAGTGAGCTCTTATTTCAGCTCTGAATAAGCTTCTTTGCTACCTTATTTCTTAAAAGGCAACAGTATCATTAATTTCCTAACTAGTCCTTTGAAAGAAATACATAAGGCCCAGTGAGTCTTTAAGGTAGAAGCCACTCTTCACATCTGTTTCAAAAGTTGGTCAGATTACTAAACACTTAGGGACTGTATAACAGATATATCAATTCCTTTGACAAAGAGGCAAAAACCATCCAGAATTACCACTTAGACAACAGATCAATGGAATTCTATTAAATACTCAGGATAGATCTGATTGGCATCGAAAACGACAAAGATCTTTGGATTCCAGGTATTATCTACACAGCTGTCATATAAATTGACAAAGCTTCCATCTTTGGAAGGAGGGCGCATGTATTTGGAGTCTCCATTTATGTAATCTCCAATTAACACTCGAGCAAGAAACATGGATTTATATGTTCTGAACAAGTGTCGCTGCTGCAAGTTGACACCATGAATCTGGAAAGTGGACCCGTGCTTCATGTCGTCTTTGCAGAAGCGACTGGAGTAAGCGGCGTCTCTGGCAAAATAGGTCCCTTAAGGGAAAAGGACAAAAAAGCCATCATTATTCCAGAGACTGAGTGAACAAGGAGGAAAACCATTTTCTGATTGGCAAGGGAGTAAAATAGACAGCAAAACAGACTAAGGTCAGATGTCACCTCTCATGACTTGCAGACCTTTCCAAAGGACCCATCGCAGCCGTGTGCCAGGGAAGAAACACTAACTCGGCTCCATCCCAGCCCTTTAAGGCTCACAGTGTCTCTGCCGGCACTCTCCCGTGGGGCCCTGCAGCAGCCACATGGGGTAGGTCAGGCAGTTGTTATTATTACTCTTCCATAAACGAGGCAAGTGCGGCTTGAGGGATGGGCAAGTGGGGGTGAAATCATTTTCTTGGAGTCATGATGCTGTGAAGTGTTATGTCTCTAATGATCTTGTTTCCTGCTGCTCCTGCTCTCCCTGGACAGTACCTTCTACTACCTGCTGGGGATCCTGCAGTAAGAGGCACTCACTGCTGTGCAATGGAGAGAGAGTCTGCTATAAAGAGACAGTTTGGAACCAGAGAACCGGGGTCTGAATGCTGGGTAGGTTATTTACTAGTTGTGTCATTTAACTTCCTAGGGCCTTTTGTTCTCAGATGTAAAATGAGGCAGATGGATAAGATACTTCCAAAGTCCTACCATCCCATGATGATACCTATCAACAGTGTATCTATCAAGAATAAAATTTTATACTTGGCCAAAAAAAAAAAAAAAAAAAAAAAAAGAAGAAGAAGAAATTTAGTATTTTCATAGCCCTTTAAGGTTAACAAAGTGCTCTGTCTGCTTTCATACTCAGTCACCTCTATAATGTAGATGCTATTATTATCCTCATTTTATATAGGAGGAAACTGAAGCAAACATAGGTAAAATGACTTGCCCAGGATCAAATCAGGTACCTGATTTCAACTTAGGATTTCCTCACTCCAGAACCAGTGCTCTATGCACTGCTAAAATATTTTACCTGCTAAAATAATTTCAAAAGCCAATAATGCTGAAGAAATAACATTATAGGGCAATTATGGAATTTCCTTCTCTCTCCACTTGCATTATCTCTATCTTCTCCACCCTGGAACCTTGGTCTTCACTCATGGGTTCCCCAGTTCTAATCTTGCTGAACCCAGGTTTTTCCTGCCATATCCATTATTAGTCTCTCCCTTTCCTGCCTTTTCAACTCTTCTTAATGGTCTGTCTTCATTAGAATGTAAGCTTCTTAAAGGCAGGGACTAATTTGTTTATGCTTGGTAGTGCTTGGCCCACAATAAACACTTAGAACATGCTTCCTTCTTCCCCCTTTCCCTTTCCTTTCTTTCTTCTTTCTTTTCTTCCTTCCTTCTTTCCTCCCTTCCTTCCTCTTTTCTACCTATTTATCTCTTACTTTAAGGATTTGCAGTATTTTGGTCACAAGAATTTTGAGAAGTAGATATGCAAGAATTCCTATGCCCACTTTATAGTGATGGAACAGAATATCTGAGAGGTTAAGTAACTTAATTATAATCACACTAGTAAGTGTCTAAGATGGAATTCAAACTCTCATCTAGTGATAGTCCAATACTCCATCTGCTATGACTCTTAAATTCAAGAAGTGAAAAAAATTTCCCTGGTTTGACACTGAAATATAAAGACCAAAGTAGTCTAATACAAAGGGTATGAAAAAATAATATTGCTAAGATGATGTCTATTTTGAAAATATTTTAAGATTTTTGAAGCCCCACAGCACTGGGCTTATCTTTTGACCCTTATTATTAAGTAAATGGAATGAATCCTCTGAGTTGGTTTTCTCCTTCCTTCCCCAGGCTTCACACATCCAAAGATTCTAAAAATCTTCCAGATTTGAACTGGAATGCTTTGCAACTAATTATCTTTGCATAATCTCAGAGATGGAAATGACCTAAGAGACCATGTTGTTTACAATTTACATAAAGAATAATTATAGAAACAAAAAAATAAGAGCTAAAAAGGAGTTGAGATTGAATTCAATATTTTCATTTTATAAATGAATAAACTGAGAATACAAAAGAGATGTAATAACTTGTCACAGTTCACGAAGCAATCCTCATCTACAACTACATCAGCAAGTGGTTATCCATGCACAGCTTAAAGTGGAGGAATTCACCCCCCAATTCTACTTTTGGACTTAATTATTCTGAATTAAGTAATTAGCAATTACTTAATTATTATGATGTTTTTCCTTACATTCAGTTCAAATCAATGTCTTTCAATAAATCTACCACATACCAAGCACATACTAGACACTGGGGATAAAAAACTAGAAACAATAAAAAATATTTTTCTGCCAAGAACCTTACATTCTACAGAAGTAACACAAAAAGAGACAAAAGAAAAAGGTAATTTGAGACGAGAAAGCACTATAAACTAGGCGTATCAAAAAAAAAAAAAAAAAGGCTTCCCATAGGAGGTGGCACCTGAGCTGATCCATAAAGAAAGCTTTCTGCTGTTGACATTCAGTCTTGTCCGATTCTTTGCAACTCCATTTGGCATTTTCTTGGCATTCTTCAGGAGTGATTTACCATTTCCTTCTTGGACTCATTTTATAGAGGAGGAAACTAAGGTAAATAGGGTTAAGTGACTTGCCCAAGAGTCATAAAGCTAGTTAAGTGTTTGAAGTCAGATTTTAACTCAGGTTCTCCTAACTCCAGGACTAGCACTCTATCTACCGTATACCTAGCTGCCCCATTATAAGAAAGCTAAGAATTCTTCAAGTCAGAGAGGAGAAGGAATGAAGCTCAATCATTGAAAACAACTTTTGCAAAAGCATGGAAGCAATGGGTGGGATATAAGTTCTGGAATAGCCAATAGGCGAAGTGAGTTAAAACACAGAAGTAGGAAAATAAGCCTGAAAGGGTAACCTACAGCCTGACTGTATTTAATGAAAAGTGAGATGACTTTTGGTCCTAGAAGCACTCTGGAGAAAGAAAGTGACATAGTCTATATGCCTCCTTCAACATTCCTCCACTGCTCCTGCTTCTATCCATGCTACTTTCTCTTCTTCATGAGAACCCTTTAAATACTTGAAGACAGCAACCTTCTCCTTTCTTCCCTCCTTAAATCTTATTCAAATTAGGTCTTCTCCAGTCTTTCAGCTAATCCTCATATAACCAGATCTCCACTCTTCTATTCACTTTGGTCACATTCTTCTGGAAACATAATGACTTGTCCTTAAAATGTGATGCTCAGAACTGAAAGCAATACTACAAATGTGGTCTGAAGAAGGAAGAAGACCAACAAAATAACTCAATGTAGCCTAGAAAACAACATGAGGTTTAGGGGGACTCTTTGGTCTGCCATGTCACCTTATTAATTTGTGCAGAGCAGGCAGACCACTATAACCCACCATCTTTTTTTCACAAACAAAAAAGATACATTAAAGTTAGAATTAAGAAGAGATCAGAAATGCTGTTAGTCTTTACTTTTCTCCTCATCTCTTGCTGACTTACTTGCATACTCGAGAGAAGCCAGATTTTCAAAACCAAACACAAGGAAAGGAATGATTCTTTCCCGACATTTATCACCGTTCCTCACCACTATGCAAATCACTTGTTTTGTTCCACACTCTCTTCCTATAACATTTACATTTATACTCATGTAGAATGCAAATGCTCTGCCGCTACAATTGGGCAATTTTAATATATACTTTATATGAAATGTTGACTATGTTTATTTGCACTGTGCTGAGGATGAGACAAAATCATGTAATGCCTGACTAATAAATACTTTTGATGACTTTTAAAAAAATTTTTTTATTAACACTTTTATTTACAAAACATATGCATGGGTAATTTTTCAACATTGACCCTTGCAAAGCCTTCTGTTCCAAATTATCCCCTCCTTCCCTTCCACCCCCTCCTCTTGATGGCATGTAGTCTAATACATGTTAAATATGTTAAAATATATGTTAAATCCAAATATATATATATATATATATATATATATATATATATATATATTTACACAGTTATCTTGTGCACAAGAAAAATTGAATCAAAAAGAAAAATAAACCGAGAAAGAAAACAAAATTCAAGCGAACAACAGAAAGAGTGAGAATGATATGTTGTGGTCCACAATCAGTTCCCACGGTCCTCTTTCTGGATGTAGATGGCTCTCTTCATCACTGAACAAAGGAATTGGTTTGAATCATCTCATTGTTGAAGAGAGCCACGTCCATCAGAATTGATCTTGATGACTATTTTCAACAAGATAACTGGGAGCAGAATAGTTTCTGAATCAGGTTAAAGAGTACAAGTTTTACTTCTAATTCATACCTGGAGCAAATAACCTTCTATACCTCAATAATGTTTCTAAGCATATCTAAGGCTTCTGGGCAGAATCAGTAGCTCAGGACAGTTACTTGGAGCACAATACCAAAACCTTGAATAAAAACAGCAATAGCTAATATTTATATAGCATTTAAAGATATGTAAAGTGCTTAGCTACATTTTTTTGTTTGATCTTAAAGCAAAACACTTGGTTACAATGTAAAATAGGAAAGAACTATCTTGTGGGAATCAAAATAAAACTGAAATCCTATAATTAGATAATTACCTTTTCCAAAAACAGCAGCATGGATACCATTTATCCTCCAATCAAAGTTATGAATGCAGATTGCCTCCACAAATTCACTGCTGGTACCATGGAATAGCATCTGTTCATTAATCTTAGGCACACCCCTCTTCTTCTTGAGCTGAGCCTTTTTCCTAAAAGTATAAAACAAACAAACAAACAAAGCCCACCAAATAGAAGCATCATACTTATATTATTTAAGTAATTTTTCTTAAGCAAAATGTAACAGAAAAATGTTAAAGAAATGAATATAAATTATATGTCTGGTTCTTCTTGCCTCAATTCATAATAGGTTATATGATTTGTCCTATCTTTATTTTAATTCTTCATGTTTAGTACAATTCATAAAGCAATTTAAGAAAATGGATATGCTCCTCTTAAGACACATAAAAAGTATATGCATCTACATATTCCTAAAAGTGAATATTTCATACAAAAAACTGAATACTGCTGAGTCATATAAAAATAACTGTCTGCCTGGTGTTTTGGTTTGCTATATCCATCATCTATGACAGGAATATACATAAATACAATAACTTTAAGTGAAATAATACTTTAAATGTCATTCCTCATTAAATGCATTAAGTGAGAGTTAAGTTTAGCTGTGTGGGTTTTTTTAATTTAAAAAAAAGAGCTATATATTATGATTCTTTGAACTAAGATTCACAAAATGCTGTGGGAAGACTTCTAGAGTAGAAATTTCTAACATGCAGCCTATAACATTCCTGAGGGTAGCTTGAATTGTAAAATATTTAACAGAATAAATAAATATAAATATAAAATTAAATTAAAAACAAAAAATAAATATAATATATATATGTACAATAAATATTAAAAATTTAAATTAAAAAAACAGAAAATATATTACATTATTTAAAACTAAGTCAATATGTGGCCCACAGGAATGCTTACATATGTTTTTCTATTTGAGGTTGATCCCACTACTGTAGAACAACCTCCTTGTCAATGTACAAAACTGCATCCTTACCCAGAAAATCACCCTTACGATGACAATTAAAATGAAAACAAAAAAGTTCAGCAACACCAACTACCATATTTACTGCACCTGACAGTATATTCTATGTTCCATACCAGTACTGTTGAACTCAAATACAAATGGGGACTTCTAACCCACATATAAAGATCTCTAGGTACATATTGACTCATAAAAAATCTCATATCAATATTATCTATGTTTTACTATATTTTATTTTTAAAATACTTCCCGGGGACAGCCAGTGGTGCAGTGGATAGAGTACCAGCCCTGAAGTCAGGAGGACCTGAGTTCTTATTTGGCCTCAGATACTTAACACTTCTTAGCTGTGTGACCCTAGGCAAGTCACTTAACCCCAATTGTCTCAAGAAAAAAAATACTTTCTGTTTACATTTCAACCTGCTTCAAACCACTCTGGGGAATGTTGTAGGCAATAAGCTGCATGTCTGATACTATATTTTACATACATCAACACAGGTAGGGAAGTATGTTTTCTTACTTTTTCTCTAGAACTGAGTATGGTCATTGTAATTATACTCTATTTAGTTTCATTTTATTGTTCTTTCTGTTTAGAAAGTTCTAGCAGTTGTATAAATTATTTGTTTGGTTCTGCTTCCCTCAATTTATAATAGTTTATATGATTTTCCCTATCTTTATTTTAATTCTTCATATTTGTAATTTATTTCATTACATTCATGTACCACACAATGTGTCTAGTCATTCTTTACTGAATAGGTATCTATTTTATTTCTAGTACTTAGCTATTATAAGAATTTCTACTATTTACAAAATATTCACGAACATGAAACCTTTAATTTAATATTTGACCTTCTTGAGGTATATGTGAGGCCTCTGGGTCAAAGAGTATGGTCATTTTAATTCCCTTTTTTTTCTGAATAATTCTAACTGATTTACAAAGTGTTGGGCTAATCCCTAGATCCAACAGTGTAAAAAGTAATGTGTTATAAAGGCTATGGGACTACAGACATAGCCTTTATAACATTTATTATTTTTTATTATATTTGCCAATTTGGCAAGTATAATGTGAAACCTCAGACTTGTTTTGACTGGCATTTCTTATATTATAAGCAATTTTGAGCAATGTTTCATATGGTTATTAATAATCTATAATTATCTTTAAAGAATTTTTTAATTCATATGTAAAAATTTTTTCTATGGCAGTCCCCTGACATGGTCACCCAATCTCTGCTAATATTCAGCTTTCCAGTGTAGGAAACTCACAGTTTTGCAAGACAGTTTATTCTAATGCAAACCATTCTAATTTTTATCCTATGGATTGTTACAAGATGATTTTTTTAAGCCATGGTGACCATAAAAAAACACACAAAAAAATATAAAATGGCTCTGGTAAGTGTAGGCACTTAGTGTTTGCTAAATTTGAATTAAGGATTCATTACCTCATCTTACATAAATCTTTAACTTATCCATAGATAATACAAAGTGGAAGGGGGAAAAGGCTTTTAATTCTATTGTACAGGTAAGAGGATTTCTATAATCAATAGTTGGACAAATTTCTAAAACTGGATATGGTTGCTGGTATGGTCAGCTATCATCAGAGAAAAAAGGAAAATAAATATGGAAAACAAACTGAAAAATGGCATATTTCACATTAAACTGTTGTGACAATAAGACCTGTGATCTACATCAATTCAGGTCATCTTAGACATATGGAAATTTTCAAAAAGAAGCAAACCTATATCCAAGTTCTTACAAATCAAATTCTATTGCAGATAAGAAAGCTTTGTCATTACCCAAATCCCAATTTTTCACATTTTAGATTTTCAATAACCTTAGTATGAAAATAATAAAATTAATCAGATTATCTGAATATCAAGTTGCAAAGTATATGATGACTCTGTTCATATATTTGAAAGTTTTCATGTGAAAGGGAAGTAAGACTTATTCTGTTTGGTTTTTTCATAGAACCAAGAGCAATTAATAGAAGTTGCAGAGATACAGATTTAGGTTAGATAAAGCTTCCTAACAATTGAAGCTATCCTAAAAGGATGGACTGCTTTTGGAAGATCTTCTAGGTCTTCAAGTACAGGTTGGATGTCTACTTATCATGGATGCTATAATTAACTGATATTCCTTACTTGCATGAGTTAGATTAGATGGTTACTGAGATTGCTTCCAATTCTCAATTGTTATGACTAGTTCAGACTTTTCATTTACAAATGAAGACAATGAAACCTAGAAATTCGTTAATTAGGTTACTATCACTAAGATTTCAATATTGTGTTCTAAAATGAATGTTAATCATTCATTTCTTGGAATAATTTGCAATATTTGACTTTTATTCTTATGTTAAAAAGCCTAAGAAAGTTATAGGTACACTTCCAACACTCTAAAAGTAATTAATTGAGATTTAGTACTAAGCCTCAAGACATTTCTGCCCTTTGCTAATCAGGAATCAGTCTTATATCCTTCCCCAAATCCAAATCTTAAATAACTAATAGGAAATTATTTAGAATGTTCTCCAAAAGAAAATAAAAATTTTCAACAAAAAAAAAATTCTGTCCTCTATTTTTAAAGACTTTACAAACAAAAGAGATTCAAATACACAGGTGATTGTTTTCAACAATTTAGAATTAAACAAGAAAATGTTGTTGAAAATGTTTTTGATTCTACCACTAGGTTTTATTGCCCAAGGTTACTGATAACAAAAAATTCATACCACCTGCATAAAAATATTCATAGTATCATTATTTTGGTAGCTATAAACTGGAAGTAAATTAATCAGTACTGTACCATAAAAATGACTATACATATAAAGAAATATGGGAAGACTTTTATGAAGTAAAGCATAATGAAAAAAGTAGAACCAAATAAACAATACATGCATTGGTTACCATTATTGAATGAATTTGCTAAATAAAATTCAAAATAATATAGTAGATAATATTGGGACAAACTTAGTAATGTTAAAACATATATCTTTCTCTGCTTTTAAAAGTGTAAAAAATTATAAAAGTATAAGGTTGTATGCACCATCTATCAGTTACAGTCATGCTTTCATGTTCTTTTGATTAATTGTATTGCAGGATTACATTCTATAGATTTATGAGTTTGCCTGGTTTAGTTACAAATTTAGTTTTGTCTTGTGTCAAAACAAAATTTACTGATAAAAAAAAAAATCAGACCCAAAATCATGTCAACAAAGCTAGAATGGTGTTCTAATTCCTTTTTCAATACCAAATTTCAAACAAGATGGATTTCATTTTCATTGCATTAACTTCTTCTGCAAAGGTGAAAGTTTTAACTAAGTTTAGAATTTTTACTATCACATCATGCAAATTGATTAATGGTGTTCCAAGCAGTATGTATAATATATATTATGATATATAAAAATATATTAAATATAAATAAACATATAAAATATAATTTAAAAAAAAAACTTTTATCCATTGTTAGGTAAATACAAACCTGAGTACCAAGTAACAAGGGAAAAAATAAGATGATGGCAAAACTACACAGTCATATAACAGGATTTCCCTTTTTTTTTTTTTTTTTGCTAGTTTTAAACATGAAAAATGTATTTTAAACACTTGCATTTGCATACCCTTAAACCATGTAGTCCATTATTATGTTCAGAAGATTTAGCTAAGAAATTATCTCACCTGCAAAAAAACTCCCACAAGTCCAGATTTTGAATCCTCTGAATTCTTTTAATTCGGTTGCTATCCACAGTTTTCCCAAAGAGATTAGCAACCTCATTGTATTCATTCGTTTGCTTGTGCAAAGGAATAAGCTGGAAAAGAGGTTTGCATAATTTTGGTGGTATATTTTTTTATTCTTTTACAAGTTCTATTATGCATAGTAAGCCCTGAAGTTTCTGTTCTCACCTGATAGGGTTCTTCAGTATTCACATTCTCCCAGTGGGATGGTACAGGAATAGCCTCGTTTTCACAGATGTAACTTCAAATACAAGGACAAAAAACAAACAAAACAAAAACACCACACATTAGAAAGTCTCTGTAACTATCTGCCAACTTTCTTATGACAGTAAATTCTGGTTTTGGGGTTTGGGGAAAATGTGAGGCCTCAGAGTAGGAATTTAGTGAAAAGTTTCTAATCCAACTTGCAAGTTACAATTCAACAAATATTTATTAAATACCTACTATGTGCAGATCATTTTGTTTGGCATAAGAGATACAAAGACAAAAACAAAATGCTCTTTGTCTTCAAGGAGTTTATAATCTATTTAAAACCAATATTTGGTTATAACTGCCCAGGTTTTTTCTACGACAGAAATGAGATTACAAGGAAAGACAAAGACAAATTTAACTAAGAATCTTCTCGGTTTAAAAAGCCTCCAGGCTTCCCCATTGTCTAGTTAATAAAATCCTGAAGCTTTGGCTAGCATTCAAGGCTAGTCATAATCCAACCTCACCCGATCATCCTACCCTTATCTGCCACCTCTGACTGCTCCATTACAAATTTCTCTTACTTTATCAAGAGCAGATTATTGGCCATTCTCCAAAAACATTTTGTGTTTTTGACTTCTACAGTATTCAAACTCTCCACCTGGAAAGACTTCTTCTCCTTACCCATCTCTACTTATTAAAATCGTATTTGTCCTTCAAGGCCCAATTCATATTCTGCTTCTTAGAGGAATCCTTTGCTGATGATCTCTATTGTAAGTAATCTCTGTTTCTTCTGAACCTCCAAAGCACTTTACATATCACGTTTGGCATTAATAACTATAAAAATTAAAAAATCCCTGACATGTTATATTCATCTTTTTTGGTCTACTAAACAGATAGCAAAAGACAATGATTGTCTCTTACTTATAATTGTATCCCCTGAACAAGTGACTTTCATATAATATACCATTCAAATATCTGTTAAAAAATGAAAAAAAAGAAAGAAAGAAAAATCTCCAAAGCTCTCTATTTAACTCTAAGAATAATCAGCTTTTAATTTTAAACTGTAATGCTTTATAGCAAAGATTCTTGATCTTTTTTTGGAAACCTCTAGCAAGTCTGGTGAAGATAATGGTCCCCTTTCTGAGAATAATATTTTTAAATGTATAAAATAAATGGGATTGCAAAGGAAACCAATACATATATTTACATACATACATACATAGACATACATATGCATATTTTTTAAAAGCCAATTTCTGTCCCTTAGGTTAAGAATCTCTCCATTACAGCATTCTAAACTCATCATACATTCTCCTTGTTAGTACTCAACCCACTCCATCCCAATCCTACCTTGGGATTTTTTTCAAATTGTCTTTAATGAAACAAAGAAAAAGTTCCTGACTCCACTGGCAAGTTTTCCATAGCCCAAAAGTGCTATTTCCATACATATTTTCTATTCTTAGTTCACATTTTACTTCCAGATTACAAATTCTTTGAAGAAAAGGTATTAATATTCTATATACAGTATAATCTCTATAATCACTACCTTTCGATCATGTATTTGGAGGTATGCTCAATAACATTTAATAAGTAATTATAGTAAAATACAAACAAAAGTCCAATGGAGAAGTGTGAAGGAGAAGATATGTTTATCAACTGAAAAAAATTAAGGAGAGAAAAAAGAGCACATAGCTATTTCTCTACAGATCATTCTGTAACATGACATTCAGCTTAATTTTAAATGCTCTGGGAAAGAAGAGGGGTTTCAATACTTGCGTGATGAGTCATTTGAGACAGGAGAAAAATAGCAGATTTTCTTCTCAATCTTATTTAATGTAAATAACCAAAAATATTTATCTTCCTTCTCTAGGATTTATTATCTTCCTTTTGGGGTCCAGAAAAGATCTCTCTAAGAATAATTAGGCAAAAAAGAAAAATGTTTCTGAAATGCAACACCTGAAAATAGAAAACTGTGCTGCTGCTATACCACAATGAAAATTACTTGACTAAACAGCCATATTTCCTAGAAGTCCTTCCATATGTATATTTTATTCCTTAAGTAAATGGAATTAGAAGTAACACAAACAATTCACTAAAGGGTTTAGATTAGCAACTACATGGCAGAAAAGGAAGAAAGAATATGGAATCTGAGTACTTCAATTTAAATCCTAGGTTCAAGCTATGACAACTGGTTAAGTCCTATTGTTTAAACTTCTCATTTTTGAAATCATGATAATAACATTTGCTTTAACTAACACAGTGCTACTATTGTTAAGAGCAAACGAAATAATAAAAGGCATTTGGGAACTACAAAGCATTATATAAGTGAATTGTTATTACAGGTTTTCAAAAGGTCTTTTCCATCCCCATTCCTGAAACTTACCTTACAGGCTTTAACGTGATTAACAACCGGTTTTTAACTACTATATGATTTGTTCTAGAATTGTTTTAAGGCAGAAAAGATGAGAATCACATGAAAAAAGAATACTGCTAGCGCATATCATGATTTTACTGCACACATAATAGGTACATAGTGTTTCTTCAGTCGTATTCAACTTCTGACATCACTTGGGGTTTCCTTAGCAAAGACACTGGAGTGGTTTATCAATTCCTTTTCCAGCTCATTTTGCATATGAGGAAACTAAGGCAAACTAGATTAAATGACTTGCCCAAAATCATCCAATATATTCAATAATTCAAGTGTCTGGGGCCGGATTTGAACACACGAGTTCCTGACTCCAGTTGGTGCACTCGTAATAGGTATACTGATTACTAACAGATCTTATCAATAAACAGAGTTCTATAATATGTTTTGTGAGTTTAATGAAAAAGAGAAGTGGGAAAAAATATCTTTACATTCATGCCCCCCACAAATTATACAATAATTCCCCCCATCCAATACTTTAGTTTTCCGCCAGTAACCACAGGTAACTTCTGCGGTCAACCGCAGTCAAGCACAGACTAGAGCTGAGCAGTCTACCACCACCACCACCACCACCCACTTCCTCCCCCCACCCCCACCCCCCCTGTCCCCGGCAGGGAGCTGGCACACGACTGAGGACAAGTGGGGATCGGGGACACACACGCCTAACCAAGCACTGATGGATGGAGACAGAAATGCAGGCGGATGCTGGCCAATAGCTCTTGAAAGCAGCCAAACAGCCGAGCTCTCTCGGCCGTGATTTCCACGGCTGCCATGGCTGCGTGAGCTGCACGATGTCTGCAGCGGCTCCGGTGGAGGTCCCACTACGGAGGTCTGCAAAGGTAGAAGCGGCGGCGGCAGACCGCTGCTCAGTTATTCGGCTTTTACTTGAAGGGCTCTTTTAGGGTCCTTTTTACTAGGGTTTTTTTTTTTTTGGGGGGGGGGCGGGGAGGGAGTGAGTTGGAGGGAGAGTAGAAGAAAATCACAGAGTTCTGTCCCCTGGGCTAAAAACAAAGCACTGTACTCAACAGAAAAGTTAAGGTAGGTATTAAAAGCTAGAGAACTGTCAGATGAGGTTAGGAACTGTTCCCCCAGATGGGATCAAGGGGAAGGAGGGGTATTATATTCTGATTCTCTTTACTCTTACCTGAATGCAGTGATGGAAAAGGGGGCCCTCTTTATTGAGCGCTGTTTTCCAGTCGTCAGATTCATTTGCTTCATCACTGAATACAGAGCCGCAAAACAAAAAAAAAAACAAAAAAAAAAAAAAAAAATGAAATACAAAACTAAAATATTTCCACAAAGACATTTAAGCATTATAACTTAACAAGGAATTATGATGCTTTGAGAAATCTCAGAGTAAGTACTTGGGGGAGGGGGAAGCGCAGAGAACTTCACCTCATGCCCATTAATTATCTCATAAAATGATTACTCAAAGGACTGCAGCTTTACTGCTTAAATTAGGCTGATATGAGAGGTTAATTTCACACAGTACCCATGATGCTAGGTCTTTCATTTTTGCATCATACTTAAGACACAAAAGTGACTGTAAGGTGTAATAACTCTTAAATTTGGGAAAATTTAGAACAATAAAATAAGAAAGAAACTACAATGCCAAACCTGGTTTGGGGGGGAGGGGGAGGGGGAGGGGTAAAGTTCTCTCAATGCTTTAGAAAATTTTACCAAAAAATAAAAAGATGATGAGACCAGAGTTCCCTTTCAAAACTCAGAGACTTTTTTAGAGATAACAATTTGCTTTCTCTTCCATATATTTTAAATTAAAACCAGAAAAATAACAGAATATAGTCATGACCATAAATGTTATATACAAACTTATTAAAATAAAAAACCAATTAAAAGCACTTATATTTCTCCCTTCCTCATCCTCCTTCTCACCCCTTCTTGCCCCCCTCCCAATATTTTTTAAGTCTTTCTATACATAGCTACCAAAGCTGAGAAGTGAATCTGAGAGGCTGCAAGATCTTGGCCAACTTACATTCTGAATGGAATCACTTAGTCATTCCAAGATGAAATAGTCCATATATCGGACAAATAATGTGGAGCTAGACTTGGTTTGGATCTGTGAGATCAGTAAAATATTGGAGAGGTGCTGAGCTTAATTAATTCTAATATTATTTCCAAGTCAAAATCTTATGAATCACCATGAAATATTGAATTAAAAAGGTATCTTCTTGCTGAATTCTCGTTGTGCTATATTGGCAACAAAATTGTATAGGTGTTAAGTAAGACAATCCACACATGTAGCTCTAATTCAATATGCCTCCTTCCTGAATTACAATTATTTTTTTATCTTTCTATAATGCTGTTAGGTTTATGGAAGAGAACCTCAGTAAGCTAGTAGCAGGAGGGTAAGAGGGACATGACTGTCCCTCATGGGGTTTATGTGCCCTTAAAAAAAAAATACAATTGATGGTACTTTTATCACCATAAAGAATTCTTACTCTTTGATAAAGATATATACTACTGAAACTGATGGGATGAGCACTAATAAATGTACTATATTTTCTGATGAATGGTATCTATATAAGTTATACTATGTCAGTAGTAATTCCAAAAAAAGAATCTACACAGAAGATTGAGTCCACCTGACATCTTCCTTCTGAATATTCGGCAGCAAAACAACTCACAGACAATTTTGGCAACCAACTTCTTATTTATTTTTTCCTAAAAGTGTTAACAACTTATGAAGAGCTTTGAATGTAGGGTATGTGGCCATAATTCTTGAAAAAAATAGCCTGTTAGAAAAGGTGGTAGTAAAAACACTTAAATATTTAATGGCAACTTTTTAGGTATCTGTATTTTAGATATTTATCTGTTTAAGCAAGTTTCACTACTGACAACACCATGAAGCACTACTAATGCAATCATATAAGTCACTACTTAAAATAACATGGAAATAGGTATAAAACTGAATTGCATAACAATCAAAATATACTCTTGTTTTAGTCTAGGCAGCAAACAGCTGGCTGAATCTAGAAACTTATAGTAAAAGGAATTAATGCTAATTTTCACATTGTATCTGAGAATGGCTATGTGACATGAATAAAATACAAAATATAAATGGTTTCTAGATTAGCAAGTAAATGTGTGGAAGACCCAAAAGAAAAAGATAATAGTAAAACAAAAAAAATTAAAATTAATTATAGTACAGTTTTACATCAAAGAAAAACATAGAGCTTTTTTTTTTTTTTTATTTGGTGTGATATTATGTTATTGACAAGTCATTTAAGTCCTTTCATTTCTTCTTGATAAGGATAAAGATAAATTTGCTTCTGGTTTTCCTTCTGCTCCTGAAGGACAGTGGGAGAATGAGTGAAAGAGCAGCACTACATGATTCAAGGTATATTATAATCCGTATATCCATATATAAAATGCCTATATACTCAACTGATTTTAGATCAATAGGGAGGCAGATTTCAACTTAAGAGAAGGAGAAATGACACAGCTGTCCAAAGTGGAATAAACTGCCTTGGGAAGTTCCTGAATACCGGAGGGATGCAAAGAAAGAATGCATGACTACATGTCAGGGATATTATATAGGGTATTCTTCATATTAGTGTTTGGACTAAGTAATCTCTGAAGTCTCTTTGAACTCCTGGATTTTATTATTCTATCAATCAACAAGAAATTATATTGCTGTACTAAATACTATTAAACACAACAGTTTTTCCTCATATTTTGCACATTACCCCCTCACTATTTTACAATTAGGCTAGCTAATTATTGCGCACTTTACCTCATCAACACGAATTATATATAAAGACAAGTATTAAGGAAGAAACATACCTGCAAAATCTAGCTTGTAGCTGTATTTGGAAGTAGTGAAAGAAATAGAACCAATGGGGTTTTCTTTGAAGCTTTTTTCAATATCTTCACTGCTAACGGAACACTGAATATTGGTGTCCGGCTTTAAAATAAATCAGAAAGTTGTATTTTACTTCATGTACAAATCAATAATTTGGTCAGAAAGACTATAAAGTTAGAGATAAAGCAAATATTAAAGGTTTCAGGCACTTCATATTTTTAAGAGCATAGCACATTAGCAAAAAATAAAATTGTCTATTATCTTTTTTAATTTCAAGGAAGGAAGCTTTATAATCACCCTAACTTTGTTCAGCATTTTACAATCTTTAAAATCACCATACCTTAGTAACTACTTATATTTAGGTTTGCAAAAAATTTCACTCGTCCACAAAATCTAAACCTGTTGAGGGCAAAATTGATCACATTTATTGATCAAATTTATTATTATACTTCCCAAACAAAATTCCAATGGAAAAAAAATCATGTTAGCATTGATCAAATTTATTTTAAGTAAATTACTCTTCCATTAATTTTTAAATTTTTCTTAGCATTCACACCAATTTTCCTGGAAGTCCTTCAATCAAAAACTTTTGATACCTAATTTAAAACCCTTGTGCTAAACAAAAGAAGTGGAGATACCTGAAACATGTGCCACTTCCCACATTCTGCCAAGTAAAACCAGCCCCACTGAGTATCTGATGTGTCCATCTCATTCATTCCATTGGTGTTTGGTTTTGAACAGAATTCTTCTGTGGTTCTGTGAAACATTGCCTGAAATGTCAGAGAAAGAGGGAGAAAGAAATTTCCTTGTAACCAATGATTTGAAAAATGCCATGTCAATTCAATGTTTTTCTTTCCAATAAATTTCATTTCAAGAGTCTTTTCCACTCAGGCTTTTGTACCTGTCAATTTAGTCTATCTAATTAAAACAACATTTTTAAAATGTTAAAATTTCATTGTTGCATTTAGGAATCAGGTACGTGAATTTTTTTTTTTTATCAAATATCATATCATTAACAGAAGTGGCATACTTGCCAGAAAATTTCCATTTTAACATCTCTTTTGCCAAAAGAATCAACAATTATAAATTAAGACCAATTCCATCTGAACAATGCGGGGGGAGGGGGGTAAGAAAATAGTACCCATCATTATTTTTTGAATGAAATTTTCTCTACAAAAATCCAAGAATTTATCATTCAGGAAAGGAGTAAGAAAAGAAGAGAAACGGAAGTTTGGGAGGAGTTTTCTTCCTATTTTACAATTTAAAATTGATATTAATTAAAATTAAGGTATTAAGAGATTAAAACATTGCAACCATTGAGGGCTAAAGGATTTAAGATTTAGATCCATTTTGCTCAATGTTTCAAAAGACAAGATTTATCACAGTACTTTAAATAGCAAGACTAGGTTGGTAATCTTTTAGGATTTTTCTATATCTGCTTTCTTTTCTATTGAAGTTCATCTTTTTAGTGATCTTATGGTTAAGAAGGATGAAAAAAGGAACAGCAAGAATAGGATTAAAAATAAAGGAGGAAAGGAAAAGGAAGAAAATTGAATATGTAATTTGTTCTACACACAAAATTACCACAAAACTTGTTTTGGATTAGTGTTAACTTTCTAAAAATTTAAACACTTGGTTTCTTGGGATTCTTCTTCTATCCATTACCAGAGAAAATGGAAAAGTATCTCTATTCAGTCACTTTGCTAAAATACTCAGGCTAAGTTCTAAACCTCTGGATGATGTTTTGGGTACAAATTTTTCTTGGTTTTTTTTTTTTTTTTTTTTTTTTGGTACCCCTGAGAAGAAAAAAGCTATGGGTATCATGGTTGCTATCTTCAAATATCTGATGAATAAAAATTTATGCTATGCAACTCCAAATGGCAAGGTGTAAAATCGGTGGGTGGAGTGTTTGTTGAAAGACAAAGAGTTACATTTAAGCTGAATATAAAGATAATATCTTCTAACATTAGGACTATCCAATAATGAAATATACTGGCTTGTATCCATCATTGTAAGCCTTAAAATGAAGTTGTATAACCATTCATTAAAAATGATGGAGAAAATGGGACTAGATGATCTTCAAGCTTCCTCTCTTAAACTTCTTGGATTCCATGAAATGCCCTCAAACATGTTTCAGAAATTACTCATCTTATAGCAAAATCTATTCTAGAGTGAATTGTGAAATAAAGATTCAATGTATTTACCATTACTACTGAAAGTTTGCAAAATGCTTTTGCTAGTTTATATTATGTTTTTTCCTGCCACTCAAAGTATCAGAAGTCACAGTTCTCAACTTAATCATGGGAAAACCAAGCTACGAGGTAATAAAATTATTTTGTCCATGGTTGCAGAATTAGCCATAAAACATATATATTTGTACCTATTTTGGTAAATATTAAGGGTCTCTTAAGCCTCACATATGGTTCATATCCCATAAATTCTCTGGTAAACTATATAAAAAAGTGTTCAGAGAAATGCAGTTCTTTTTGTTTTGTTTTGTTTTGCTTTGTTTTTTTAAGGGAGGCCATTTGATACACCAATTGGCAAACATAGTAAAAGACGCTAAAATTCAATACTGGTATTACCCGAGAAAAATTAGCCTGCTAATACATTGTTAGTGGAACTCTGATTGGTTCATTCTTTTTTTAGAAAACAATATGGAATTGTATAATAAGAATTACAAAAATACTCACACACCAATTAGATGGTATAAGGCATAGAGTGATGGGACCTGGAGTCAGAAAGGCATGAGTTCAATTCCAACTTTGGATACTTACTAGCATTGGGACTCTGGGGAAGTCACATAACCATTAGGTTATTATGTTTATTACAGTTTCCTTAACTGTAGAAATGGAGGTAATATAATAGCATTTACCTCAAAGAGTTGTTGTAGGATGAAATATTTGTAAAGTGCATAGCACAGTACATTCTACATATAACAAATGCTTATTCTCTCCTCTCCCTCTAGTGATTTTCACTCAAATCATAAACCAACCTTTGAAGACTAATTCCTGCTGTATTATCATTTTTTAATTTTTAATTTGTGGAATGAAACAAGCATTTTCATAACATATTAAAATAAAAGGCAATTGGCATATTGAAATCACAAATCTATGTAAAACTTGCTATTCCTTTTAAATATACAGCAAAGTTATGTTAGGCATTGGCGTCTTGTTGGTTGCCTTAAAAAACAAAAAATGATTTTCCCAAGCTTTTGATATCTTCCCTACTTTCAAGAAATCTTGAGAATATCTTTCAGTACCCTCAAATTTGTGTTGCCTATAGCGTAGACCTTCTCTGCATATATTTATTCTCTAATTCATCTGTTTTTGGTTTTGGTTTTCTTCCCATATTTGATTCTTTAGTGAGTGACCCTTCCACTTTTCCCACAAGCACATGAAAGTTTGTGATATTAAGAGTTCAAATATAAGCTCCATTGTCTTTGAAAATGAAGTTTGTTATTTAAAAAATCCTTAAGAGATTTTTCCATTATTTCTGTATTTATTGTCCTTCCAATTTCATCTGTGAATGACTTTGTTAAAATTTTGCTTTGTTAGGACATAACAATAATAACAATAAGTATCCTTTAAGTAAATGTCTTTGAAGTTTGCAAAGCATTAATTACATTTTATCTTATTTGATCATGCCAAGCTTTCTTTAAATTAATTTTTCCCTCTATTGCTTCTTGCTGGAGGGTTGAGTTTTATTATTGTTGGGTTAGGTTTTTAGTTTTTTTGTTTTTTGTTTTTGAGGGAGAAGAGTGTTGGAGTACTGATCCTAATCTTATACCATCTTTCTGTATACAATTTCCCATTTGAATTTGTATTTTTAAATGGTACTTGTTTGCTTTTGGCTAACATCATTTTCCCCTTAGCCAGGAAGTCAAATTTACCTTTTAGAGCTCTTTTGGCCCACAGTTCAAATTTCTTATGAAGTTGTTATAATCAGTACTGATGTCCTTTCCTCCAGGTTAAGTCAATAAATTGTTTAAATGGATCAGATTTGATTTGTTTTAATTGCACACATTTTTTTCTCTATATCCTTCTAATTTTTATTAATTGCTCTAATGTATCTCTCGTCTCACTTTATATAGGTAACCTATTCAATTATAATTTTTGCAACAGAAAATATAATTCTTTTTTGTGTGATGTTATTCAGTATGACTGGTAACTATGTCTAATAACTTCAAATACTTTGACTCAGAGATTTCATTTCTAGGCACATACTGAGATTAAGGACAGAAAGTTTTTATATACCTCAATATATTCATATCACCATTTTTTATAATAGTGAGTATTAAAGTAAATTTTTATTTGAGGAATGGTTAAGTAAAGTGTGGTACATTAATAGAATATTACTATGTCATAAGAAATGATGAATACGAAGATTTAAAAAAAAAACCTTTGAAAGACATCTATGAAAGGAGAACAGGAAAACAATAAAATGTAAAATTTGAGTGTAGGGACTATTTCATTGTGTATTTTCAAACATTTAAAACATTGCTTGACATAGAAAGTACCAAGCATTAATAAATGCTTGTTGAATGACTTCATCAATAAATGAAGTATGCAAATAAAATGTTTATACTTATATGTTTTCTTTTTGTGTCTTCATTTTTGTTCTTGTTCATATATCTGAATACTTACATGGCTGCTCAAAGTTAAAGTAAAATTTAATTTACAAAAAAGATAGCAGTATTGGCTCCTCTTAGAGAAGGATAGCATCTTCTTTCACTGATAACAAAGATTCTGTTATTCTCCTTTCAACCCCTACAAGAGAATGATTGCCAACATGAAGAGAAGTCACTTTCTCCAAGCCAAGTAAATCAGAGATTGCAACTGCTTTTGCCTTTCCCGGAAAATTTAGCTTTTTTTTTTTTTTTTTTTTTTTTAATAGCAGGAACACTGGCCACAGTTAGGTAAGGACTGCTTTTTTCCGGTACCTAAGCTATTTTGAAAGGAGCTAAATGTCCACCTTAGAATTGGTGATGTTAGCTGCTTTGGACAGCTTAGCAACTCTTTTATCCCTGACCTTATGCTTATTTGAAAACTCCTTATGACTGTAAAATCTCAAGAGATTTCATGATACCATCTTAAAAGAAAATAATGTGAAAAAATAAAATTGAATAATTGCTCTTTAACTATTTTGATTTCACACATAAAGTTATTCTAAAGACTTTTTAACACAGACCAGGAACTATGGATAGGGTTAAAGTAACATAGCACAACTGATGTTAAATCAACATTGTATATGCATGCTATTGAGACTAAAGAGGCAAATACAGAACTAAGAGAATTCTTAAATTATGTGTATATAATGTTCCACGAACAAGTGAAATTTTGCAAATATTTAACTCTCAATGATCTGGATTAGTAGAAGAGCTAACACAAATCAGAATTTCTATTTGGTTTTAGAATATATTACAGCCATCCTTTGACATTTGGGGACTTAACATTTGTGGTTTTGGTTATTTGCAGGCTGGCCATGGATAATTAAATTGAAATTTTTGGAGATTTGCAATGAACTGAGAAAATACCAGGTGATATGAGTATGTTAAAAAAAAATTAGTAAGTCATAAATACTGCATATTGTTATTTTATCATTTACTACCATTAATATGCACACATAAATTTATTATAAACAGTTAAATTTTATTAAAAGTTTCAGTGCAATAGATACTCTCTTTGGAAACCCAACCTTGTCTCTCTACCATCCAAATTCAGACTGGTAATTTTCTCTGCAGTGATCTTTTGTATGTTGCACTTTTCCTAAAAGAAATTCTTGAAGTAGATGTTTTCTTATGCAAGATATTAATTTCTCATAGAAATTGCAACTTTTATGAATATTTTACTTATTCATTCACTTGTTTATGTGTTATTTTGTTTTGTGTATTCAAAATTATTAAAAATAAAGATTTAGGGTCTAGTTATTTCTAGTTTTTCACATTCATAGGGTCCTGTGCCCTGAACCGTGAAAGACAACTCTATATTCTAGGGTAGTGTTGGTTTATTTTTTTGTTTTTTGTTTAATAGTAAATGTTATCTTATGCTTGGGCTAATATGAACAGTAAGTTGCATTCTTGAAGCAGAAGAGAGGAAGAAGCCTAGAAGTATAACTCCAAATGTTAAGGGCAATTCAACGTTTAAGTTTTATCATGGATAATACAAATGTGGATAACTTAATATAAAATCTAATGTTTGTTTTGAATATTCGTCTAATTTTTAGGAAGAACATCTAAGTCTGCCAGAAATCATTAAATGTAATTATTCAGATTTTACAATAATGCTGAAATAGACATTAATTATATGCCTGAAGATGGAGCGCTATCATTATTAGAGCACTTATCTTGAAATCAACAGATAGCAAGAAAATATTTGTTTATTTGATGAAAACGTAGGTAGATTTCTCACAGGAATCTTTAAAGGTGATCGGATAGGTGCAAAGTGGGGTCTCAGAGGGCAACTGAATTCCACAGCTCTTCCACCCTTCCCCATTACGGAAGTTATATTGCATTGTGGGTGTCAAAGTGATGGTCATATTTGCCAGTACTGTGGAGTGGTAAACTAAAAAGTGAGCAATAAGCCAGGGCACAGCGGCTCTCAACCTCTTCAGGCAACCTACTATTGTTCCGAGATCCTCCCGATCCGCCGAATCCGCGGGATCCGCACAATGTGCCGGATCCAGGGTTCGCGGGGTCCGCAGGGTCCGCAAGGTCAGTGAGGTCCACAGGCTCCAGAATTTACTCACCTTCCGCGGAACGTCTGACAAGCAGGCAGCAGACTCCACAGGATACGCTCACTTCTAGGTACGTGTCTTAAAAGCGAGCTGGCGGATTACCGGCTTCCCGAGATCCCTCAGCTCCGAGGGTAGATCTTACAAACCCAGCTTGAACACCAGTATGCCTCGCGAATCCCTGAACTGAGCAGGGTCTGTACATTCTCCTTACGAAAGCACTGGAGATCTACCCAATATTGGCAGCTAATCAATGGCTATGGACCTAGGGTAAAGGGAGCAGCCAGGTGCCCCAAAAGCAAATATGAAGAATGCCTTGTTACCTAATACAAAAGAAAAGGAAAATGACAAATGTCGGAGGGAAAGCTGGATACTAAAGCCTGGTATTAGTAAGAGTTGTGAACTGAGCCAACCATCGTTGAGAGCAATTTGGAATGATGCCAAAGGCTATAAAGCTGTATATACTTACTGATCTAGCAACAGTACTACTGGATCTGTATTCCAAAGGATCCATTTGTACCAAAATGTTTCTAGAAACTCTTCGTGATGGCTAATTAAGGGTATCCCCATTAACTGGGGAACGGCTGAATGAGTGATATTTTCTTATAATGGAATATTATTGTTCTATAACAAATGAGAGCATGATGATTTCAGAAGAACCTGGAAAGGCTTACATGAATTGATGTTGAGTGAAGTGAGCAGAATTGGAAAATCATGGTACATAGGAACAGTAAAATTGTATGACGAGCAACTGTGAATGCTTAAGTTTTCTAAGCAATATAATGATCTAAGACAATACCAACGACTCATGATGGAAAAAAAAATGCTATCCACTTTAAAGAAAGAACTAATGGATTCTGGATATAGACAAAAATTTTTTTTTCACTTTCCTTTTGAGTTTTCTTTCACAAAATGACTAATATGGAAATATGTTTTACAGGATTGCACATGTATAATTTATGCCAGATTACTTGGGGGAAGGGGGTAGGAGTGAAGGGGAGAAAGAAATTGAAACTCAAAACTTTTTTAAAAAAGGAATATTAAAATTATTTTATAGAAAACAATTTAAATTGTTTTATGTGTTTGGGGAAAAATAAAATATCTTTAAAAGGTATTCCTAGCTATCATTGAAGAACTACAGAAAACGATTGGATCCATATATGCAGGGAGAAAACGCTCCATGAAGAGGCTATATAAATAACCAAGTACCATTCATGCTGCAGGATTATTCTGAGTATACCTGACAGAAACCAAATGGAATGCAAGGTCTTATCAGCCTTCCACTTCACTTCCAAAAGTTTCACTTTGTGAAGAAGAAAGAGTAACACTTATTCTTCTGGTGACTTTCAAAACATCCAGATAAATTTCTTATTTTGAATGTTCTAAAAAACTCCATTCTTTCCCCATTTCTCTTTCCCATCCCTATCATACATTCTGAGTAGGAAAAGAGACAATATTGCAATTCTGATTTGCTTCACAAATATTTAAGATTAACTTGTTACTTTTTTTTTTTTAAAGCCACTGAGATCAGAAACGGGATGTAGAGAATTATTTTTATGTTGTTGCAAACTATAGTTGATGACTGCTAACCTGCCCAAATGATTTGATTTTCTTCTTTTGAATACACTTAAAACATCGCTCAAATTGTAGTTCTCTGCACCTTTTCCCATTTTTCCAATAATATCTTAATGATTTTTTTTTTCATGAGCTAATGCCAACTTCATATTCTACCTGGCAATCTGGTTAGAGCTACAAGATAGAGACCCTGCTTTTAAAAAATGGCGGTTTTGTTTTGTATTGTTGGTACGTGAGCATTTGCATGATTGTTCCCCTTTGAAGTCAATTTAAACTACAAGAATTATAAAGAGAGGACTGATCAGCCTACAAAATAGATTAAGAGGCCAGATAATTACTTTTCTGATGAAGACCAAAGATTTCAGGTGTTGAATTTGCCAAAGAATGGTTTTTTTTAAAATCTGGATAAATGGCTAAAACTGTTATATGCATCTTTGTGTGTATATGTATATATATGATATTCACTGGGTTTTTGTAAATTCCGAAATATGAAAATTATCTATGGAATATTAAGATTTGGGAAAGGAAAAACCTACACAATTTTAAATTAGTAATTATTGAAAGTATATAATAAAAAAAATAAGAATGCCAGGTTTAGATATATTGTGACTACTGAACAATTTGAATATATGATTAGCCTATCTACTGCAGTTTATCTAATTGGTATAATAACTGATAAAAATAGCATACTCTTAACAAAAGAAGGTTTGCTATAACAGAATTATAAGTACATTGCTAAAAATATTTTAGAAAATGACTAGTAGGATAACATACTGGTGTAGAGCCATAATAATAAATCCACAAATCTTGTCCAACACATCAGATATTCTCTATTTGATAAAGCTAACAAGGAGGTGGAACTTCTTGATACAGCTGTCTCACTTTCATAGAAACATCATATAAACCTGGGGGTGGGTGTGTGAGAAAATATAATAGGTTGTACGGGAGAAGCTAATGATAGTGTATAAACAAGAGTGTCAAAGTAAATATAAATTAGTGGGTCTTTTTTTTTTTTTTTAAATTAAGGGTGCCTTGTCATAGGAAGCAGTATTTCTTGACTTTGGTCATGTCATATTTCTATACGAATAACAGATTACTGTATTTTTTATTTAATTTTTTTTAGCCTATGGAAATCTGTTTTTTGAATAGAGCACTTCAAATAATTGTAAAAAGAAAAGAAAATTATAGAAAAACACAGGAGGTATAAAACATATAAACCAAACCAAGAGGACCAGAACAGGATACTTGCAAATGGTACTTTTCAGGTCTTCAATGAAATAAGAAAAGAAAAAGCCCAGACATAATTCATCTAAAAGATAAAAAGCAGCTTCTTCCATTATTTCCTTCGGGTGCCATAAAAATTATTGCAAAAAAAATTTTTTGTCTCTTAAAGCAAATTTACGGCCTCTCTTTACTACCAAATAAAAATCTTGTTACATCCGAATGGAAATTTTTTTTTTCAGGTCACTGATTATGGAGGAGATGAGCCATTAGCTTTTCGGGGGCCCTAGGCTGAGTGGACAGACCTGATTTTGCTACTTAATGTGTAACCTTGAGTAAATCGTCACTTAAACAGTGCCTGGCACACAGTAGGCATTTAATGGAACACTGGCTGACTTCATCTCTTGGAGCCCATTTCCTCCTTTTCCTCCTGAGTGTTAGCTTTCCTTAAGTGCCTAGAATGGTATGGTCTGTAGTATCTAGAAGAATCGGAACGAATGAGCAAGAACTGCGTGAGCTTTTGAGTAGTGGGGGGAGGCGGTGTTGGGGAGGCGGGGAGGAGATAGGAAATTCAACTATGAAAGAAACAAGGCAGATTGAAAATCCTTCAGCAGGAAGGGGGAGGGAGGATTGCAAATCTAACAGTGATAAGAGGGAGATTGCAAATGCAGCAGTGAGAGGAGGGGGATTGCAAATCCCGCAGTGAGAGGAGGGGGACAGCAAATCCTGCAGTGAGAGGAGGGGGATTGTAAACCCAGCATTGAGAGGAAGGAGATTGCAAATGCAGCTGTGAGAGAAGGGGGGATGCAAATCATGCAGTGAGAGAAAGGGGATTGCAAATTCAACTGTGGAAGGAACAAGGTGGATTGCAAATCCTGCAGTGTGTGTGTGTGTGGGGGGTAAATTTGCAAATTCAGCTGAGAGAGGAGGGGGATCGCAAATCTAGCAGTGAGAAAAGGGGGACTACAAATCCTGCAGTGAAAGGGGGATTGCAAATTCAACTCTGAGAGGAACAAGGTGGATTGCAAAGGGGATTGCAAATTCAGCAGTGAGAGAAGGGAGATTGCAAATCCCGCAGTGAGGGGAGGGGGATGGCAAATTCAGCTGAGAGAGAAGGGGGATTGCAAATTCAACTGTGGGAGGAACAAACAGGTTCGTAAATCCGCAGTGAGAAGAGGGGTAACAAATTCAGCTAAAAGAGATCAGGAATTGCAAATTCAGCTGTGGGTGAAACTAGGTGGATTGCAAAGAAGCTGTGGGAGGGTCCCTTCTTCAGGATGGAGACAGACCAGAGGTTAAATCACCAATTTAGAGAAAGAAAGGGCCTCTTTAAAAGCCACTTAGCGCAACACCTCACTTTACACACGAGAAAAAATGGAAGCCCACAGGGATAACAGGTCTCGCCCACGGTAGCCAGCAAAAAAAAAAAAAAAAAAAAAAAAAAAAAGCAGATTCGGGATGTCATCCCTGGTTTTTCAGGGTCCGAGCCTCTGAGGGTTTGGGGGAGCGGGTACAACAAAGGGAGAAAGAAGCCCCTCTGCGACAGAACGCCACCAGAGGAGGAGGAGCCCGAGCCCGCCTCCCCCACCCCCACCCCCGGCACTGACCCCGACGCCGCAGGGCCGGAGAGACAAGGACAGTGACAGCGCCTGGCGGGGCGCGGCAGGCGACGCTCCGGGGGCCCGGGCCCTTCGCACGCGGAACTCGAAGCCCGGCCCGGAGAGGAGGGGGGGGCGGGAATTCGAAGGCTCCCCCGCCCCTCTCGTCCCCAGTCACAGCGCCGCCCCGCCCCGCCCCGCCCTGCCCCGCCCTGCCACTCACCGGATTCGCCTCCCACATGATGGAGGCAGGAGCGGGAGAGCCGCCCCCAGGGGGAGCGGGGTAGGGACGCCGGCGGCGGCTTTCCGGAGGGCCCTCGGAGGGCTCGATAGGCGGCTGGTCTGGGGGAACCCACCCCCGCGACTGCAACTAACCCCGGCGGCAACGGCAACCACTTTAGCCTACCGGCCACACTTCCGACTTCCGGCCACCCCAGAGCCACGCCCCCCCCCACCAACCCACCCGCCTGCCGGGGGCGGCCGCGGGGCGGGGCGGGAGAGGGAGGTGACCCGGGGAGCCTCCTCACCCCAGCCGCCCCGCCCCGCCCGAACGGGCCGCCCGCCCGGCCTCTGCAGGCACCTCCTACCCTCCAGAAGGGGAGCAGCCCCTGCCCTCAGGCAGCTTAGGACAGGCCGGGGGAGAGGTAGGCCCTCGGATCCCAGAAGGCCGCCCGAGGCCGCAGCCTTCAATAGGGAATAATTTGGTCCGGGGGGATGGGGAAGACGCCTCCAGTAAAGCTCCCCACATCTTTTCCCCCTTCAGAGGAATGCCATCCCGTCCAGTAAAAAGCCCATTTTCTAACCCCACGGTCTCGGAGGATCCTTCCCGGACTGGAGAAGACCTTACTATCTGGGCCTCCCAGCCCTTGGGGACCGGGAATCTCCCTCCCCGCCCCCCACGTCCCTTCTGCGGGATCCTCAGGTCAGATCCTCTCGCGACCCAAGCGATCCGCTCTCACGGATGGGATTTGGGGTTTACATTTTAGGATCGAGGTTTGCAGTCGGGAGAAACGTCTCCGAGGCCATCAAGCCAATGCAACACCTCATTTTTACAGAGGATGAATTGGGGGAGAGCGGCGGAAGGGGCGTCTGAGTTCCCCCGTTAGCTTCCCACCCCCCCATCTCCGTTTCTGGGGAATTTTGCAATCTGGGAGACCCTTAATCTATCTAGCCCTGGCAGGCTGACGGCTCTCTCACGACGTCCCTGAGGAAAGTTAGGCGCAGGGAAACAAAAGCCTGGAAATCCTAGAATGACAAGCCTTCATTTCAAAGAAATCTGTCCATCCCCGGGGTCACTTACTGTCCCAGGTCGGAGGGCTCCCGGATGATGTGTGGAAGGCGCCTCACCCCGCTCCGATCTGGGTCTCTTGCTACCTGCTGCCTGGAGCAGGGAAGTGTGGTGGCGCCTTTCTCTCTCCGGTTCCCTCCCTTTCCCTCTCCCCACCCCCCTCCTCCTTCCTGTCATTCCTCAGGTCCTTTTCGAATAGCTTACGCGATCCGATCCCCCCCAGGTTCTCCAACCAGACGGGCAAATCTATAGGCTTCTTCGATCTCTCTACGCTGTTTCCAGGGTTTTCATTGGATCGCCTCTGCCCACCGACCTTCCTCACGTCTTTAATCTCAACAAGTCACCATCCCCACTCATCGCCATGACTATCCCTTTGGGGATGCTGACATTTTATTTTCCCAGTTATGTGGGGAAAGGAGGGGGAAAGGGAGATGTCATAGTGTGTATTGCGGTTATTTGTGTTTTTCCCCCCTTCTTTTTATGCTGCAATGTCCAAGAAGGCAGGGTTCATGTCTCCTCTGATTTTTAGGTGATTTCTAGCACTTAATAAGTCTCTATACAAAGCAAGCACTTAATATTTGTTGAATTAAATTGAGGGGATGATTTCCCCTTCCCCTTCTTTATATCTACCTGACACGTACTTCAGAACTAACAGAAATTTTATTTTGTCATCTGCTTAATTGACATTTAAGGTTTTTTTTTTTTTTAACGGAATTTTTTTTTTTTTATGATGACCATGTAAAGGAATATTTGTGGGCTTCACGTTGTCACAATACTTGAGGCCAAGAGAGAGGCTTATTTTGGGGAGAATCTTTGAATTACATGTTCCAGGTGGGTTATGTGTTTAAAAAAAAAAAAAAAAAAAAGGCAAAATCACCAACGCAAAACCTGATTGCATTAAGACTCACTTTAAGCATACTGAATTCAAAAAAAAAATCTGAGTCTTACAAAGAAGGCTTATATTTTTTGTCTTCAGATTGGTGTTAAAAGGATGAGTTTTTGTATCGTGGAACAAGCAGTCTGAGATTGTTGAGAGTGCTGCAGAATTTGCCAGATGTAATGCAGCTCACTCCAACTGAATTTTGTATCGAGTTCATTGTCCTACTATATTGCCTATCCGAGATATATGTGCTAATAGTCTAATTCAGTGGGCTGCTCATCTAAATTCATGTCACAATTTGGAAAATAGGCTTTCTTCATTCTTTTGGTTTTCCAAATAAATGAAGAAAACCTCTGTCTCTCTTCTCCTATATCTCATTGAGAAGATTCTAGAATACTGGTACTTGATTCTATCTGCATTATCATCTACAAATAAGATTATCTGGGGACTTCACCATGTACAGGAAATATCTATTCCATTTGAGCTCTTCACAGGTCATAAGCAATTTTAGGAACATTTCCCTATTTTATGCCTCACTTGATGTTGATATCAGAGGGTCATTGAATAAAATTTTCTCTGTATTTGTAACAAGGAAGCTTATATGCGTGGTAGAAGTCTTGTTGAAATAGCACCTTTAAGGGTGTGTTTTGATCTATTAAGTTAGATGCTTTTTTTAAAAAAATGAGATCACATGACCAGAAAAATGACAGAGTAGGTATGTTTACCAAACATAGCAACCTGAAAACTCAAAAAAATGAGCATGTTACCATGTTACTAGATAAAGAATAATTCCAATTGAAAACATAAGACCAGAAGGCATAATCCTGCATAATTTACCTTAAACGCTAAATAAGCAATTAAAATATCAAATGATTTCAGAAATTTTATTTTTATGATAGCTTTTTATTTTTCCAAATACACACATAGAAAATTTTCAACATTCATCTTTGTAAAATTTGTGTTCCGATTTTTCTCCCTCTCTTCCCTCCTTCTTTCCCTAGACATCAAGCAATCCACTATAAGTTAAACATGTGCAATTCTTCTAAACATATTTCCATATTCATTATTCTGCATTAAAAAAATCAGGTCAAAAGGTGGGGAACATGAGAAAGAAACAGCGCCAAAAAAAAGGTGAAAATACTGTGCTTTGATCCACAGAATTTTAACAGTTAAAATTTCCATTTATCATTCCCACTCTCACCTCAGTCTATCCATAATCAAAATCAAAGCTAAAAAAAAAAAAAAAAAGGTAAACTGTGGATTAGAAGGAAAAAATATATCTTTGCATTCAATATCTCTGATAATCTGATATATAAAATATAAAGCAAATTAACATATAAAAGACCAAAAGCAGTTTCACAATGAATATGCTCAAAGGATGTGAATAGTTAAAGAGAACAGAAAAATATGAAAAACCATATGAAAGGGAAATTCAAATTAAAGCAAATTGAGGTTTTGCTCCATACATAGCAAATTTGGAAAGATAACAAAAGATGAGAAGGATTGATGTTGAAAGGGCCACAGAAACAGACACATTAATGCTGTGGGTGGAGAAAAATCAAGTCATCTCCATCCACTGCCAACCAACTGTCACTTATGAGGTAATTGGGCACACTAATGGAAAGACAGGAGGCAGGATGTGCTGACGAAGTCTGCTCACTACTACCACCTTCTCTTGGACCACTGTGGAGATGATCTAGGACTCTGAATCCCAAAGCCTTGGCAATTAGCAATATTCCCATACTCCTAACTCCCAATCTGATCCCTACAACCATCACTGAGGGGAGCAATCATTGTAGAAAAGGGTCACACCTTCCTTACCACAACCAACACCAATTACCAACTAATTTCCACAGATAGGCAAGTACTCTCAAGAGTCCTGGAAATAGCAGCATTCTCACTACCTGTCCTATTTTGGTTTCTGTAGCTATTATTGGGATGGCAATTCCTATACAGAGAGGGCTAGTCATTTCTACGAACTACTTACCAACTGACACCTACAAGGCATACAAATCAGTATAGCTAAAGCATTAAGGCATCTTGAGAAAGAGATGGGAGGAAACCTCTATCATGCAAGTTGGAGTGCCGCCACTACCTCAGTTTGCTCAACCATTCAGCTGAGTCTGACTCTCTGTGATGCAGTGGACCATAGCTTACAAGGCTCTTCTATCCATTATCTCTAAGTATATGCCAAATTCAAGTTCCTGTTCATTGTTTCTTTTTATTTTTAACTTATGGAATAAAATAAGCATTTCCATAACAAATTTTAAATGTATATAGAACTTGCACAATATATATATATACATATATATATATATATATATATATATATATATATATATAACTTACTCTTCCTTTCAAATATACAACAAAATTATCACGTAAATTTCTTTTTTCTTCCCTTCCTCCCCCATGGCTACCATTAGACACAAATAGATATGTGTGCTTCTGTGTATGTGTGAAATTTTTCTATATACACTTCTATTTATAAGTTCTTTCTCTGAATACAGATAGTGTATTTCTTCGTATGTCCTTTATAGTTAATTTAGATATTTATAATAAAATAATGTATTCACTAAAGTTGTTCTTGAAGCAATTTTGCTATATTGTATATAATGTTCTCTTGGTTCTGCTGATTTTGCTCTTATTTCATACAAGTCTTTCCATTTTTTTAAACATTGAGTTCATTTCTTATAGCACAGTAATTTTTTCATCACAATTATATACCACAACTTGCTCAGCTATGCCCCAATTGATAGGTATCCCTGCAATTTCCAGTTTTTTGTCATCACAAAGAGAACTGCTATAAACATTTTAGAACATATACATTCACCTCTTTTTCCCCTAGTCATCTTTGGAAACAGACCAAGTAGTTGTATTGTTGGGTCAAAGGGTATAGCTAGCTTAATAAGGTATAGATTTTATTCCAGATTGCTCTCCAAAATGATTGGATCAGTCACAATTCCACCAGCAATAAATTAGCATTCCTGTTTTTACACATCCAGTCCAACACTGGTCATTTGCCCCTTCTATCATTTTAGTCAATCTATTAGGTTCATTGTTTCCTTAATATCCACCTCATCCTCTGTCATCCTTTTTTTCCTTTTGCTTTCAATCTTTTACAACATAAGATCTTTTTTCAATAAGTCTGATCTTCACAGACAAAATATTTAAGCTTCAATATCTGACCTTTCAATGAATAGCCTTAACTTGATCTAATTGTCCAAGGACTCTCAAAATTCTTCACTAGCACCACAATTCTGCAGCACTCAGTTTTTCTTATAGTACAACACTCAGCCAAACATTGCTACTGGAAAAACCATACCACAGTTACACCCTCTCTTCAGACCCCAGTAGAAATAGCCCAGGACTATGAATGCACAAGCTTTGGGATTAATAGTACTTTCAGCCTAGGTCCTACAATCATCATTCAGGGATGAGGTTAATGAGGGTAAGGTATGGCAGTTATTTCTGTGGATTCTTTAGCTGCTGCTACTAAAGAGGAGAATTAACTAGGTGACTCAGGGAACAGATGACTGGATTTGGAATCAGAAATGCTCATTTTCATGAGTTCAAATCTAGCTTCAGACACTAGCTGTGTCAGTTTATCTGTAAAATGAATTAGAGAAGGAAATGGCAAACCTCTCCAGTATCTTTGCCAAGAGAACCCCAGCTAGAATCCCAAAGATCTGAAATAACTGAATAAATAATATTAAATAACAAAAAAAGGTTTTTGTGACTAAAGATCTTGATGCTATCAAATTTGATAATGATTTCATCAGTGCAAATGATATTAAAGAAAAGGCTACTTTGCTCCTGAACCCTATGGAAGTGGGCCCTTTCTATCTAACTCCTAGGTGAAACCTTCTCTGCTTATTGTCTCTTCCATTAGAATGTGAGTTAGTTGAGAGAAGCAATGTCTTAACATTTTTATTTATTCCCATTTATTCCCATGTATTATGGCTTTATACATAGTAAGAACTTAAATATTCATAAAACAATTCTGGAAAGCAATTTTATATTAAACTTTAAAAAGAGATTAAAATCCCCATATCCAAAGATCCAACTGATATATATATATATATATATATATATATATGCATATACACGTATATGTTCTTATTCACACACACATACATATATGTTGTATTTTAAAAACCAAGGTTGTCAATATAGACTATGCACTCACAACCTGTATAAACAAAAGTATTCATAGAATCACTTTTTGTAGTAGCAAAGAACTGGAAACCAAATAGATGCCTATTGATTATAAATGGTCAAAGAAATTGTAGTACCTCAGCGTAATGAGTATGAGAGTAACAAAATAAGGATAGTTAGACTAATCCCAAAGGCCACCTTAAAATCTAAATCTATGATACTATATTCTAGATTTCACATAAAATGTCAGGAAAAATAGGGGCATGTAAAAAAAAAAAGCATTAAGTCTAAAAGTATAAAATAATATTAAATTTAACATGTTTGCATCAAATATCACTGAAACTAAAAGTACTGAAGTGAATCATTAGTTTAATTACAGGAAGACTTGCTAGTAAGGTAATAATTATTGAAGACTTCAATATACAGCTTTCTAAGTTAAACAACACAAAAAGAAATAAAAAACATTAAGAATCTGAAAATCATATTAGAAGGAGAGTGACATAGGATTCTTATTGATTATTAATTAGGAATCTTTAAAATTAACTTCTTAGCACCTCTAAAAATTGGTCTAGGCAATTGGTGAATGGCTGAATAAATTGTGGTATATGAATATTATGGAATATTATTATTCAGTAAGAAATGGCAACAGGATGATTTCAGAAAGGCCTGGAGAGACTCACTCGAACTGATGCTGAGTGAAAGGAGTAAGGCCAGGAGATCATTATATATTTCAGCAACAATACTATATGATGACCAATTCTGATGGACCTGGCCATCCTCAGCAATGAGATGAACCAAATCAGTCCCAATGGAGCAGTAAGGAATTGAACCAGCTATGCCTAGCAAAAGAACTTTGGGAGATGACTAAAAACCATTACATTGAATTCCCAATCCCTATATTTTTGCCCACCTGCATTTTGGATTTCCTTCACAGGCTAATTGTACAATATTTCAGAGTCCAGTTCTTTTTGTACAGCAAAATAAAGGTTTGGTCATGTATACTTATTTTGTATCTAATTTATATTTTAATATATTTAACATTTACTGGTCATCCTGCCATCTGGAGGAGGGGGGGAGGGGAAGGAGGGGAAAAATTGGAACAAGAGGTTTGGCAGTGGTCAATGCTGTAAAGTTACCCATACATATAACCTGTAAATAAAAGGCTATTAAAATTTTTTTTAAATGGTCTAGGGAAGAAAGAACTCAAGGCAAGTTTCAAATACAAACTCTGCAGAACTTTATGCAATACGAATTGCAATCACTAAGGAAAATATAAGAGGACATAGAATTCAAATAGAAACTAATAATGTTATACTAAAAAGTGAGTCAAAGAATAAATCATAGAAACAGTAGTCAGATTAAAGAAATAAAAAAAGCCTACCAATATTTTTGGTACACAGGTAAACTTGAATGTTCATATAAATGAAAAAAGACAAATGAATCAACCATGCATCTTTAAAAGCCTGGAAGGGGGAAAAAAAAACCCTAACAACTCTAAACCACTGACCTACTTTTGTATTTTTAACTAGTATCAAATGATCTTTATGATTGATGCTTTATAATATAGTTTGAGATCAGGAAGTGTTTTCCCTTCTTCATTCTGATATTTTTTCATCATTTCTCTTGACTTTCTAGGTTTTTTGTTCCTTGAAATAAATTTTGTTATTATTTTATTCAGCTCTGTAAAGTATCTCTGGTGGGTTGATTGGTATAGCATTAAACCTATAAATTAACTTTGGTGATTGTTCATTCTTCCTTTTTGAGGAGACCTAATGATATCATGAGGAATTTTTGAGTTATTCATGAAATACATTTAAGTGAGGCACAATTGCACAGAGTCAACAGCCTCAACTCTTTTCCCCAGAATCATCAAAGTCTATTAGCAAAACAAAAGTAAGAACAGTGGCAATGTCCTAGGACACAGAGAATAACTTTGGTATTTTCAAAATCTGATCAAGCTCTAAGCATTCCACAGCACCATTAGCTACATTTATGGCCACTGGAACATGTTATTCTTAATCACTTGTTACATTGTTTCATTTGCTTGAAGTAAATATCTCCCTAGTTCACAAACAGATCTGAGGTCTGTTGGTTACCCTCAACCTGAATTAGCCCTTCAATTGAAGTGGTTTTGCTGAGGTGTGGCTGCTGTAGTTTTGGGAGCTACCGGTGACAGCTAGATAAGAAATGAATACCAAAGGTATATAAGCAGCCCTGGAAAGGGATTGGCAACTCTCACACCAGAGGTGCTAGTTCTCCCTGAATATCTCATATATTCTTGGTATAGACAACAACATAATTGTTGTCATAACATGATCTGGCTATGATCATGTCCATGATCTAATCATTCAAATTGTCCTATCTTTAAGGAGAATTTTGTTTTGAGTACACTTTGAAAGACTGATTACAAAATATATATTGTAACTATTTTGAATAAGGTGCCTCTTTCTACTATTGCCTTCTTAATTTTGAGAAAGCTGTTGATTTTTGGTGTATTCTGTAGCCTACAACTTTGCTAAAAGTATTGTTTCAGTTTGTTATTGTTGTTGTCAGTTCTCTAGTTTTCTAATACCAATAGAAAATAGGGAAAGATTCATCTTTTTTTCTGCCTATGTTTCCGCCACTTATTTATCTTGCCATATTGGTATTGCTTACATACATATATATACATATATATATATGTATGTATATGTATATATACGTATATGTGTGTAAACTATATATATATATATATATAAAGTTTTTTTTATTTTCAAAAGACATTCATAGATAATTGTCAACATTTACCCTTGTAAAATCTTGTGTTTCAATTTTTTTTCTCCCTTCTTTCTCCGCACCTCCTCCCTAGATGGCAAGTAATCCACTATATGTTAAACGTATGCAGGAATTGCTTACATTTCTACTTCACTAAATTATAAGAGAGAGAAAAGGAATCGTTGCTTTATTTGTTATCTTGACATATAGTTGGGCAAAATTGTTTCTGCTTTATTTTCTTACTTTTTATTGAGAATTTTTCTTTTTAATTTTAAAGTAAGTTAAAGTAGCGATTTGATTTTGCTGTTTGAAAAAGCAAATTAGTGATTTCCTATGATGTTACTTTTTAATCTCTATTTAATTTTTTAATCCAAATTTTAAAATCTCAATTATTTTAATCTCTTATTTTGTTTTTGGAATTTCTACTTTGGAGGTTTAGTTTGAGGTGTTTTCATTCCTTGGGAGTTATTAATTATGGATCTGTCCTTTCTTTTGTTAATGAAAGTATTTAGATATGAATATTTTCCCACTAATTGTTGGATGCTTTTACTTTATCCCTTAAATTTTAGTATATAATTTTCATCATTGTCTTCTATTAAATTATATATTGTTTCTATTTTTTTTGACTCACCAATTTCCTAGAATTAAATTATTTAGTTTCCAATTAATTTTTAATCCTTTCTTCAATGGACCTTTACATAATAGAATTTTTATTGTGCTGTGCTAGTTGTTTAACATTTTTGTTTTTCTGCATTTGTGTATGAGAGTTTTAATGTCACATTTTTAAAATTTTTGTAATTGTGCCATTTAGTGGGAAAAAAAAACAACATGTATTCCTAAATAGTAGTTGGAGCAAAAGATCTGTCATATCTAACTTTTCTAAAATTCTGTTTAATTTTTGTTTTATCTGTTTATTTTGTTAAATTTGTCTAGGTCTGAAAAGAATACATTAGAGTACACTATTATAGTTTTATTATCTATTTCTCCTTGTAACTTCCTCAGTCCTTTTCCTCTGGGTTTTTAGATGCTATGCTATTCAAAGCATTTTTGATAAGTATAAATATGATGTAATTGTCTGTGGTATCTTTCCCTGTTACCTATGTAGATGTTTTTGTTTAACTTTTTTTTTTATTAAATAAAATTTTGCTGTTGTCTTGGATAAAATCATGACTGCCATATCTCTTTTTAAATGCTGTGCAAATCATTGTTTCAGGTATAATTTTGCAAACAAGAATCTTCAAACATAGGATTCTAATATATTCTGCTTTTTTTTTCATTTTATGGGAATATTCCTTTTATTCCCATTCACTGGTATAATCATTAAATGTGTATTTTCCTCTACCTTATTCATATATATTTTCTTCTCCCTGTTCTCTGACTGCCTTGTTACAAAGAGCGAGATGAGAAAGAAGTGTTCTCAGTGCTGAATACATTATTAGTATACCTATTTCTGTATTCTTCTCCTTACACAGATCCCAAACAAAAGTTCTTGTCCTTTATTTTTCCTTTTATAGTCTCTTTTCATAATCCACTCTCTCTCACACATTTTTTTGATTTATGATTAATCTCTCCAGAATATTCCCTTATTTTCCTTTTTCTATTCAAATATATTTCTACACCAAGCGCTGTCTCTGTCTCTCACTCTCTCTCTCTGTCTGTTCCTGTCTCTGTCTCTCTGTCTCTCTCTCTCTGTCTCTCTCTCTTTCTCTCTCTCTCTCTCTGTCTCTTTCTCTCTCTCTCTTTCTCTGTGTCTGTCTGTGTCTTTCTGTCTTTCTCTTGATTCTGCAAAACACAATTGTACTTGAACTTGAATATGGACTTGTTTCTAGATGGAGTCCTAGTAAGCAACTGCTAGCCCTACCTCCTGGTAACTGGTACTGGAAGGCTCTGCAAGTTTAGAATAATAGGGCTGTAGTGCTCTGACCCTCACCATACACAGTCATTGTCATGGTTAGTCACTTAGTCTTAAGTCTATGATCCTGTTCTATATTAAGGGCAACAATAAGCATACATCTAATTTATACTCACAGAATGAATATAAAATACTATATCAGGAACCAAGTATGGCAATGCAGATCTGGACCTGGATATGTACCTATGAGTTAAATTCATGATCTTGAGCTATAAAAAAGACCCACTGTTTTCTCTCCTTTGATTTCCCAATAGCTACTAAATTTGTCACTGTTCCTAAGTTTTTGTTGAAGTAGTTGTGAGAAAGTAATAAGCTATACTATTTCTTCCTACTCTCTATCTTTCCCAATCCTATCTTGAACTGCTCTAGCATTTCTGCTCTAAATATCATGATCAGTGGTTTCTTAGGTAGATTGCTGTAGTGTTTTTGTCAGGATTTTACCTGAATTTTTGAAATTAAATGATATTAGTACCATATTTGTTTCATAAAATGAGACTGAGGAAGTACTTTTTTGTGAATAATTTTTGTAGAGTAGGTATTAACTATTCTCTAAAAGTTTGATAAAAACTCCTATAAATTCATAAAGAAAAGATTTTCTCTTTGGTAATTTCTTTAGAGCTAGTTCTGTTTTGGTTTTGGTTTTGCAAATGGATTGTACAAAATTTCTATTTAGTGTTATGGTAGTTTGGGTATTTTCTACTTTTGAAGGTATTGCTCTCTTTTGTTCTCTTGTTAGTATTTAACTCTGCACAGTACATTGTAGCAATTCTTTTAATTTCTTCTGATTTTATTGTGACTTTATCTTATTCACTTTAATTCTTTTTTTAAATTAGCTTGGCTAAAGTTTTGTCAAATTTTTAGTCTTTTCAAAGAAACAACTTTTGATATTGGTTATCACTTAGTGGTATTTATTTTTAATTGGGTTAGCTAAGGTTTTATAATATCAAAGATAGAACACTAGTATGGAACACATGCCTCTTATCACCTCTTCTTTTTTAGTGGGAAGAAAAAAGTAAAGCGATGAAAGCAATATGTAACTTGTAAGAATCACCTAAAATATAAAATTTTACATAAAATTAAAATAAAAGGCTGGAGAAAAACTATTATGCTTTAACTGAACTCAGAGCTAGCAATTATGATCTCAGACAAGGCAACAAAAAAATCAGATTTGATTTCAAAAGAGATCAGAAAAATTACACTGTTTCAAATATTATAGATGATGAATTAATATGAATATTTAACACATATGCATATATAAATATTTAAAGGAAAAGCTAAATGATTTATAGGGAAAGATAAACAGTAAAACTATAATAGGGTTATCTTCATTTACTCTTCAAGCCAAGACTAATTTTATCCTCTCCCCTAAAAAAACCCAAAACACTCAGACAAATAATGAAACTAAATAAGATTTTAGAAAAGTTTGATATGATAGATCTCTGGTAAGATCTGAATGGAAATAGAAAAGAGTACATTTTTTCCATCACTGAATGGTATATTTACCACGCTTACTCTAGTATTCAGGCATAAAAACTTCACAAAAATTAAGAAAAGCAGAAACACTAAATATATCCTTTATAAACCATAATGCAATAAAAATTTTATTCTTCAAAAAGCTACTAAGAAAAAGATTAGCTTCAACTGGAAACTAAATGACTTCATCCAAAAGAACTGTGGGTAAAACTACAAATTATAATCATAGTAGATAATTACATTAATAATAATGACAACAATGGGATAATATCAAAATTTTCATGATGATGTTGCCAAAGCAGTCTTTGAATGAAATTCTATATCTCTAAAATAGTTTTATCAATAAAAGAGATTAATGAATCCACTATGTAACTTTTAAAAACCCCAATAAGTCACATTATCTCAGTAAACTACCAAAAGAGAAATACTGAAAATCAGAGAATAGAATAACAAAACCAAAAGCAAAATTTTGTTTTGAATTAATCAAGATTTTTTTGGAAAAAATTAAATTAGTTAAATTTTAAGAGAAAAAAATAAAGTCATTCACTATTATCAAAAATGATGAGAATGCACAACAAATAAAAGAGAAGTAAAGGAGTCTTAGAAACTATCTTGTCCATGTATATGCCAATCAAAAGTGAAAGTTTTAGAAACTACGCTTAATAAATGGATAATATTTACAAAAACATAGAATGCCCAGATTAATAAAACAAAAATTGGGAATTTAAATAATCCTATCCCAGAAAAATAAACAGAAGAAGCTATAAACAAATCCCCCCCATCCCAAAGGAAAAACTCAAGGACTAGATAGATTTACCAATTAATTCTATTGAACATTCAAAAACCACTTAATTCAAATAGCATACAAATGTTTCAAAAACAGTAAAAGAATAACTGTGGTATTGATACCTAAACTAGAGAGGGTAAAAAAAGAAAAAAATTATAGAACATTGACTCAAAATTTTTAATAAAATATTAAAAAGGTTATTGTAGCAGCTCATCAAAAAGATAGCATACTATGACTAGATTGGATTTATACTAAGAATGCAAAATTGATTCAGTATTAGGAAAATTAGAAACAATTGATCATATCATGTGAAATGATCATAAACAACATAAATCATGTGATTATATCAATAGAGTTTTTGATGAAGTATAACATTCATTTCAGTGAAAAGCATTAGAAAATTATACAAATAAAAGGATCTTTCTTTAATATGGTAAGTAGTATCTCTCTCAAATAAAGACAGTATTTACAATGGGAAAGGACCTTTCAAAAAAAATTAAAGTGTCAAGGTTGAATATTTGTACTATTACATTGTGAACAAAGGGCAGACTGAACTCTGTCAGAGAAGAGATAACAAGGCATGTCATTTGTCCTACAGTCATCTCAGAGGAGAGGACACAGGCTGAGAAAAATCCCAAGAAAAGATTATCTCTATGGCCAACTTCCCTTCCTAAAGTTTATCTATGCACAAATCCAATAATACCTGCTATTTTGTTACTCAACATTTCTAGTAAGCAATTTAGCCTCAACCACACAAAGAGGAAGAGATTATTGTCATTGTAAACATAACTATGTATATATATATATATATATATATATATATATATACACACACATATGTATATATATAAAATCATTTATATTTATATGTAACTATATATACAATTTTAAATTTATAACTGTAATATATACATATATAAGCATGTATATGTAATTATATACTTAATTATATAACTATATACAGATATAGATGGTAGATATAAACTGTACAGATAGATATATAAACAGATAGAGAGATAGGTAGTTTCATATAAAGCCAAAATGCTCTACCTAGGTGCCAAGAATTTTCCTAACTGAAGACTCAGAGTGATTATGACTGAATTCAGAATTTTTTCATCTAAAATGAATATCCTCAAACTGAAAGTAAAGGTAATATGAGGGTGTGAGTGTGAATGTTGCCCATGTATGTGATATGTGTATATAAGTGTCTCTTTAGATATGACTAGAGAGCAGACACTAGAAATCTTTAGAATAGATATAGCTAGAGTCTTAGCTTTCTCCACAGGAGTCTTAGATTTCAGCTAAGAAGGAAAATAGGAAGAAATAATGTCATTAGTCTATGGAAAATAATTTTTAGATTCAAGCTGTACTCTTAATTGTTATCCCTTAATAGAGGAGTGCTCCAAACTATATATCCAAATCTTGACTCCTTTCCCAACAAATGTCAGTTTTACAAAGATCACAGATAATTAATAGTAGATAAATCCATTATCCACGCAGATAGTAAATAAAAATGCAAGAAATTATATCAATAAGATTATATGAGATAAAACACAGAGTGAGCTCTCCCACTGGAATAAGATATATTAGCTCAAGTAAAAGAGAGTCCAAGGAGAAATTTCTTTATATCTCTAGGGAATACAACCTTCTTCTAAAGTCTTGATTTTAAAATTTTCTATCTTTTAAAGGACATTGCTAATAAAGATACTGGCCTAACTTTCTTATTCAAGGCTCACCCTGATGAAAAAGCCTTTGTGTTCTGCTCAGACCTGGATGGGGCATACAATCTTTAACTAGATGGCCTAAGACTGGGGGGGGGGGGGGGGGGGGGGGGGGGGGGGGAGGAAGGGGAGAGAAAGGAGAAGAGATAGTTTCTCTGCCCAAGTGTGACATGATGTCACTCTTAGCCCCTCATTTTAACATAGTCTATATCCCATTGTGTTAAAAATCAGATTTGATTGCCACTCTTCTTTCAAAAGCATCCATGAACTCTGAGCCCACCACCATGATTGTCTTTGGTCTAAGAGAGATAACCAAATAAGCAACCTTTTAGTAATAATGTTCTGGCTTTATTATTAAAATTATAAAATTGCCACTAATTTTTTTAATCATCACAGTTTTGACAAACCATGAAGGGATAGTTGAGGGAAAGAGACAGATCTGACTTAAATTTTCTCAGGAAACCCTCTCTTCCTTCAAATTCTCATGGTGAGAATGAGGGCCTTTCCTGAGAAATTGTTGTTGATATTTTGACTCCTTTCTCAATCTGAAACACCTAAAATTAACCTTCAATCATCTTTGGGTATTTTTCTAGGAGTATATATGTCTGTTCTAAGGATGTGAATTATAGCTGTCTAAATTATTATTCTCAATAGTGAGGGGGTCTCCTTAATCCAGGTTTCAGAGACATATTGTACACAAATTCTTCCAAGTGCCACTTGAGAAGTTTGGATTCATTTTGAAATAGGGACCTGAACCATTTTAGTCTTGCTTTTATTAAGCAAGTGTGATCCAAAGTTGATTACAGGAAGATTTCTAATAAAGAGCACTAGATTTCTAGCAAGAGGTACAGTGTTCTGTTAAAGAGAGTTTGGGGGGCTCTTTAAGAGGGCTTGATTTTGGAACTAAGGCAATTGTGAAAGTACTCTGTTTTGTCTTTAGGGTATGGCCTATATTAAGTGGGGAGAATTGAAAAAGCAGAATGAGAATCTCCTAGAAGTTAGTTTGGGAGGTGGAATCGGAAAAAGATTCTCTGTTTCTCTCCCTCTCTCTCTCCCTCTCCCTCTCTTTCTCCTTTGTCTCTCTCTCTCTCTCTCTCCCTCTCCCTCTCTTTCTCCTTTGTCTGTCTCTCTCTCTCTCTCTCTCTCTCTCTCTCTCTCTCTCTCTCTCTCTCTCTCTATCTCTCTCTCTCTCTCTCTGTAAAAATGTCAAATTTTGCTTTGGTAGGGTTTTAACAGACACTCCAAGCTGACAACATCTCAAACCAAGCAACTCATAGCTTGGCTGTAGCCTACAAGGGATGATTCTTAGGAGTAAGTTCATCATCTCAAGTGAGGTTAATTAATGAGCCACTTAAATCCACCTGGATTATAATTTAAATTAAATCTAGAGAACTGTCTTTGCCCTTCCCACCCCCCCCCCAATATATCTGACATCAGGGTACTGTGTCTAAAACTGCAAAAATAAGGTTTTTATCTTTTAAGACACTTTAATCAGGGCTTTTATATCACAATCTTAAATATAATCACTTAGGATTTCAGTAATTTGTTTCAAATGTACATTAACATTATAAAGGCTGTTTCTTTATGTTGGTGAAATTGGCAGGGAAAAATGTGAGAAATACCATTCACTTGATTTGTAAATTATTAAAGGTAAACTCTCTCTAGATTTTGAAAAATGAGGAAGAGCAGAAAAGAAAGAATGAGTATGATTTGGAATTTAGAAAACTGTGTAAAGTGAGCAGTCAAGCTTTTTCTAAATCAGTTATAGGGAGCTAGAAAAAATCAGAATGGAGGACTACACATGTTTCAAATCCCTCTTGTTGTATATTGTCACTTTAAAATCTTTAGCAGTAGATTAGCTGGAAATAGTGAATGACATAATATGAAATGCTTGGAATTAATAGACCTTATGTAAAATTGAAATTAGAAATGAAGGCTCTTTACGTTGTTGTTTGGAAAATAGATCCAGGTGCATTATTATTATTTTTATTATTATGTTAATTCAGGAAACTTGTTGGCTGTGTGATTTTAAGTCCAGTTATCCCAATTATCTCAGTTATATGATTTGTAATGTGTATAAAAATAATGCCTAATATTAATCTGATAATTTATGTTATTAGAAATATTGTTAGAAATGTGAACTCTTCTTTAATTCTTTGGATTATGGATATAATTTTTAACAGAATGATATAAAAATAATTATCAGTAGCATGTTAATATCTAGATTATGGTCAACATTTTAAGATTTCAAGATCTAGCCATATGCTTAGGTGGTTAAAATGCAGTGCTATGATTTAAGAACTAAAAATTGCAAAGGAGAAGATTTTTCAAGTCAGTTTGCTTTAGTCAGTGAGTGTAATGCCTTCTTCTTGATGTGTCCTAGGAAGTAGTTTTCCTTCATTGATGTTTTACAAGACCAGTATTGTACTTAAATTACTTGGACCCCTCATTGGGGTTTTAGTATGTAGTTTTCCAATAGACCTACTAGGGGCCTTCAACCATCTGGATAGCCGTGGTCACCCAACTTTCAGGATAAATCTGTAGGAAGCCTTTGGATTATTATATGAAAGATCTTAATGTTTCCTTGTCCTGTTCAATTATTTAATAATTATTTAATTTGACTCTAAGTAGCTCTGTAAAAGCTCTTGAACATTTCTGTCTGGGAAAACTGGCCACACCCTGCCAGCATTAAATCAAATTCCTTAGGTCTCTTTCAACTTAGAATCTAATAATATTTTGGTCCGGCACACTTTAAGCCAACCTAATGATAACAAATATGAATTTAAACTGCTTATAAAACTTTATATATATATTTATTTATACATATTTACTAGTATATGCAGAATGAGAATTGGAAGCTGGAATGGTTAGTACAGCTCTTTATCTGATAAGTATCAAAAGTAAAGGAGGCCAGGGATTCTAGCTTTTTAAGGAAGTAGAGAAAAAGGTTATATAGAGCTGAGGATTGTCACTATCTGTCCTGGAAAAAAAAGAAATATATGAATTTATGGATAATAATATGTTTTCTTTTAAAGTGCTGAGTAGTAGATCTTAAAATTTAAAATGTTAACATTAATGATTATAAATCCAGATTTAATTTGATTTAAACCAAAATCTTTTCTGAAGAAAATAAGAATGTGATCTGAATGGACTTTCCTATCAGGATTAACACAACACAAAAAGACATTTGTTGTTTGACATTAAGAAATGTATTAGTTATATGGACTCAAGAAAGTTCTATTTTCTAACACAGGGTTGTTGTAAAGATCGCATGATTGTAAAGTTCTTGGCATAGGGAAAATGCTATATGAATGTTTACTGTTTTTAGGCATAATTACTTCATATTTGATAATTTTCTATAGGTTTTTAAATGTGATCACTATACAATGCCAATGGTAATGAGATGAATGATTTTCTGTGCAAGGCAGTTTCATATTCACATGAACTGAGGCAACCTGATGGGTAATGAGTTTTGTTTCAAGTTTTAAATATATAATATTGTTTATGGTGTTGTTATGTTTCTAAATTTTCTTATATTGTGTAATCTGGTTAAGTATCAATAAATTCTGTTGTTGGATTAAGAACTGAAAAAAAAAAAAAGGAATGGATTAGGATTTCATTCTGAAACAGGTTGTCTAGACTTTTTCCTTTCCTTTCCTTTCGTTTCCTTTCGTTTCCTTTCCTTTCCTTTCCTTTCCTTTCCTTTCCTTTCCTTTCCTTTCCTTTCCTTTCCTTTCCTTTTTCTCTTTCTTTCTTTCTTTCTTTCTCTCTTTCTCTTTCTTTCTTTCTTTCTTTCTCTCTTTCTCTTTCTTTCTTTCTTCCTTTCTTTCTTTCTTCCTTCCTTCCTTCCTTCCTTCCTTTCTTTCTTTCTTTCTTTCTTTCTTTCTTTCTTTCTTTCTTTCTTACTTTCTTTCTTTCTTTCTTTCTTTCTTACTTTCTTTCTTTCTTTCTTTCTTTCTTTCTTTCTTTCTTTCTTTCTTTCTTTCTTTCTTTCTTCCCTGATATCCAAGAACCAGAGGGTAAAATAAGTATTAAAAGAATCCACCAATCACCTATTGAAATGCCTCCAAATGAAAACTTCGAAGAATATTGTAGCCAAACTACAGAACTATCAGATCAAGGAACAAATACTGCAAGCAGTCAGAAAGAAAGAATTCAAATATCAAGAAGCCATAGCCAGGATTAGAAAGAATTTAGTAGTTTCTACATTAAAGGATAAGAGAGCTTGGATTATAATATTCTGCAAAGCAAAAGAGCTTGGATTACTACCAAGAATCGACCATACATCAAATTTGAGTATAAACTTTCAGGAGGAAAGATAAACATTCAATGAAATAGAGGGCTTTCAAAGTTTCCTGATGTAAAGACCAGAGCTGAACAGAAAATTTGGTCTTCAAACACAAGACTCAAGAGAAGCAAAAAAATAAGCTGAAAAAGGAAAAACAAGAACATAGCATATAATAATGTGAAACTGTTTACATCCCTACATGCAAAGATGATACTTATAACTCTTAAGAACTTTATCTCAAAAAAAAAAAAAAAGGATTGTATTGCTATTAAAGCAGTTAGAGAAGAGAAAGTGAGGTGAGACTCATAGAAGGCAAGGCAGATTGGGAGAGATAGTAGTCAGAAGTAAAACACTGGTGAATAGGGACAGGATGCAAGGAGAGACAAAAGTATAAAAAGAGGGGAATAGGATGGAGATAAATATTGAGTTAGTCATCATAACTATGAATGTGAATGGGCTAAATTCTTCTGTAAAACAAAAACAAATAGCACAGTAGGTTAAAAAAAAACAGAATCCTACAATATGTTGTTGCAAGAAACACATTTGAAGCAGAGACACACAGAGTCAAGATAAAAGGCAAGAAGAAGAATATATTATGCCTCAGCTAAAGTTAAAAAAAAAAAAGCAGCAATAACAGTTCTAGTATTAGACAAAACATAAACAAAAATCTGCTTAAGAGAGACAAAGAAAGAAACAACATCTTGCTAAAAGATGTCATAGATAATAAAATAATATCAATAAACATATATGTACCAAGTTGCATAGCATCCACATTCTTAGAGGAGAATTTAAGTGAGTTATAGGAAAATAGACAGCAAAACTATACTAGTGGGGGACCTCAACTTCCCTGTCTTGGAACTAGATGAATCTAACCACAAAATAAACAAGGAAGAAGCTAAGGAGGTGAATAAAATTTTTACAAAGTCAGATGTAATAGATCTCTAGAGAAAAATGAATGGAGATAGAAAAGAATATACCTTTTCTCAGTGATACATAATATCTACACAAAAAACTGACTGTATTAGGGTATTAAAAGCCTCATAATGAAAGGCAGAAATATTAAATGCATTATTTTCAGATCATGATGCAATAAAAATTACATATAACAAAGGTCCCAGGAATGATAGATTAAAAATTATTTGGAAACTTAATAATTTAACCATAAAAATAAGTGGGTCAAGTAATATATTGTAGAAACAATAATTTCATCCAAGAGAATGACAATAATGAGACAACTTTTCAAAATTTATGGAATGCAGCCAAAGCAATTTTTAGAAGAAATTTTATATCTCAAAATGCTTACAATAATAAAATATAGAGCAAGTTGATGAATTGGGCATGCAATTAAAAAACTAGAAAAAGAACAAATTAAAATCCCTAATTAAATTCCAAATTAGAAATTCTGAAAATCAAAGGAGAGATTAAGAAAATTGAAATTAAGAAAACAATTGAACTACTTAATAAAGCTAAGAGCTGTTTTGTGGGGGGGAACAATAAAATAGATAAACCTTTGGTTAATTTAATTTTTAAAAAAAAGAAAGAAGAAAACCAGATTACCAGTATCAAAAATGAAAAATATGAGTTCATCATCAATGAAGAGGTAATTAATGCAACAATTAGAAGTTTTTGCCTAAATATATGCCAATAAATCTGACAATCTAAGTAAAATAGATGGATATTTACAAAAATATAAATTGTCTAGATTAAAGGAAGAGGAAATAAAATATTTAATCCCATTTTAGAAAAATAAATTAAACAAGCCATTAGTGAACATTAATGAAAGCTGGGAAACAATTGTTATAGCAAATAATTCTGTAATAAATGCCTCGTTTCTCAGATACATAGAGGACTAAATCAAATTCATGAGAATACAAGTCATTCCTCAATTGATAAATGATTAAAAAATATGAACAGAAAGTTTTCAGTTGAAGAAATTAAAGCCATCTATAGTCATATAAAGATACTTTAAATAACTATTAATTGGAGAAACAAAAATTAAAAACAATTCAGAGATGTACCCTTATACCTATCAAATTGGCTAATATGACAATAAAGGAAAATGATAAATGTTGGAGAGGATGTGGGAAAATTGGAACACATGCATTAGTGGTAGTGTTGTGAGCCAATCCATCCATTCTGCAGAGGAATTTGAAATTATGCCTAAAAGACAATCAAACTGTGCATACCTTTTGATCCAGCAATACCACTACTAGGCTGTTTCCCAAAGAGATCATAAAAAGAAAAATGACCTACATATACAAAAAAATATTTATAGCAGCTTTTTTTGTGGAAGCAAAAAATTGGAAATTGAGAGGATGCCCATCAATAGCTGAACAAATTGTGATAAATTAATATAATAGAATACTGTTGTGCTATAAGAAATGATGAGCAAGCAGATTTCAGAAAAACCTGTAAAGACTTACATGCATTGATGTTGAATGAAATGAGCAAAGCCACAAGAACTTTGTACACGTACCAGCAACATTGTGTTCTGATCAATTATGATAGACTTAGTCTTCTCAGCAATAAAATGAAAAACAAATAGAAAATGCTATCCATATTAAGAGAAACAACCATGAAGTCTGAATTTAGATCAAAACATGTTATTTTTACTGGATATATGTATATGATTTTCTCCTTTTGTTCTGTTTCTTTTTTCACAACACGAGTAATGTAGAAATATGCTTATATGATTGCACATGTATATATAGTCTACATAATATTTCTCGCTGTCTTATGGAAGAGATAGGAAGGGAGGGGGGGAACCCTCAAATATTATAAATAATGAATACTGAAAATTATTTCCACTTGTAATTGGAAAAAATAAAATACTAAAAGGAAGGAAGGAAGGAAGGAAGGAAGGAAGGAAGGAAGGAAGGAAGGAAGGAAGGAAGGAAGGAAGAAAGAAAGAAAGAAAGAAAGAAAGAAAGAAAGAAAGAAAGAAAGAAAGAAAGAAAGAAAGAAAGAAAGAAAGAAAGAAAGAAAGAAAAAGAAAGAAAGAAAAAAAAAAGGAACCTCCTGGTTTCATATGCTAGACTACCTGTAGTGATATAGACCCTGATGACCTGCTTTGATGCTATTATAACCATGTCCCTATTTAAAATTCTCCTAGCAAATTTCTATCATCAGAATAAACAAACATTGGAAGTTTACCATCACAGTACTGAATCTATTATTAGATTAATATTAAGGCATTTGAATTACTATAATAAGCTGCAAATGGGAAAGATTGTGTTTTCATCTGAATTTGAAGTCATTCCATGGCCTAAGCAAGAGTTAAATTAATGTTTGAACTTATCATATGTTCAGTTCTTGAAGTATCAAATTGTTTCACAATGATACAAGTATAATTAGACAAAGGTAAACAAACATGTGAAACAAAGAAGTAAATCTATTAAGTCATGAGGTTAAAGTAAGGAACTTCCTTAGTTTATATTTTAAGGAATAGAATTTCAGTTGTATTATTGAAAAGTAGTAACTTATGAGTTCTTTTGTGTCACCTTAATAGGAAATCTGATTTTATTTATGTTTACTTATGTTCTACATCTGTAGAAATGTATACAAACTATTTGTCATCTTAAAGATTTTTTCTATTTTTAAAGGAATTCTGAAGACCGTCTATATTTTTATCCATTTGAACATGATTGATAATTGAATATGTTTTACTATATATAATATTTCATAAAATCTGTCCTCAATATACAATTTGGAATTATTATATTTGCACATTTGCTATTAAGAATCTTAAGGCAAAAATCATTTGTGTACTGTTGAATTTATTGGGGGAAAGGTATTCAACATGAGTACTAGTTATATCAAAATGTAATTTTTCATGATGAATCTGTCATTGTTACCAACATGAAATTATAATCAATACTTGTTATCTAGGATATGTAATTTTTGAGAGCTGAATACACTTGAAACTGAATAACAGGTTTTGCTATTTGAGACTTTATGGAACTATAACTGATATTATTCTGATTCTGACTCCAGTTATGAACATCAAGGAATGCTATTGAGCCAATGAATTATTGATGCCAAAAACTCATAGGGGTTTACATAAGCAAACTGTAGGTGACGTTCTTGTGGAAAAGACTTGGAGAATGACTCTTGTCATGGGCTAAGATAGAATTTTCCTGCCTCAGTTTCTCTAATATAATATTTCCTCTTGAAAATATCCCATTTGAGTGACATTTAGTCTGGCTCAATGCAGTTAACTTTTTATATAATTATTCCCTGGAATTGACATCAAAATAAGGAAACATTTCCCCTCATGTCCCTATTCTTCTTTTATGGCAAATTTCTATAATCATGTCATATGATCAGCATGAACATAATATTAAATCTTTATCTTATAAGAAATACTGGAACATATCTGAGTTACTATAATAAGTTACAGGTGTAAGACGAGCTATTTAGTCTAGAATTTTAATCTTTTCTATATTTCAAAACACTAAGCATTTAGCTAGTGTTACTAATTATATATTCTTGTGTAAATTAAGGTCCTTTGATTTCTTACAATGGTATGGGGATAATTAGGTAAATGATACAAAGATTTATAAAATCAGGATATAATTTTGTTATTTAGAGAATATCATAACTGTCTCAGTTTTATGTTAGGGAAAGGAATATCAGTACAGTTAGTTATCTTAAAAAAAATACTGGCTTAACATTCCTTAAAGAAACATCCACTTTGGCTAGGAGTTATTCACTTGAATATGACTAACACTTGAAAATATTTTTTTATAAATAACTTATATAGCCCATCCCATTTTTAGCAGAAAAGAGAATTTCTACAAGTCATCCCCAAACCATAGGACTATATCAGATGTTCCAGAGGAATAGACCGAGTCGATGAAATGCACTATCCTATTACTGTTTCCTTTCCCTCCCTTACTCCTTTTGAGATGTCTACTTATCAAAGAGGATTGCCTCCTTTGATTTTGTCCATGTCATCCATCTTTCCATTTTCTCCTTACATCGTCTCCCCCTCATAAGACCCATAGTTAGAAACCCTAGATGAAGTGTTTGTCATATCAATTGATGATTCACTGAGGAGGTTTCACCTCTCAATAGAAAATAATGGGGAAATAAGAAAAATATTATTAATAAGCAATAACTAGGGAGATCCAGAGTTCTCCTCTTCTTCTAAAGTCTAAAATTTTCAGTCTCTTGAAGGACATTGTTGATAATGAATTTGGATTAACTTTCCTGTTCAAGACCCCACCCTGGTATAGCAGCCACAATTTATTCCGTTTTTTTATAGATGTTTGTCTGGGACACAGAGAGACTAAATGAATTTGTCATGCTTACATAACCACTTTGTATAAGAGGCAAGACTTGAGACCTATTCTTTCTAATCCCAACCCATTACATTATGCTCCCTCTCATCATTTATGAATACTGATGCAACAATTTTGAATCAGTAGCCAGAACTACAACCTTATATTTAAAAAAGCATTCATTATTGCCACGTTCAATTTATAACAGGGATACAAGAATAATAGGAAAATTATAAGTATGATAAATCATCTTACTATGAAAATAAAAATCACATGCATTTTGCAATAGATTAGAGGTTTAGCGAATTATGATCTGCAAGCCAAATTCCATCCAATTTTTGTATAGCATATGGGCTATGAATTTTTTTTAATTTTTAAATGGTTGAAAAAAAAGAATAATAGTTCATAACATATGAAAATCATGTGAAATTAAAATTTAAATGTCCATAACAAAATCTAATTGGAACAAAGTCATACTCATTTGTTTACATTTTGTTTGTGGCTGCTTTCACACTTCAGTGAAAGTTGACTAGTTTCAGAAAACCTATGGTGCTCCTATCACTTCATACTGCTGTTAGACACACTATGATTACAATGATGCAATTATAACTTTACACTGTTTTGAATGCAATGAATATTACCTACCGTAACATTTTATTTTGTTTATATTACAACTACATAGCCATCATATCAAAATAAATGAAATAAAGGAAAAAAAAACTTTTGTTACAATGTTTTGAACTTAGGATTGACCTCAGTCATGATTTTAGAAATAAGCTTTTGCTGCAGATTTGATGTTTCTTAATTAATTTAATATAAAACAAGGCAAAATGGCACTTATATGAAACATACTAGAATAAAGTCAAGTTGATGATGACTAACATTATTTGAGTCACAGGTAATATTAAGCTACTTTATGCTTTCCCTATATTAAAAATGAAACAAAAACTAAAATCTTCATCCCCATAAAAATTTACAGCATGTATAGTTTCTGCTCAAATCCCAGTTCCAGCAGCACACATGAAAGTCAAATATCAAAAAAATAATGTAATAAAGTTCTATAAATGTCTTCCAAGGGATGAATATATTCTCAATTATAATCATATGCTTATGGATTGATATCAGTATTGTATTAGTACCTATTTGTATCAAAAGACATTTTCAAAGACAAAATATATAAAATCTCATTGCAGATTAAGAGATGAATATTTTCTATTTTGATGTTAGGGAATGTGTAATTTTGAACTTTAATTAAAATAAAATGTTATCACTTCAAAAGAATCTCATTTTTCTTATTTGTAGATCTGTATTAACAAAAATTACAATCAATTATTATTATATTTTTAATTTCATTAATAAAACTTATGGAAATCTCCTTTCTCTTTCTTTGTACGTTATACTTCTGCCTTTGTCTCCTTATCTGTAAGATAAAATATTTACTATCAGTCACTTACAGAAAAAATTTTGCCAATCACTTCAAGAGATGCAGGGGGATAAGATTTTTCTTTTTTTTTTTTTTTTTTAGCAAAATAAGGACTCATTTATGTTTGTAACATTAAAAGTTGTAGTAATAAAAGGACTTATTCTTAATGTGATCACAATTATCTATTTAAGATCAAGATCTGACATTATTTATGAGAATAAATTTGGAAATTTCCCAATAATCTTGCAAGTGAAAATAATCATAAGAAGAAAAAAAATGAATGCTATTTGCAAATGACAATTATATAGGGAACCTGAGCAAGTCATAGAAAAAATAGAGATGATAGTTTTAATAAAGTTACAGGGTAAAAGATAAGCCACAAAAAGCATTATCCTTTCTGTATATTCTTGAAGGGTTGGAAGGAACCTAAGATGAATAGCTATGATGAGAAATTCCCTTTTCAAAAACCAAATTTATTAACTATCTGGTAACCTACCAAGACACATGTAAGATCTGTATGAATACAACTATAAAATAATTTTTATCAAAATAAAAATTAAATAATAAGTATGACATTCAGTATTCATGCCTGGGTCAATGACAATGTCATTCAAATTATTCCATAGATTTAGAATTGTTCCAATCAAAATCAAAGAGAGATATTTTATAGAATTAGACAAAATAATAAAATTCACTTGAAGGAACAAAAACTCAAGAAAAAAAAAGTAGGAAGGAGACTATAACTAAGATTGCAAAATACTACAAAGTTTCAATCAAAACCACTTGATATTAGGCAAAGAATGGAAGAGTTGAACAGTGGAACAAAGTGGATAAATATCATTTAGAAATAAATAGGCAAGAATTTAGGGGAGTATCTCTTTATTCAATATCTTACAAACAAAGCTCAAAAAAACTTCTTGGATTACACTGTGTAGAAAATGTCTCCTTTTCTAATTAGAAGGCAAAGATTGAAGAAGAATATTGTCTGTCTATAAACCCATCTCTGTGACATATGGAAAGCACATCTATATCTGCCATTTATCTTTCCAAAGCATTAACAGCAACTAGGGAAGAAAGATTCTTGCCTTTTCCACATTCATTTTTATGTATTGCTATGTTCTCAGAATCTCTGTAGAGTGTGAAAGTAAAAAATATGAAAATATTAAGAAAAAAGTTCTAAGTTCTTAATAAAAAATCATTATTATAGAATCAGAAGAAAGCATGGATCCCCTCAATAGAATCTTTCACTTCTGATTTTTTTAGGCCTTCTGAAAGACAAAATTACAAAGAATTCCAGTTTAAGCTTGATGTTAAGAAAAGCTCCCTATCAATTTGAGCTGTCCAAATGTGCCATGGACTGCCTCAAAAAGCAATGGGTTCCCCTTCTTTGGAGATCTTTAAGAAGAGGTTGAATGACCATTTGTGGAATTCTTTGCATTTAGTTTTTGGACTTGATGGAAAGTCTCTTCTAGCTCTCAAGTTCTGTGATTCTCTAATTGTTTACTGCTTTTCCCTCAAAAAAAAAAAAAAAAAAAAAAAAAAAAAAAAAAAGCCCCTGCAAAGCTTCATCTAATTTAGTAAACACTTATTAAATGCTTCTTCATTTATTCATTCTTCCAAAAAGACTAAGCCAATCAATTTACCTTTCGGGCAAGCTGAAACACTGAGATAATCAGCAAATTTCTTTATTCTCTCTACAAGCTTCCAAGAAGCAAGCTAATACTCATAGGAAAATGTAGTATAAAGTCCCAAACAAAGTCTTGTGGTCTTTTAAATTCCTTTAAATTAAAAAAGGGGGTCATCCCACAGAAAGTTTACCAAGTGGATAGGGATCTTGAAAGATTTCCAACATTAGTTACTACTTTTTATAAGCTATTACCTTTTAAAAGTCACATTTATGGTCGTGTAAGATAAAAGAGAAGAAAAATACAGAAAGAAAGGAAAACTTACAGAAAGAAATGAGAACCAAGAAAAAGAAAAGAAACATCAAGGGAGAGTAATGAAATTATGGGAAAAGTTCCTTTTCTTTAAGGTTTCTAATAATAAAAAAGCAGATTCAGTTTGACAGGATAGCAATGAAATATTGGTGTCTGCCCTAGACTGAGGTCTTACATGTTAATAACTAAGGAAAAAATTAGAAGATGAAGTTGATCAATAAAATTTCCCTGAGAAAGATTTAGGAAATGGAAAATAAGAACACATATCATAAATCTTTTTTATAATAGGAAATTAATTAAATCTAAAATAATGATGGCATCATAATTTGCTATATGGAATAGCTATATTAAAAATACTAATGATTATTTACTTTAGCTACTCAGAGAAATTATCTAAGAACAACAATAGACATCAGCATTCAGATCACAGTGGCAGCAGTCAAAAGCAGCAGCTGACATGGTGGAGACACTAAAAATATTCTGAGGCTGTAACGGTCTTGGCTGTTTTTGTTGCAGGAATGATGCATTTGGGTTTTGTTCCCCACATCTCAAAAAAATCACTTAATAGAAAAAGTCCATCAGCATAACTTGGGAAAAGGTAATGGATTCTAAGAGTCATCTGAGGTTAAAAGATTTCAAACTTCATAGGATGATCCTATGAAAGCACCTTGGAGATCATCTAATCCAACCTGTTTTACAGATGAGAAAGCTGGGGCCTAGAATGGTTGCTTAATGGACTTGTCCAAGACCAGAAAGGCATGAAGTAAACTCAAATTCTTTGACTTCAATATTCTTTCCCCTGTACTATTAAAAGGGACCTTAGAGATAATTTTGTTCAATTCTTTTGTGTGTATGTATGTATGTATATACAGGACTCTTCCTCAGCCTTGAAGTGCTATATAAATGATATCTTATTACAGTCACTACAGCAAAGTAAATGAATCTTAGGATTCTTATTTACTACCTTGATGCCCTCTGAACCCTTGTAACTTGATCCCCTCGGAACCCCATTTTTCCTCTTCAATAAACAAAAAAATTGAACTAAATTATCTCTAAGGTCCCTTTGGTTTGTCATTTCTTTATCTAGCTCATTTGACAGATGGAAAAACTGAGGCAAACAGGGTTAAGTGACTTGTCCAGGGTCACATAACTAGTAAGTATATGAAGCAAAATTTGAACTCAGGAAGATGAGTTTAGCTGATTCCAAGCCCAACTCTCTATACATTCTACCACTTAGCTGATATATACATTCACACATACAGTCAGATACACATGTGTGTATATATACATATGGATATACACATGCATATATGTGTGCACATATTTATACACATGTATAAGTGTGTACATATATATGTATCCACATGTCTATGGGACAGCTAGTTTGCTCAGGGAATAGAATGTCATGTACAGATATATAGATATAGATATATACATGTATATATACACATATTTATGTGTGTCTACATATATACACATATGTGTGTATGTGCATGCATTCAGGACAGCTAGTTTGCTCAGTGGATAGGGCATCATTTCTAGATACATAGATACACATGTATGTGTACATACACACATAGAGGTGTACACAGATTTATATATGTATACACACATATATGTATACACGAGTGTATGTTTACATGTGTATATGGGGTTTGCTCAATGGATAGAGTGCTATGTATAGATACATATACACGTTGTTTTGTGTGGTTTGATCCTTGTGACAATTCTGAGAGGTAAGTGATATCATCTCCTTTGTACAGATGAGGAAACTGAAATAAACAGGATTAAGTGACTTACCAAAGTCACACAGTTATTACATGTCTGAGGCTGGATTTGAACTCAGATCCAAATTCAGTGCTTTATCCACTCTACCAACTATGCTTCTGCTCATTTACTTTTCATTACTTTGTACAAGTCTTTCTAAATTTCTCTCAGTTCATCATATTCATCATTCTTATTCTATTATGTTCACTTATCATAGTTTGTGAGCCTTTTCTCAATTGATAAGCACCCATTTTGTTTCTAGATCTTTACTATAAATATTTTGGGTGTGGGCATCTTTTTACTCAGTCTTTGGTCTCTTCAGATTATATGCCTAGAAGCAGTATCACTGAATGAAAACATACTCATGATAACTTTTGAGGTATGGTTTCAAATATAGCTTCCAAAATGGTTAGAACAATCCACACTAACCCTAGATTTATTGAAGTCCCTTGATTCCTGATCCAATGTTCTCTCTCTCTCTCTTCTTCTTCTCTCTGACTCTCTTTTACTCACTAAATTTTATTTATTTTATTCTGAACTTAAAAATAAAATAAACATTTCCATAATAATAGAATAGAAAAAAGATGATTGTACATGAAACCTCAAATCTGTTATATGACTTGTTGTTCCTTTTAAACATATAGTACAGACTCCTAATCCACTGTTCTCTTGATCATATCATATACTACTTCATTTATGTAAATTAACAAAAATATGCAACAAAACTAGGATTAAATGTGGAAAGCAAAGCATCTTTGGGCTGTATATTCACTAAAGAGGCCATACTTGTTTACAAGAAGGACTTCAGTTAAACCATACCATGCATGATGTCTACATTTTCCCTAACAAATTCTAGGAAAGAATATAGCACAATTTCCCTTATCCATTTAGTACAATTCATTTTCCCAAAAAGTCATGAAAATTTTCTATATACCTAAACTGAATCCTTGTCATTTGTATGTGAGTCCTTTTCCTTCAGCTTACATTTAAATAGATGTAGAAGACTACTAGAGAAGAAGACAGAAAAAGAAGAGAAGAGGATAAGGAAATGTGGACTATTGGAAAAGGAAGAAAACAGAATATAGAAGAAAAGGAAGTCCTATTTTTTCTTTCTGAATCCAACCTTTTCCCACTTCAAATTAACCTTGATAGCTGCCAAAGTGATTTTCTTCTAAGGCAAGTCTTATCATGTCATTCTTTCTGTTCAAAAAATATCCACTAGTTCCTTATTGTCTCAAGGATCAGAGAGAAACTCCTCTGCTTGACATTTCAAGCTTTTCACAACCGGTACCCTTTCATGTCTTCTTTTCTTGCATTTTAATCTCCATATTCGACTTTGCAATCCAGCAATTCTTGATTTTTTAGTGCCCTTTGCATTGGCCGTCTCTCCTACCTGGGATGCATTCTGTCCTTGACTTATTGGAATTTTCTTCAAGGTCAAGTATCAGTATATTCATGAAACCTTTCTTAGTCTACCCAACTACTAATTAATGTGTGCTTCCCAAACTGCATTGTATTTATTTTGTATAGTCTGTATTCTCCAATACTTATACACATTCTCTCTCCTATTACAATGTAAATTCTTTGAGGGCTGGGTCTGTTTTATTTTTGCTTGTGTATCCTTGGTGTTTAGCAAAATGTCTATCACATTGTACATGGTTACTTAATGCTTGCTGATTGATTGATTAATTGATTGAACAAAGAAAAGGGAAATAGAAGAGGATGCATAAAAATACCAGACCACTTTAATTTTTCATTCTTTATTCTTTCTTTTAAATTATTTAAAAATGTTTAAATTTCTTATTTATTTATATTTAACCTTTTTTTCTTTTTAAATTTTGAGCTCCAAATTCTTTCCCTCTTTCCCACTTTCTCCCACATGCAAGTGATATGATATAAATTATACATGTGAGATCATAAATAACATTGCTCTATTAGCCACATTTTTAAAAGCAATAAATATAAAGAAAGTGAGAAAATTATGCTTTGATTTGCCCTCAGACTTCATCAGTTCTCTCTATGAAAATGGATTGCACTTTTTTTCATCATGAAATCTTTGAAATTTTCATGGATTATTTCAGTCATATCTGAATCATGCTCATTTGGAGTTTTCTTGGCAAAGATTCTGGATTAGTTTATCATTTCCCTCTCCAGTTCATTTTACAGATGAGAAAACTGAGGCAACAGGGTTAAAAAGATTTGCCCAGAGCCACATAAATAGGAAGTGCCAGATTTAAATGTAAGAAGATAAGTCTAACTCCCCATATTTATCAAAGTAGCCAAGTCTCTAACAGTTGATTCTCATTTCAATATTACTGTTACTATATTTAATGACATCTTGGTTCTTCCCACTTAACTTTGCATCAGTTTATATATTTCTTACTATGTTTTTCTGAAAACACCCACCTCATCATTTCTTATTGTGCAATAGTACTCCATCATAATCATATGTTACAAGTTATTCATCCATTTCCCAATTAATTTCCAATTTTTTGCCACCACAAAAAGATTTGTTATAAATATTTTTATATATAACTCCTGTTCTTTTTTCTTTGATCTCTTTGAGATATAGACCTAATAGTTGTATTATTGGATGAAAGGGCAGGCACAGTTTTATAGTTCCAAATTGTTCTCCAAAGTGTTTGGAGCAATTTACTTCTTCACTTTATTTTAGAATTATTTTAAAAATTCTTACTTAAATACTAAATGAAATGGGCATTTACATTTGTAAAATATATATTTACATATATAAAAGAGGAAAAGATGATTGTTTTTGAAATTTCAGGTCTTTCTTAACTACAATATACTTTTTTAAGAAAAGTATGATAAGATCAACTTCAGTTTTCAAAGCTGTCCTGGTTATTTTGTCTTCTTTCTGTCATTCCTTCTGTTCTTTTCTTTACATTAAAAAGTTTTTTACTTATTTTCTTTTTTTTTCTTTTTCTTCCTCCTGTCATGTCCTTGTCACTCCCTTACCATTGTCATCAACCAACCCCTGGCATCCATGAAAAAACTTTAAAAAGACAACAAAGTCCTTGAATCAAATATACATATAGGTATGCACAATTTATAGTCCTTTGGGCATAGTTCCAAATTGCTCTCCAGAATGTCTGGATCCATTCACAATTCTACCACTATGTATTAGTGTCCCTGTTTTCCCACATCCCCTCCAACATTCATCATTATCTTTTCCTGTCATCTTAGCCAATCTGAGAGGGGTGTAGTGGTACCTCAGAGTTGTCTTAATTTGCATTTCTCTGATCAATAGTAATTTAGAGCATTTTTTTCATATAACTAGAAATGATTTTAATTTCTTTATCTGAAAGTTGTCTGTTTATCCTTTGACCATTTATCAATTGGAGAAGAGCTTGAATTCTTATAAATTTGAGTCAGATCTCTATATATTTTAGAAATGAGGCTTTTCTCAGAACCCTTGAATGTAAAATTTTTTCCTCCAATTTATTGCTTCCCTTCTAAAGTTGTCTGCATTGGTTTTGTCTGTACAAAAACTTTTTTACTTAATATAATCAAAATTATCCATTTTGTATTCAATAATGTGCTCCAACTTTTCTTTGGCCCCAAATTCCTTTCTTCTCCATAGATTTATTCTTTGTTCTTGAAATTTGCTTAAAATATGACTCTTTATGTTTAAATGATAAACCCATTTCTACTTGGTATAGGTATTAGATGTGGGTCAATGCCTAGTTTTTACCATACTAATTTCCAATTTTCCAAGCAGTTTTTGCCAAATAGTGAGTTCTTATCCCAAAAGCTGAGTTCTATGGATTTGTCAAACACTAGATTACTAAAGTCATTGACTATTTTGTCCTGTAAACCTAGCCTATCTCACTTATTGACTATTCTATTTCTTAGCCAGAACCAAATGGTTTTGCTGACCATTGCTTTACAGTATAATTTTAAGTCTGGTATAGCCAGGCTACCTTCATTTGCATTTTTTTATTAACTCCCTCAAAATTCTTAACCTTTTTGTTCTTCAAGATGAACTTTGTTATTATTTTTTCTAGCTATGTAAAACAATTTCTTGGGAATTTGATTGGTATGGCACTGAATAAGTTAATTTAGGTAGTATTGTCACTTTTATTTTATTAATTCAGACTACGCATGAGCACTTGATATTTTTCCAATTAATTAAATTTGACTTTATTTGTGTCAAAAGTGTTTTGTAATTGTGTTCATATAGTTCCTGACTTTGCCTTGGCAAGTAAATGCCCAAATAGTTTTTTTATTATCTACAGTTATTTTTAATGGAATTTTTCTTTATATATCTTTCTGCAGGATATTGTGGGTAATATATAAAAATGCTGATTATTTATGTGGATTTATTTTGTATCCTGCAACTTTGCTCAAGTTATGAATTGTTTCTAGCAATTTTTTAGTTGATTCTCTAGGATTCTCTAAGTATCCCATCATACCATCTGCAAAGAATGATAATTTGATTTTCTCATTACCTACTCTAATTCTTTTCATCTCTTTTTCATCTTTTATCACCAAAGCTAACATTTCTAATACAATATTGAATAGTAATAGTGATAGTGGGCAACCTTGTTTCACCCCTGATCTTATTGAAAATGGTAGGTCCATTACATATGACACTTGCTGAAGTTTTAAATAGATGCTACTGATCATTTTAAAAATCCATTTATTCCTACATTCTCTAGCGTTTTTAATAGGAATGAGTGTTGGATTTTGTGAAATTTTTTTTCTACATCTATTGAGATAATCATATGATATTAGCATAATCAATTATGCTAATATCAATTCCTAATATTGAACCAGCCGCTGCATTCCTGGTATAATTCCTACTTGGTCATAGTGTATTATCCTGGGATAACTTGTTGTAATCTCTTTGCTAATATTTTATTTAAGATTTTTGCATCAATATTCATTAGGGAAATTGATTTGTAATTTTTTTTTTTCTGTTTTGACCCTACCTGGTTTAGGTATCAGCACCATATCTGTGTCATAAAAGGAATTTGATAGGGCTCCTTTCCCCATTTTTACAAATAGTTTGCATAGTATTAGAATTAGTAGTTCTTTAAATGTTTGGTAGAATTCATATGTAAATCCACCCGGCCCTGGAGAGTTTTTCTTAGGGATTTGAATAGTTTGTTCAGTTGCTTTTCCTAAAATAACTATTTAAGTAATTTATTTCCTCATGTTAATCTGAGCAATCTATATTTTTGTAAACATTCCTCCATTTCACTTAGATTATCAGATTTATTGACATATAGTTGAGCAAAATAACTTCTAATTATTGCTCTAATTTTCTCTTCATTGGTGGAAAGTTCTCCCTTTTCATTTTTGAGACTAACAATTTGATTTTCTTCTTTCCCTTTTCTAATCAAATTAACTAAAGGTTTAGTTTTTTTTTTTTTTTATAAAATCAACTCTTAGTTTTATTAATTCAATAGTCATCTTACTTTCAATTTTATTAATCTCTCCTTTTATTTTTAGAATTTCAAGTTTGTTATTTGAAGGTTTTTAATTTGCTCTTTTTATAACTTTTTTAGTTGCAGGCTCAATTCATCAATCTTCTCTTTCTCTATTTTATTCAAGTAAGCATCTAGAGATATAAAATTTCCCTTTATTACCACTTTGTCTGCATCCCACAAATTTGGGTATGTTGTCTCATTGTCATTCTCTTGGATGAAATTATTAATTGTGTCTATGATTTGCTGTTTCATTCTTTAGCATGAGATTGTTTAGTTTCCAATTACTTTTTGGTCTATTTCCCCCTGGCTTTTTATTGAATGGAATTTTTATTGCATGATCATCTGAAAAAAAAATTCATTTACTATTTCTGCCTTTCTACATTTGATTTTGAGGTTTTTATGCCTTAATACATGGTCAATTTTTATATAAGTTCCATGCACTACCAAGAAAAAAGTATATTCCTTTCTATCTCTATTCATTTTTCTCCAATGGTCTATCATACCTAACTTTTCTAGAATTCTATTTATCTGCTTAGTTTCTTTCTTATTTATATTGTGGTTCATTTAGAGAGCAAGGTTGATCCCCCCACTAGTATAATTTTGCTGTCTAATTCCTCTTGCAGCACTCTTTACTTGTCCTCTAGAAATTTGGATGCTATACCAATTGGCACATATATATTTAGTATTGACTTTGCTTCATTATCTCTGGTATTCTTTAGCAGATATAGTTTCCTATCTCTTTTAGTTAGATCTATTTTTGCTTTTGCTTGATCTGAGATCAGGATCACTATCCCTACTTTTTATACTTCAGCTGAAACATAATAGATTCTGCTCCTGTCTTTTACCTTTACTCTGAATGTATCACTCTGCCTTAAATATCTTTTTTGTAAACAACATAGTATAAGATTCTCACTTTTAATTTAGTCTATTATCCCTTCCATTTTATGGAAGAGTTCATCCCAATCACATTCACAGTTAAAATTACTAACTCTGTATTTCCTGCCATCTTGATTTTCCCATTATACTTTTCTCTTTCCTTTCCTCTTTTTCCTCCTCCCCAGTATTTTGCTTCTGACCACCACCTCACTCAAACAACCCATCCCTTTTACAGTCACACCCCCTTTCTCATATCTTTCCCCTTCTACTTCTGTCCTTTCTTCTATTAGCCTCCCCCTTTCCTTTCCCCTTTCCCCTTCTACTTCCCTATAGAGTGAGACAAGTTTCTCTATGAAGGTAAATATGTCTGATAGTTTCTCTTTGAATCAAATCTAATGGGGGTAAGATTTACATAATACTCATCCCTCTCCCTTCTTTCCCTCAATTGTTATTGTGTTGTTATAGGTCTTTATTGCCTCTCCACAAAAAGTAATTTATCCCATTTTAACTTCATTTCCCTCTTCTTCCAGTAGAATTCTTCTTCCTTCTCCAGTTTCTTTTTTTATATCATCACAATAAAATCAAATTATACCTGTACCTTCTAAGTGATACACCATAACAGAGATACAGATCTCAAGAGTTAAACAATATCATCTTCCCATATAGAAATATAATAAGCTTCAGTTTCTTCAATTTTAAAATGGAGGTATTAATCTAGAGGATATTACACAGAAAGTTATTATTAGATTCAAATGCAAAGCACTTAACATACCTTAAAATAATGTATAAATGCTAGCTATGTTTATGATATTCTGATCTACAATTTAGTATTCCTTTAAAAAAGAAATTACATTTGGCTGATTGCTGAAAGATTTGTGCTTTATGTTGATGAATCAATCCCTTTTTAGTCATTGTAACTAATGGTACCTAAGTGATGCAATGTATAGAGTGCTGGGCCTGAAGTTACAAAGATGTGAGTTCAAATGCTGTCTTAGAGATTTAATTACATGTGTAGCCTTATCGAATCAGTGAATCTCTGCTTCACTTTCTTTTGGGGACTTCTTGGGAAGATGAAATGACATGCTATCTGTAAAGCCCCTTAGCACAATTTCTGGCACTAAATTTGAAATATTGAAATGCTCATTTCTTTCATTTTCCTTCTCTCCCCTATCCTGTGTTTCTGAGAAGCTATATCCAAGATGAGTTAGGAAGAACCATCCTTTAAAAGGTAATAAGGAAAATATAATTTTTTATTATTATATATTCTTTCTTGAAATGGAAATTTATCACTGTATATTTTGAATCCTCTCTGATGTTTTGCTGGGCACATGACAATGTTTTGTTTTGTTTTGTTTACTTTCTTTTTCTATCTTTCTTTTTTCTATTCTGTTTTTTCTTATTTTTGATTTTTGTTCAATAAATTAAAAAAACAACAAAAAAAGAGAAATAATTTTTAAAATTAGAAAAAGAAAAACAGTTTAAAAAAAGAACTTCTGACTCGTCCTACCTTTATTGATGCATACCTCTTTTTCAGTTTTTCAGAAGGTTGAGAAGTGATTTCTATTCTCTTCCTGCTCACCTCCACATTTAATAATGGCTACAATAATGGCTGCAGGTACATGACATAGATAACATATACTTGCCAAGGCGAACCTATCCCGATGGTTTATTTCCATAAGCACAAGAGATAAAACAGAAATCTTAAGAGGGAGACATTTTCAGCCTTTGTAGCTATTTTGTGAGTGAGAATTTGAAAATTCTTTTGCAGATTCTGGCTACCAGATGGAGAGTACTTTCTGCATCTATATACCACTTCTTGAAGAAGACATATAATTAAAAAAACCCAGGAAGAGAATTCAGCTTGTAGGCAGTTGATGGAGTAAATAAAGTACTGGACTTGGAATCAGGAAGACCTGAATTCAAATCTAGTCTGAGACACTCCCTAGCTGTGTGTAAGTATCTCCCAGTTTTGTTATGAGAGTAAAATGAAATAATATTTGCAATATTTTGCTTTGAAAATCTTAAAGTACTATGAAAATGATATTTATTTTGAAGAACTAAGAAATAATACTGGCTTACCAGGACATCTAGGCTTGAATTGCACAAACAGTAGAGATCAAAATTTTTAAAAATATCTGTTCAGCAGTTCTTATAAAATTGCTTCTACTTCTTTGGAGAGTATAATATACTGTGGTTTATTGTTTCATAATTTAAGTATTCATAATTCCAAATAGTTTAAGTATTAAGTATATTTATATACTACTTAATATATACTAATTCATCTTTTGTATTTAAGTACTTTTCTGGTAGAAGAAATAAAGTACTTTATGCCATGTATCCACTTGGCATAATGTATACTTTTTCTATAAAAGATTCTGTTCAGTTCTTTTAGGGGAGACCCTAGTCATGAGACATACTCAATCTTTCTGAATGAGATTTTTTCCTCTGGACTTCAGATGAAGACCTAAGCTAGAAATTGGGATGAAAATACTAATTCCTTCTCTTTGCCATCAGGCCTTCTCCAGATTGAACCAGTTTGCATAACTCTAGATCAAGAGCTCTCTGTGACAGAGTTCCACTTACTTCCCTCTGCAATCATTTATATAGTTCTTTCCATATTTCTTCAAATTTCATAATTGTCAGTTATTCCAACACAACTATATTTCATTACATTCTTATGCCTCAATTTGTTTAGCCATTACTCACTAATTGGAAATTCATTTTTTATAATTTTTTGGTCCTACAAAAAGTGCTGCTACGGATGCTTTGGTGTACAAATATATCTATTCTTTCTGTTTTAAAGCTTCTTAAAGTATATGCCCACTAGACAGATAACTGAGTCAAAGAATTTCTGGCATAATTCCAAACAGATTTCCAGAATTTTTGGCAGAATTCCCAAGGTCATATTCATATATATCATATATTCATATACCTGTTTTAGGTTGATACAAGTGACCAAACAGAAATCTTGAGAGATAGACATGTCTCCCCCACAGCTCATCTGATATTGACTGTTTCCATCTTTGTACATTTTCTGGGCATGAGGTGAAACTTCAAAGGAGTTTTAATTTGCATTTCTCTTATAAGTAATTTGCAGTAGTTTTCCAGATAATCACTTATGGTTTGCAATTCATCTTTTGAAAACTTTTTTTTCTTTTTCCTCCCATATACTTTACCTATCAAGTAATGGCTTTGGGTCATGACCTATTCAAGAGCAATGGCTCTTTGTAATCACCATATAATTTTCTAAGTACTCATTAATCATCATTTAATTTTAAGAGTTTCTAAGAATCATAATCAAGCTCATATATTATTCTGCGTAATAACAGTACTCTATTTGCTCTGTTCTGATCCCTAATCTCTTTCCATTACATTTATGTAGAACCAGTTATTTCTTGTTCTGTATAAGTACAGGATTTTTTTTTCCTTTTTTAAGTATACTAAGTTCAAATTCTTTCTACTAAAGAAATTTATCATACTTCTAGTTAACCATTTATTTACTCATGAAATTATTCAGGATTTCATTCCTTCTTTCAGGGTGCCTAGTTTGGTGTCCTCCATGAAGTTGATGAATAGTCATGTTATGGTTTACAATCGACTAATACAAATATAATGAAGAATATAATATGAATATGAATAATATAATATGAATATAAGAATAAAGCCAACATTCGATACATTTTGCTTCATTGCAGATATTATAAAGTGCTCTTGCTGCAGCAAACTGGCCTGTTTTCTCTTCTGGGAAGACAAATTAAACCAAAATACCTGGAGTTATTTTCATTGTTTTAATTACTGCTAAAACAGTAAAATCTGACATTTCATTGGATTGTACATTGGGTTGTAAGAACAGTAGCCAGATAAGTACAGACAGATATATGGGAATCATGGGCAGAGTGAGCAGATGTAACTAGATAATTCCTGTGTTCTTGTGTCTTATATACCTGCTTTTTTCTACAAAAACTAAGCTTCTCTGAAAATCCTGTTCATATTTCACTGAAAAACTAAGATTATTTGCTGAGTGTTTCTTCTTTTCCCTTCCTCCTCAACTCAAATCTTCCAGATATCACGATCCTCATTTTCACCTGTCTCACGTAATAAATAGACCTTCTCCTTGCTAAGGCAAACCCCTCTACTGTACAAATGATCCCATTCCATTCTATCTTCTCTATTATTCCCACTCTCTCACTTATTTTCAATCTCTTCTTGTCTATTAGCTGCTTCTCCTCTGCCTATAAATATATTCATGTCTCTGTCATCCTCTCCCACACATACACAAAAAATCCCTTTCACTGTAGATAGTACCAATATTTTTTCCAACGTTCTAGACTCCCAAGGTAGGTCATCAACTCTTTACTCTTCCTATTCCTTATATCCAATCTGTTACCAAGATCCATTAATTTAACCTTTAAAATATCTCTCATAAATATCACTTTTTTGTCTTCTGATCCTGCCATCATCCTGTTTCATGCACCTATCAACTAATTCTTAGACTCTCATAAGAATATGTTATTTCTTCTACTTGGCTCACGTCTCTTCTTATTCAAGTCCATTTTCCACTCAGTTGCCAAAATAATCTTCCTAAAGAGCAGATCAGACTGTGACACTTCTCTACTGAGCACATAAATAAAGTCATCTTCCTCTCATCTCCAAAATAAAATTTGAAATCCTTTGGTATTCAAAGACTTTCATAACCTGTTCTTCCATACTTTTCCAGTCTTCTGTACTTCTTCCATCACATATTTTGAGATTCAGTGACAATGGTTACCTTGATATTCCTCAAATAAGACACCCTATCTCCTGCCACTGCCACTAGGCATATTCATTAGCTATCTACTATGCTGTCTGGAATTTTCTCCTTTATTTCTGCCTCCTTGATTCCTTGATTTCCTTTAAGTGCCAGCTAAAACCTCATTTTCTAAATGAAGCTTTTCCTGATCCCCTTTAATTCTAGAACCTTCTTTCTGGTGATTATTTTAACCTTCTTTCTGGTGATTATTTTTAAATTAACCTGTGTCTCCCCTGTGAATTCCTTGGGAGAGAGTGCTTTCTTTTGGATTTGTGTACACAGCTTTTAATACAGGGACTGACACCTTTATTATTAAATATTTATTGACTGAATTACTAATTGGCTGACCCTGCCCAAGGATAGAAAGTCCATCAAATGAGAAAGGTACAAGGCAATATCTAGAAACCAGTGTTAAGGTGAAAAAACATTTGAGTAGCTCTAATTAGACAGGTTTATTTCTATTTGTACACCAGCTTCTGTTTACTTCTTTGAGCTTGAGTCTTGTATTTGCTGTTAACTAAAGAAAATGAGCCTCAGTCTTTCCCATTTCACTTCACTTTATACAGAAGACCCAGAAAACCTAATGTTTATAGCAACAATGAGAAACAACTTGGATAGAACAAATTTGATAATCAGATTTCAGCTTGTGAATCACTTTCTGTTTGTTACTGTCTATATCAGGGCATGTCAGCAACATGCTATTTGCTAAATAAAGACAATGTAAGAGTGCATCTTCCTCTGACCAAAAAACGTGGTAAGATTGCCATAAATAAATTGAACTTTGCTTAAGCACTTCTAGATACTTAGTCTTTATTGTGAGGAAAGTCATGGTAAATAAACAATTTTCATCAATTAATTACAAGGATTTCCCTTGTAAGAAAAATTGTACAAAAGAAGACAGAAAACTTTGGTTCTTGCTTCAAAAATTAGGACAAGGAGAATTATGTAGTGGTCTGCATAAAATATACTATATGGGAAAAATCCGAGATTTAGAATGACAGAAACAAAGAGAGAGACAGAATAATAAGTTGTCTTTTCCTAGCTAAAGCAAGCAGTTGATGATTAATTTAAACCTTAGAATTCTTATTCAATCAATCAACTAACAAGGATTTATTAAAGTTTCTTTGTGTCAGGTATTGCATTTAGCACTGAGGATACAAAGAAAGGCAAAAACAGTTCCTGTCCTCAATAAACTTATATTCTAATGCAGGAGACAACATGTAAACAAATATTTATATATAAGATACCTGAACAGCAGGTGAAAATTAAACCCAAAGAAGAAGTCTACAATCTGGAGAGATGGGGGAAGATTTTTTTTTTTTTTGGTGAGGCAATTGGAGTTAAGTGACTTACCCAAGGTCACACAGCTAGAAAGTGTTCAGTGTCCAAGACCAGATTTAAACTCAGGTCCTCCTTACTTTAGGGGCTGGTACTCTATCCACTGTGCCACCTAGCTGCCCCTGGGGAAAGGCCTTTTAAAGAAGGTAGTATTTGACTTGAGTCTTGAAATTCAGGTGTTCTAAAAGGTGGGTGCAATTTATTATGCTTTAGCTGATTCAAAAAAGACAGAAACAGACAAATTTATAAGAGAATCCTACACTTAAACAATTAAAAATTGACTAATTCCAAAATTAAATAAATTATTTGAAATAATAGGCAAAGAAGGGATCTTGCCAAACTCCTTCTATGAAACAAATGTGATACTGATTCCTACACCAGGAAGAGTAAAAACAGAAAGAAAATTATGAATCAATTTTTAATGAATATGGATGAAAAATCCTAAATAAAATATGAGTTTAAAGATTACAATGATATATTACAAAGATTATGCATTATTATTAAGCTATATTAAGCCGGAATGCAGAGGTGGTTTAACATAAAGAAAACTATTAATATAATTATACCAATTACAAAAATTTTTTAAAGTCATAAAATTATGTCAATAGATGCAGATAAAGCTTTTGATAAAGTCCAAAATGAGTTTCTATGAATAGATATAAATGGATTTTTCCTTAAATTGATAAAAAAAAAAAACATTTATCTAAAACTATCAACAAACATTATTTGTAATAAGGATAAGCTAGAAGCCTTCCCAGTAAGACCAAATGTGAAATAAGAATGCCAATATTATTTGATATTGTATTGGAAATCTTAGCAATAGCAATAAGAAAAGGAAAAAAAAGAAGGAATCAGAATAGGAAATAAAATAACAAAATTATTTATTTTTGTAGATGATATAATGATACACTTGGAAAATTCTAAAGACTCAACTAAAAATGCTAGTTGAAACTGTAAAGTAGCAGGATATAAAATAAATCCACATAAAGCATCAACATTCCTTCTAACACAAATAAAACCAGCAAGAAGAGGTAGTAAGTGGCATCCCGTTTAAAACAAGCATAGACAGTATAAAATACTTGGGAGAAAACCTGTTGAAACAAACCCAGGAAATATATAAACACAATTACAAAAAACAAACACAACTTTGATACAAATAAAATCAGATTTAAACAATTGGAGAAATATTAATTGCTCATAGATAGGCAGGGCCAATATAATAAAAATACAATTTTACCCAATTTATATATTCAATGTCATCCCAATTAAATTATCCCCTCATTTTTTTACTGAATTAAAATTAATAATACCAAAATTCATTAAAAAGAACAAAAAGTCAAAAATATCAAAGAAAAATTTAAAGGAAGAAGGTTTGAAAGTACCTGATTTTAAAATATATTTATATTATTTATTTATTTAAATATGTTTTATATATATATATATATAATAACTACAAAGTAATAATTATCAAAATTGTTTTGTACTGATTAAGGACTAGAGAGGAAGATCAAGGGAATAGAATAGATATACAACTTATAGCAGCAAATAAATATAATAACCTTATAGTTGACAAATGAAAAGACCTAAGATTTGGGGATAAGAATTCATTATGTGGTAAAAATTGGTGGGAAATGGGGAAAGCACTATGGCAGAAATTGGGCATAGAAGTATACATTATATCATTTACCAAATTAGGTAAAGATATCATTTAATACCTATCACACTGGCTAAAATGACTGAAAGAGAAAACAATATTTGTTGAAGATGTTAGAAAATTTGGGACACTAATTCATTATTAGTGGAATTGTGAATTGATCCAACCATTTTAAAGAGTAATCTGAATTGCATCCAAAGACTCATTAAATTGCCTATATTCTTTGACCCAACACTACCACCACTACATCTATTTTCAGAAATGATTAGGAGAAAAGGAAAAGAGTCTATATGTTGTAAAATATTTATAGTGACTCTCTTTGTGGTGACAAAGAACTGGAAATCGCAGGGATGCTGGCCAATTGGGGAATGGTTGAACAAGTTGTAGCATATGATTGTGGTGGAATACCACTGTGCCAAAAAAAGTGATTTTGATGATGTTAAAAAAAAAAAAAACACCTGAGACTTATACAAAATAATGAAGAGTAATATAAGTAGAACCAAGAGAATGTTGTATACAATAATAGCAATATAGTTTTAGGAAAAACTTTGAGCAAAGAAGTTATTTTGACTATTATAAAGAATCAAATTAACTATAAAGGACATTGAAGGAAAACATTATCTGCATTCAGAGAAAGAACTGATTAATAAAAGTATGTACAGAATATTTTATATATATGTACATATTTGTGTTTAATGGTAGCTATCTCTAGGTGGGGGAGAGGTAAAAATAAAAGAGGGAAAATTACATGAAAACTTTATTATATATTTAAAAGAATAATAACTTGCAAGTAATAGATTTGCAATTTCATGTGCAATCATTTTTTTTACTATGCTATTATAGAAAGGCTTGTTTTATTCCATAAATTAAAAATACAGATTACAAAAAGGAAAAAAGGTGGCAGTAAGGAGAGAGAGCATCACCAACAAAGAAAACAGCCAGCATCCAGACATGGACACAGAACATAAAGTGTCATGAGCAAGGAACATTATTGTTGGAGCTTTAATAGGCTATTGTAGTTAGACTTTAAAATGTGCTGAAGACAATAAAGTGTATCTGCAAGGCAAAGGAAGGGACAGGTTGGAAAAGCTTTAAATGATAAAGATTTCATATTTGATCTTGGAAGGGACAGGAAATCTTTTAATGAGTAGGATGTTAACACAGTCAGACCTCTGGTTTAAGAACATCATTTTGGCAATTGTATGAAAGATTTTCATTGTATTTTAGATTTTCATTTCAATGAAAAATTGTATACAATTTGGAAATTGTATGGAAATTGTATGAAAAAATTGTATGAAAAATTTGGCAAAATGTATGGATTGAAGCAGGGAAAGATTTGAGTTAGGAGGACTAATTAGAAAGCTACTGAAATATTATTGACAAGAGGTGATAAAAGCCTGAACTGGAATGGTGGTAGCTGTGTGAGTGAAGAAAAGAGAATGTTTATGAGAGATGTTATGAAACTAAAATTGATCAAATTTGCCAAAAGATTGGATATGTAGAGTGAATGAGAGTGAAGGCTTAAAAATTATTTTTCTTGTTCAGTCTTTCATTTGTGTCCAAATCTTCATGTATCCAAGGACCATACTGCCCATGGGATTTTCTTGGCAATGATACTGAAATGGTTTGTCATTTCCTTCTCCAATGGATTAAAGCAAACAAGATCAAACCACTTACAAATGCCTGAGTTAGGATGTGAATCCAGGTTTTCTTGACTCCAGGCCTAGCACTCTTATCTACTGATTGACTCAGGAACTTACTTAAGAATCATTATCTAGAAGTACATTTAAAAGAATTGAACATATTTAACTTATATCAGATTACTTACTGCCTTGAGGATAGGGGGAGGTTATGGAGGGAGGAAAAAAATTTGGAACACAAATTCTTACAAAAATGAATGTTGAAAACTATCTTTACATGTATTTGGAAAATAAAATTTTATTGAATTTTTTTTTAAAAAGGATGAATATCAAAAGTGAACATAGTAATTTTTTTCAAGGATGATTACTCAAAGTGAAAACCTCAGAAATTAGGAGGATACAAAATAACATTCAAATTGAGCATCGAAAGAAGCCCTGGAAGAGTTGGTCATGAGTGAGAGAATTAGTCATGGAGCCATTTTCTCAGCCTATTTTGCAGTCTTCAAATTTCTTGACTTCTTTATAGCATTTGATAAGGCTAATCATCAAGTCCTTCTGGTGAGTCTTGGTTCTCTGGATTATTGTCGTAACACTACTCTTTCTTGTTTTTCTATTTTCTTTGCTAGCTCATAAGATAGACAGACAGACGGGATACATAGAAAGGTGTAGACATAGACATAAATATAGAAATAGATATCTAATGGTCTCTTATTATAGATATTCCCTAAGATCCTACACTAAGATCTTTACTCTTCACCTTCTTGGTAATCTCATCAACTCCTGTAGATCTAATTATCATCTCTGCCAAAAACTTACAGATCTCTATATCTATCCTTAGTCTCTTCCATGAGTTTCAGTCCTGCATCACTTAATTGTCTATTGAATATTTCAAACTGAACATCCCAGGAATATCTCATCCCTATCATGGCCAAAACAGAAATAAGAATTTGCTCTTCAAATTGTCTTCTCTTTCAATCTTTTCTATTTCTGTCAAATACCCTACTATCCTTCCATACACCCCCTCCCCCCTCATATCAAATATTTTGCCAAATCTTGCTATAATAAAAATCATGAGGGACTTAATCAATGAGTGTGAGAAAAGGAAAACCCCTTCTTGCTAGAAACCAGGCTCCCTAGAACTGAATATAAACCAAATCAAATGATTGGATATGGGACAGGTAGGGGCAAATATTTCAGTCTCTAGGTTCAGCTAAGCTGCATGTCACTTTTAGATTTTCATTCCATTTTGATCCTTCAAGTCACTTAGGCAAAGAGACAAATTATCTTTGGAGCACAGTTTTCTCTTCTGTAACACAAGAATGTTGACAGTTTCTAAGACCTTTTCAGCCCTAAAGCCTTTACCCAAGTGTGCTTGTCAATGGAGAGAAAGGAAGACAGGGGTTCATTGGAAAACAGATCTTTCATTAATGAGCTTTTCTGACAATAGTCCATTGCTTTCTAGTATTGGAATACATATATATATATATATATATATATATATATATAGGTATATATATATGTGTATATATATACATATATATATGCTCTACTTATAAGAATATCATCCATTCCATGTAATTTTTGAGTTATTTGAATTTTTTGTTGTATTAATGGATAAATGGATTGAAAATAGCCAAATTGTGGTTATAGAGTTTATCTTCCAGAGTCCAGGGAGAACTGAACATAAACTTTACCAAACAAAGAGTTATCTAGTTCATAAAGAGAAAATAAATATTATTCATAAAGGTCTTTAAAAAATAAAGTTTGGTGGGAGTGGGAGATAGCTACATGGCACAGTGAATAGAGTATGGGCTCCTAGAATCAAGAGAATCTGAGTTCACATCTAGTTTCAAATACTTAACACTTGCTATGTGAACGTGGGCAAGTCATTTAACCTCAATTGCCTTGTCCCTTCCCCCAAAAAAATGTCAGCCTCTTAAAGGCTGTGACTGCAAAAAAAGAATAAGATTTTTAAAAATATGTGTGTATCTATGTTTAAAAATCTATCAATTTTTGACTGATTTTTTCACAGAATTTCAGTTATAAGGTAGTCCAGCTTGTATCTTACCAAGAATCCCCATTATAATATATTCATAATAAGTAATTGTCTTTGCTTAAAGATTTCAAGTAAGAAAGGACCCAAAACTTACTAAGATACCCGCTTTCTACTGTTGGATAGCTTTAATTCATGAGTTCTTAATTTTTTTTTTGTATCATGAATTCCTTTGGTAATTTGGTTTAGCCTATGCCCCTTATCTTTTCTTTTTTTTAAATTTTAATAGCCTTTTATTTACAGGTTATATGTATGGATAACTTTACAGCATTGACAATTGCCAAACCTCTTGTTCCAATTTTCCCCCTCCTTCTTCCCACCCCCTCCCCCAGATGGCAGGATGACCAGTAGATGTTAAATATATTAAAATATAAATCATATACACAATAAGTATTCATGACCAAGCTGTTATTTTGCTGTACAAAAAGAATCGGACTCTGAAATATTGTACAATTAGTCTGTGAAGGAAATCCAAAATGCAGGTGGGCAAAAATATAGGGATTGGGAATTCAATGTAATGGTTCTTAGTCATCTCCCAGAGTTCTTTCACTGGGCATAGCTGGTTCAGTTCATTACTGCTCCATTGGAAATGATTTGGTTCATCTCATTACTGAGGATGGCCAGGTCCATCAGCATTGGTCATAATATAGTATTGTTGTTGAAGTATAGAATGATCTCCTGGCCCTGCTCATTTCACTCAGCATCAGTTCGTGTAAGTCTCTCCAGGCCTTTCTGAAATCATCCTGTTGGTCATTTCTTACAGAACAATAATATTCCATAATATTCATATACCACAATTTATTCAGCCATTCTCCAATTGATGGGCATCCACTCAGTTTCCAGTTTCTGGCCACTACAAAGAGGGCTGCCACAAACATTCATGCATATACAGATCTCTTTCCCTTCTTTAGTATCTCTTTGGGATATAAGCCCAGTAGTAACACTGATGGATCAAAAGGTATGCACAGTTTGATAACTTTTTGATATGCCCTTTATCTTAATAATGTTTTTAAATGGATAAAACAAAATATGTACTATTACAAAAGAAACCAATTATCTTGGAACTGAGTTGTCAATTATTTTTTTAACAAAACATATTCATGAACACAAAGTTAAGAACTCTTACCTAATCTAAATTACAAGGACGTTTTTCTTCTATGATCCCTAAATATTCAACTTCCTTTAACCTTTGGGGATCAAACCTGGTTAATTTAATCCCCTAATCACAGGAATACTTTTCAAAAACTTGAAGACAGCTAGTGTTTCATTTTCAGCCTTACCATCTCCCCCACCCCCATTGAACCCCTTCTCCATGTTAAATATCATCACTTTTTTTTATTTGATCCACATATGTCATTATCTCCAGTCCCTTCACATCCAGTTTGGCCTCTTCTCCAGCTTAATGATGTTCTTTATTTAAGAAGTGGTATCTGGAATTGAAAACAGGATTTTATATGTGGTCTGAACATGGCAGGATATATAGGGTTTTAAGATTCACAAAGCACTTTATGTATACTATCTCATTTGATCCTTACAACTGTGAAGTAGATAGGTGCTAATATTACCCACATTTTGTATGTGAGAAAACAGCTGAGTAGTTAAGTAACTTGTCTATAGTTAACAATTACTGTCTGAGAATAGATTAGATCTTCTTAATTCCAAATCTAATGCTTTATCAACTATGCCACTTAGATGTAACATTCATTTTTCTCATAATATATGACAATTATATAGCACTTTAAAATTTGCAAAGCATTGTAGATATATTGTCTCATATATTCAACTTCCTCTTTATGGTTCCCTAATCTGTAGAATTAATTTCATCTTGCATTTAAAGAAAATCCGCATCTTATATAAACTGTTCGCAAAAAAATAGGAAAAGAAAGTAAATATCCTTCTGAACTCTATGATCTAAATATAGTCTTGATACTTAAATAAAGCAGGAAAGAAAGAAAGAAAGATATAATAAACCAATGTTCTCAATAAATATATTCCCAGTTGCAGAGATATTAGCAAATAACATATAACAATAAACTATGACCAAGTTGGATTTATACCAGGAATGCAAGATTGGTTCAACATGAGGAAAGCTTATTAATAGCAAAAATAATTTTTAAAAACATGTAGTCACTTATCACTAGATAATGGAAAGGCATTTGACAAAACTCAACACCTGTTTCTGTTTAAAATGTGCACACACACACACACACACACACACCAGAAAGCATAGGAATAAATGGAAATTTCCTTGGCAGATAAAAGTTTGTAGGCTTTTCTGATAACAGTAAAAAGAATGTTCACTACCATACTATTATTACTATCACTATAACCCATATACATATATATATATATGTATATATACACTACCACTAGAGATCTGAGCTATACTAAAAAAATAAGAAAAATCTAGAAAATAAGCATATCAAAATGGAAACAAAACTATTACTTTTTGAGATGTTAAGAGAGTTTATCTAGAGAACCTTGAAGAATCAACTAAAATTTAATTCACAGAATATAAAGTAAATCTACATTAATCATCAATATTCTCATATATTATCAACAACTCCCAGCAGAAAAAGATAAAAAGACAAATTCCACTTAAATTAATTGAGGAATGTATAAAATATTTGAAAGTCAACTTAACTTCACAGACATACAAAACTATGTGAATAGTTTTCAAAACACTCTTTACAAATAAAATTAAGTGGAGAAAGATTAATTCTTTGAATAAATCATACCAATATATTAAAAATTACAATGTTGCTTAAATTATTTATTCCAGGACAAATAAAACCACAAAAATAGAAATTGAGCTAGGAAAAAAAATAACATTGAAGTGCATCTAGTAGAATGAAAGGTCAGGAATCTCCAAGGAAATAATGAAAAAAAAGTGGGCAAGTAAGGCATAAATAAGGTAGACAAATAGCTATATCAAGTCTCAAATTATCACAGGGTCTGAGAGGCCTTGTTGGTGTGGTTCAGGAGTCACAGCTATCTAATTTGTATGTAGAAAGGATAATATGCAAAAGCCTCATGTGGACAATTTTTTTGTAGGGATTTAGCTTGAGGTTAAAAGAGAAAGACTGAGAACAACCTATTCCTCTAATTCCATAACAGTATTAATTTCCTCTAGTAGACACTTTTAACTAATATTATGACTAATTAACATATAATAGGACCAAATATGTCTTTTAAAGAAGAAAAAATAAAACAAAGCTTAAAATTTTTGGTTACTTGTAGTTATTTTCTATTATTCCAATAATTATGAATAGAATTTCACTTCCTATTTTACTAGATTTTATTGGCAATGTATAGAAATGTTAGGGATTTATTTGACTATATTTTATATTCTTTTTTGAATTTACTTGTGATTTCAATTAATAAGATTCAAGCAGTCATCATTAAAATGATTAAATTAAAAATTAGATAGGTCACCAGTGGAAGAGATTAAGCAGACTATAAATAGAAGAAAATAGAGTAGTCCATTGTCAAATAAACCTACCATATCATCTGTAAAGAGAGAGAGAGAGAGAGAGAGAGAGAGAGAGAGAGAGAGAGAGAGAGAGAGAGAGAGAGAGAGAGAGAGAACCTATTAGCTGCATCAATAATTCACTATTTAGCAGAAATTTCTGTTGAAACTGAAAAACAGATTGCAAGTATTAGGAACAGGACAACATCTCATATTGTATTTCATAATTAGCTCCAAATGGACTTAGATATAAAGGGCAACATCATTTTTTTTAAAAATAAAGTTAGAACAAAGAATGACCAAACAAAGGTCAGAGATCACAAAAAAGAAATAGACAATATCAATTGCATAGAAGTAAAAACAAACAAAACCAATGCAATTAAAATTAAAAGGGAAACAGGTAAGTACAGGGATGATATGGAGGTGGAAAGTCTTTATAGTCTCCGGTAATGATCTCATCCAAGATATATAAGGAACTGATTTAAATATATAACAATAGCCTTTCTCAATAGACAAATGGTTATGGGTGTGAATAGGTAGATTCTGGAAGAAATCCAAGCCATCAACAACTACATTTTAAAAAATGATCCAAATCATAGGAATTGGAGAAAGGGAAATTAAAGCAACTCTGAGATTCTACCTTATATCTTTTATATTGACAAAGGTAACAAAAAAGAAAAATGACAAATGTTGGAGGACTATGAAAAAACAAATATACTAATATATGGTTGATGGAAAAATGAATTAATCTAGCTTCTCTAGAAAGTAATTTGAAATTCTGCCTCAAAAGCTACTAACTTGTGCATGCTTTATGACCCAGAAATGCCACACTATTAGACCTGTCCATACAAACAAAGAATAAAAGGACATATATGTACATATTTACATCAGGTTTTTTTGTAGTAGTAAAAATCTTAAAAGTAAGGGAGTTCCCTCCCTGATGAAGGTGGGGGTGGGCAGGACTATTAGATTGTAGCCCATGATGCTGAGGTTGTGCAAGTCCAAGGGCAGATCTTGGAATAGTTCCCGCACGATGCTGTGGCTGCAGCAAAAAATCTCCTGACTCCCAAAACAATAGAACTGGAAGGGACATGGAGCAGCTGATGCACTCATCAGGAAGAGAAGCAGGAGACACAAAAGTAGTAACAGGGGGAGTCCAAAGTCAGCAGTAGTGGGCAATTGTGGGAGACTCAGAGCTCCTGGCAGCCTTAGCCCTGGGCAGTAGAGGGCGTGGTACCATAGCTTCTATCTCCACATGCAGTCCCTCCCCTCATGGAAACTTGGATGGGGTGGAGTGGGGAAAAGAGTAAGAAGATCATTGTTCCTCTCTGAAAATGAGTTGGGGCAAAAAGGTAGGAGCTTGGTTGCCTTGGACTAGCTTCTTTCTCTGCAGCTGGAAGCCCCACTTGCCCTTTTGGGGGAATTGAGTGGGGAGAGGTGCCTGGCCAGAGACCTGGAGATGTAATCCTTATGTGAAAAATTCATTTGGTGTTTTTCATTTTTGCCACTCATTGTACCTTCTGGAATCAATTAATAATGTGTATCAAGGCACCTGTGTATATGTTTTTGGATATGGCTAATGCAGAGATTTGCTTTTTTACTATTTCCATTTCCATTTTTACTATGAAACTTTTCTTTTTTCTTGTTCAAATTAGGTTGAGGTGGAGGACTAGAGGCATAGAAAACTAATGTGCTTTAATTAAAATATAATTAAATTATATTTTTTTTAAATTCCTGTTCATTTCCTTTGAGTATTTGCATGATAAATATTTCTTTTAAAAATTGTGAAAATACTTATACTTTGTGTTTCAACAGTAATTACAGACAATAAAAGGGTAGGGTCATTTTATGAAGAATTCCAAGGTCATCTAAATCATGTTTACATCTACTTCAATATTTGGTCACTTTGATAGAAAGGTGAAAACGTAAAAATGAGAGAGGAAAATTGCTTTAAAGCTACACAGAATTTTCATGCTTATCAATGTTTTCTTCAAGAAAAAAATTGAGAATCATTGAACATGGCAAGTATCACACAATACAAAAAGTAAAATTTATTATATTTTAATATATGGGAAATAACTAATTACTGGTGTTAGAATCCTTTCTGGATCAGCTGCTTATGTACAGTTGCAGCCCATGATGCTGGGATTGTGTGAATCTGATTTCTTAAAACAAAGAGCAATATTAATGAAAAAAATGTGTATGTTTTACTGCATATTTAAAAGAACTTCTACTTGACTAACTTAAATACATTATTGATGCAAAAAATGGAATGAAGGAAAAGCTAATGTTATAACTGAGACCAATTTTTTTACAATTTCATAAGAAATTTAATCTATATAAATTAGCTTCCATAAGGAGGATAACAAAAGAACCTAGAGACTGCCTCAGCAAGCAAATACTTGATCTCCTTGACAACAGGGTGACATGGCAGCTAAGGGCGTCACAGGTTTATAATATAGAAGCTTATCTGTAAAGTCTCATGGAAAATGATGGTGAAAGACAATGATCAGTATCACCTCTCAAAAAACGGAGGAGTGCAAAGAAAAACAGTTTGAAGAAATTATGATGAAAGATTTAAGTAAGCTAGGTCATTCCAAGGACATTTAGGGATGAAACCAGAAGAACAAAAAACATTTTTTAATGGCAAAAATCTTTAAAAAAATAAACAACAACAACAAAAAAAAACCACCCAGCTTTTTTATACTCATTTAAGGAGAGCAAGGAGCAATCAATCATTAGTGTTCATATGATGTCAGAACAAAAAGAAACCCTCTAATATATTGGTGAGAATTTTTGACACATTTATTGGAGGGTATGGGTGAGAGTTGTGACAAATAGGTAAACATGAATGGATCAAAGGATAATAGACTTTTAGTTTAAAGTGACCTTAAATGCTGTCTTATCCAGTTCCCTTATTTCACAGATGAGGGAACTAAACTCAGCGACTTTTCCGAGGTCACACAGATCTGCAAATGGCAGATCTGAGTTTAGCCCTGTATCTTTTCACTCCAAATCCAAAGCTCTACACTATAGTATGCATCATTGGAAGAAATACCCATGTCAATGAGATCACAAAATATTGGCATATTTGAGTATTAAACTGCAGCTTACAGAAATTCCATGGATATAACTTAGCTAGATTTTAATAAAACTCTTGAGAAAATCCCTCACACTATTCTTGTATAAAACTTGGGGATATAGGCTGGAAAATAGTACGTTATCCCTTGACTTTTTTCTTTTTTGGTTCTTAATAATTTGGGGGAGGGCATTTCTTTGTTCATTTGAGGTCATTGAGGAAGAGTTGCTCATAGGCTATCTCTCACTCTGACATCTTCTCAATATTCCTCACATTGCCCTTGAAAATCTTTACTTAGCTGAGCAGACAGCAGCAGTTATTTATCCACCTATTCCTCTTCTACCATTCCTTTCATCGCCAAACACATGACAATAAAAGACAGACAATGTCAGTTTTTCCAGAAAGGAAAGTTCATTCTTGTTAATAGTCTCAGGCTTTTGGAATGCCATTTCCTAACTTCCCTTCTAGGGTCTGTCTGTTTTACTCTGTCCTAAGGTCACTTCTTCAAGATCATAAGAAAGTGAAGTACTCAACCATTCCCATAGAAACTAAGTTAGATTAGATGACTGGAGCCTCTACATCTCTAAATCTTATGAAATCTTCAAAACTTAGGAAATTCCCTCTCCATTCTATCCTGTTGTCACGACCTTTCCTCCTCTGTCTCACTCCCACATAATTATTTGTTTCTTTCCTTTTTCTTTCTCATGATTTTCCCTTTTTGTTCTGATTTTCCTTTCACATGTGACTAATATAGAAATATGCTTAAAATGATTGTACATATATAACTTATATAAGATTGCTTGCTGTCTTGGGGAGAAGGGAAGGAAGAGAAGGAAGGAGAAATAAATGAAAGACAAAGTTTTATGGAAGTGAATGTTGAAAACTATCTTTACATGGGAAAATTGGGAAAATAAAATACTATTGAGGGAAAAAAGAAAAAAAAAGAACTTCTCACTTTAAGAATCTGGTAAGTAAATATCCCTCACATACCAAATCAAAAGTCAATGCTAATGTCAGTATCGACCTCAAAATCCCTTCTTATAGTCCCTATACTTTTCCTAGCTCTTCCCATGTCTAAATAATCCCCAGAGTCATTGTTTTATCTTCTGAAAACTTTAAAGAAGGGTTTAGTAGAAATCTCCAATGAAAGTAAACAAGACCGTTAAGATTCGTTAAACTAAATAACTCATTGAAGAATGAATAAGAAGGGAAAGATGATTTTTTTCACACCTAAGTAGAATTTTTCACACCCTAGTTCCAGGATATAAAGGCTGATGACTTTTGATGCACAAAGGTGTATGTGATCTTTGCCAGGCTGGAATTTAGTAGGAAAAATAGAACTGAAACCTGTGCTTCTGCACTGGTAGGAAAGGGATTTGCTTTCTGTCTGTATAGCTAAAGATTTGTCCTTAAGGAAAGAGATTACAGATCTTTAGGAAGGGTAGGTTTCCAAAAGAGCTACTCTTCTGCACATGGTCAAATATTGTGGGGGCCGTGGGATGAAAGAGAATCATGTTGTTTAGTAAGGCAACAATAGGAGCACAAAGTAGAACCAACAGGCTGTAGGAGGAGTCTATAGAAGACCTCAGCTCTATACAACAAGGGCTGGTCTATGATGAAGTTGGTGAGTATAATGCCTAAACTTCCAGAAAGCTCATCAGAAAGGGAATGTTTCCTTTTTTATTGTATATAACCTGTTCTTTGATGTTTTATAAACCTTGCATCTTGCAGTAGAAGTAAGGAGTAGAGCCTATAAAAGAAAAGAAAAAGAAAGAAAACAAGACCAGTTGAATTTATGAGAAAAATATATCAAATATTTAAAGATTATTTCTAATACTATATAAAAGATTTGAAAAAATGGAAAAAAGAGTTCCTATCTATCAAATTCATTCTTTGACATACATATGACTCGACACCAAAATTAAGGAGAGTCAAAACAAAAATAAAACTATAGACAAATAACTCAAATGATTATTTATGCAAAAATTTAAAATAAAATATTAGCAATAAAATCATAGTAATCTATTATAGATATTACATATTATGACCAAGCTAGATTTATACCAGTAACACAGAGTAGGTTCAATATTAATAAAACAAACATATCTAAATATATTAATAAAAAAGAACCAAATTATAAAATTATATCATTTAATGGAAAATATTTTTTAACAAGATTCAACACCCATTCTTATTAAATACTAGGAAGCATAGGAGTAAATTGGTCTTTCCTCAGTAAGGTAAATAGTATCTACCTAAAACCAAGGGTTATCATTATCTATAATGGGGGAAAGTTGGATACATTTCCAATGGTTGTTGTCCTTTATTCTTGAAGAACGATACATTATATTGAAGTCAAGGTACTGAATGCCTGACTGTGGCTGATCAGACAATATGAGTATTGACCACTTTACCACAGATTGGGCACAAATAGTCTCCATGAACATCTGGAGTGAAGAAGCCTCTAAATTTCAGCATCTCATATTTCTTTTGAGCTACTGCAATTCTGCTTTGTTCAGAGAACATTGTATTTTTTGATGTAGGCTTGCCATTTTTAACAGTCCTGTACCAGTATTTCTCATGTCTCATGATTGCTACCAAAGTTCTTTGTAGAGACCTTGATGGTGTCCTTGTATCATTTCTGATCTCTGTGTGAGTTTTCTATAAAAATGGTCTTTTAGGCAAAGATACGTTTGCCATTTGAACAACATAGCCAGTCCATCAAAGTTGTGCTCTCTTTGATAGCATCTGAGCGAGCATTTGGCAGTTCAGATGGAGAGAGGTACTCAGTGGTGATACTTTATTTTGTCAGATGATCTTCAGAATCTTCCTAAGACAGTTTTAATGACAGTGATTCAGTTTCCTGGAATGGTGCTGGTATGTTATTCAGGTTTCACAGGTATACAACAATGGGATCAGCACAATGGCTCTGTAGACCTTCAGTTTGGTCTTCAACTTTTCTCCCACACTTTCCTTTGGAGCCTCCCAAACACTGAGCTCTGGCAATGCATGAGTCAGCCTCATCATTCAAGTGTGTATCCCTGAAAAGTATATTGTCAACACAACTATCTCTTGTCATATAACTCAGGAAATTTTAGTCAGTTTTTGTATGAGCAGTGGATCTATACCCCCACCTTGCAAATCTCATCTGGAATAGAATCACCAATAGGTATTTTGCCACATGAGAGGAGCTTAATAGTATTCAAAACTTTTTTTGGTTGGAAGTTTATATAGAGAGAGAATGACTTCAATCTGAGGTAAATGGTCAATGACTTCAGCATGGATTGATGGTCTGTTGAGAACACTATGGAAGTGTTCAGCCCATCTCTCCAGGATCATGTCCTTATCATTAATTAACATGGCTCTGTCAGAGCTGAGAAGTTGAGATGAACCATAAGTCTTTAACCTTCAGGGCATCATAAAAGCTCTTTGGATCATTCCTATGAGCATCAAACTGAATTTTTGTCTGTCTTTTTACTGAGTGAAGAATCCTGTATCTCATTAAGCTTTGCTTGCACTTTATTTCTGATGGATTTAAATGCTGCCTTAAAAGAGACAGAGAACTAGAATTCTCTCTCTTTTTTTTCACTTAGCAGCTTCTGAATTTTCCCATCATTTTCATCAAACTAATCCTGATGCTTGCTAATGTTCTGGCCCAGATGAATAAATGCAGTATTATACACCAAATCTCTTCAAGGAAGGTCCACTCCTTTTCACTCCACTGTTGCCAACTACTAGTTGGCTCAGCTTTCCTTTCAAGTTAGCAACAAACTGTGCAAGCTTAGAGAAGTGTTCTAATTTGTTGACATTAAGTCTTCTGGTAGTCATCTTGCTTTGGGGGGCAGAGGATAAATCTATTATTATTGGTCTGGCACTCTGAGCCACACATTACTTTCGTGACTCACATTTTGTCTGTCTCTTCTCTTTACAATGACATAGTTTATTGAATGTCAAGGCTTGCTGTGAGGATACATTCACGAAATTTCATTGCATTTAGACAAACAGAATACAGTATTGATGATGAGAAGGCCATGAGATGCACAATTTTTCAGTAGTAAATGCTGCTGTTTCCCACTCCATTCCACTCAAGGGCTCCCTGCACTTACTCTGGCATTATTGTCACTCAGAATTATAAGCTTTTGGAATATTGATGTGCTCAGACTGATAATGAGGGACTTCAGGGCTTTATAATTTTCTTTGAACTTATGGAGGGAGTATATGAACTGATACAAGCAACAATCACATTGTCATTAGCCCATTGTTCACTCCTTTTGGGAAGTATGCAAGCTTGTTGCCTAGATTAGTTTTGATTGCAAAACCTATGTTCACTTCACAACACTCCCCATCACTGTGGTTGTGTGTCCAGTTCTGAATTTAGTAAACTGGGCTTCATTTGCCAGCTTTGTTTCACTCAGGGTTCCTATTTGCACACAATAACTACTGAGTTCTCTCACAACAAGAATTGTTCATCTTTCAGGTCTACTGGATTTCTTGTTATCCCATAAGTGTGAGCACATTCCATATATCAGTGATAAATGGAATCATCTTCACAATTTTTTTTTGTATTTCGAATGCATGTAGTATCCTTACCTGCAGAGAGAAGCAGACCACAGTTAAGTTAAGGGAAGCAAACAATTTTAGAGCACCTTTGTTAGCTTCTTCCTTATGAGAGGAGATGAGCAGTACAGTGTTTTTTTTTTTTTTAAAGGCTGCTCAGACACCCAAGATAATGCTGAATCCCATTGCTGCTTGAACCCATTGAGAAGACAACCCTATGGCCTGAGCCACCTTGTGCAAGGTTGTGACTTCAGCTCCTAGTGTATCCAAGCCTGCTACTTTCTCTTGCCCATAGCCACAGGACTTTGAGGTAGGTAAAAATGGTAAAATGGTATGGGTAATATCTTTTGACACATGCATAAATGGGATTTAAGTAAATTGAAGGAAATTGTCTGCCTCATTCTGTCTTCCACAGTCATCAGTATCCAGTGGTTAGATAACAATCAAAATGACTGGTGATAGCTTGGGATGCAGTGTTTCACATAAGCATCTTCAATGTCTGGCCAAATTCTAAATACTTCACAGTACCTGCTTCAGTTACCTTCATGGCCACTGGAACAACTTGTTCTCATCTGCCCATTCCACTGGGGGGACATCTTCCAGATGTTAACTCACTAACAGATTTGAAACCTGTTGGTTACTTTTAACCTGTCTGAAAAAAAATTATTAATCATACTGCACATATTACAGTTTCTTAGAGCTATGGGTAAGGGTTAGGTGAATCAGGTAGACATCAAAAATGAAAAGTAATCCTGAAAATGGATCCCTCATACCAAAGGTACTTTCTTCCCCTGAACACCTACATAATCCAATAAGATATCAATAGCAAAAACACTTAGACTTTCCAATAAGAGCAGGATAAAGAAAGTATTTTCTTATGATCATTACTATTCAGTATGGTGCTAGAAATACTAACAATAGCAATAAGACAAGAAATAGAAATGGAAAATAAAACAAGCACAGGCAAAGAGAAAACCAAATTGTCAATTTTTGCAGATGATATGATTTACTTAGAGGTTCTCAGAAAGTCAAAAAAAATTTTTTTTATTGAAACAATAACTTAAGCAGAATTGAAGGATATAAAAAAGCCCACACCATTTATGTATGTTACTCACAAATGCCATTGGGGAAAAAACATAGAAAGAGAAATTCCGTTTCAAATAACTAAGAAAGTATAAAATACTAGGAAGTCTACCTGCCAAAACATATACAGGAACTCCATCAACATAATTGCAAAACATTCTATATGCAAACAGAGAAGTATTATTTGCTCATGTTTATGCTGAGACAATAAAATTAAAATGACAATACTATCTAAATTAACTTACTTCTTCAGTTCCAAATCAATCAAATTACCAAAGAATTATTTTAATGAGTTAGAAAAAGTAATAACAAAATTCATTTGAGGAACAAATGATCAGGAAATCAAGGGAATTGTGTCAACAAGGTGGCACAGTAAATAGAACACTGGCCCTGGAGTCAAGAAGACCTGAGTTAAAATCTAATCTCAGACATTTACAAGTTGTTTGTGATGTTGGACAGGCCAATTAACCCTGATTGCCTCCCAAAAATGATATCAAAGGAGTTAAGGGAAAAAGATGAGAAGGGAGGGAGCCTAGAAGTACCAAATGCCAAACTATATTATACAACCATAATCATCAAAACAATGCAACACTCAATAAGAAATAGAAAGATAGATTAGTGGAACAGATTAGATAAACAATATACAGAACCAATGCACTACAATAACTTAGTGTTTGATCAACTGAAAAATCTAAGCTTTTGGGAGAAAAATCCTCACTCTTTGACAAAAATTATTGGGAAAATTGGAAAACAGTTTGGCAGGAAGTAGGTATGCATCTCACATCTTATACCAATATAAATTCCATAACAGGTGATACATATATAAATTAGAGGAGCTTGGAAGAAATTATCTGATAGATCTCTGATTAGGGTAAGAGTGCATGACCATGTATACTTATTGTGTATCTAATTTATATTTTAATATATTTAACATCTACTGGTCATCCTGCCATCTAGGGGAGGAGGTGGTGGGCTAAGAGGTGAAAAATTGGAACAAGAGGTTTGGCAATTGTTAATGCTGTAAAGTTACCCATGCATATATCCTGTAAATAAAAGGCTATTAAATAAAAAATAAAATAAAATAAAAGAGTGCATGACCAAAAAAAGATAAGTACATTGGAAATGAAATGGATAATTCTGATCTCATAAAAGTAAACAAACCAAACCAAAACAAAACAAAACTATTGCAGCTAAAATTAAAAGAGAAATATGCAATTAAACAAAAAAATCTTTGCAACAAATTTCTTTGATAAAGGTTTCATTTCTTATTATTTAGGGGAATGATTCTAATTTAAAAGAATAATTGTAATTGTAAATTGTAAATAATTTTTTAAAGAAACATGAAAAAGCTACTTTCAGAGAAAGAAATCCAACAAAGAAATGTAATTGACTAAGTTGATAAAAAAGGAAAATGACAAACACTAGAGGGGTTGCAGGGAAATAAGTACATTAAGGCTCTGTTGGTGGAACTATGAATTGGTCTAGGCACTCTAGAAAGCAATTTAGAATTATGCCTCTGAAGTTATTAAACTGTGCATACTCTTTGATCCATTAATACCATTGCTAGATTGATCACTCAAAGAGATCAAATAAAGAGAAAAAGAAAACATAATATACAAAAATATTTATAGTAGCTTTTATGGTGGCAAATAATTGAAAACTGAGTACCCATCAAGGGGGAAATAACTGAACAAATTATAGTATATGAATATGATGGAATATCATTGTGCAGTATGATAACAATGGTTTCATAGAAATGTAGAAACTTATATGAACTGATGCAATAAATTATTAAATTTATTTTTGCTTGACTATATACATTTCTAAAGTCATTTCTGGTTTTGCTTTTTAAAAAAAACTTCCCTACTTGTTGGAAAGTAGAAGTAGGAGAAAGGAAATTAAATTAAAGGCAAATTAATTAAAGGTAAATAAAACTAAATAAAATAAAGCTAAACTAAAACAAAATTTTATTTAAAAATAAAATAGACAAAATTAAAGAATATATAATATACTGAATATATATGTATATTTATATAGATAAAATAAATAAAAAGAAAAGTAATAAGGGAACAGAATGCCCACAACCCACCCTAAAATTATAGAATAAAAAAGGGAAAATGAGAAAGATGGTAAAGAAACTAAGTTCCCCCTAATCATTAGCTCATTGGAATACAGAATAGCTGGAAGATTCAGAAGCTTTCCATCAGATCCTCTTTTTCTTCTTTGGTGTGTGATCAGAATCTCTGTATATTTGCTGGGTTCCAGTTGTCTCACTCCAACAGCACTATAGCTTTTGGCTCTGTTGTATAAGTCATACAGATTATGTTCTTTTTTCTTCTCAAATGACTGCCTGCCCAGAGTGCACTTGTAGTTAGATTCTACTCTATTTCTTTTTCTTAGGAAGAATCAGGGCAGTCTCACATCTGGCAGATTTCACTTTGATTCCTTCTAGGTTCAGTCTCATCAAAAACTAAAAGATGATGTAGACATAACATTTATGTGTCCCGAGATGGGACATTTACATGTTAACTTTACTGTATGTGATAAATCATCTGCACATGTTCTTTAGTGCATACCTATAGTATAAGGGCAATTGGTTCAATCTGAAGGGTCTGTACATTGGGAAAAAATAAAAAAGTACCATGACTTTTAAGGCACATAGCCAAGTACAATTTTTGTTGGGCTGAAAGTGAATGGGAGGAATAGCAGAATCATGTGCTTTCTTTCTCTATGGCTAAAAGGATATCTTTTTTCTCAGTGTGATCAAAAACAGCTTCTCAGGCTTTAAGATAGGACACATACTATAACTAGAAGCTATATAGTCCTGGAAAAGCTGGACAATCATGAGACATCCAGGAGGTGATTAGCTGAAGGTAACCTTACAGCCAAGGAAGATCCTACAGACAGAGCAAGAAAACTGAATTATCCATGAACAGAAAGTTGAGACTACCACCATAGTGGTGGTGGTGGTGGTGATAGTTGAAGCACAAAACTAAAAAGAAGCAAGTAGATTTTTTTTCCTTTTTCCAAATCATCTTTGGAAATAGATCTGATAGTGGTATTTCTAGGTCAAAGGCTATAAATAGTTTAATAACTCTTTGGGCCAATTCCAGATTGTTCTTCAAAATGGTTGGATCGCTTCAGTGTCACCAACAATGAATTAATGTTTCATTTTTTCCTATATCCCCTCCAACAGTTATCACTTTTCTCTCCAATCATTTTAGCCTATCTTATAAGTGTAAGATTTTACCTCAAAGTTGTTTCAGTTTGCATTTCTGTAATCAATAAAGATTTAGAGCATTTTTCATGTGATTACAAATTGCTTTGATTTCTTCATTCAAAAATTGCCTGTTCATAAAAGTTGTAACATATGATTATAATGTAATACTACTGTGCTAAAAGAAAAGATAAGCTTGATAATCTTAGAAAAACATGGGTAGTCTCTTCCATGAAGAACAAAATGAGCAGATTCAAGAAAACATTGTATGCAGTAATAGCAATATTGTTTTAAAAACAATTTTGAGTGACTAAGTTATTTTGACTATTATAAATACCCAGATTAACTACAAAGGACCTATGAAGGAAGACATTATCTGCACCACAAAAAACTGATAAAAAGAACAATTTTACACATATTACACACACACACACATATATGTACTTATTTGTATATAATAGTAACCATCTCCAGGACTAGAAGGAAAGGGAGGAAAGAAAGGAATGTTATATGATAACTATTTTATATTTAAAAGGAATAACAAGTTGTACATAATAGAGTTGCAGTTTCATGTGCAATCATCTTTAATTTTATGGAAAGTTTGTCTTATTTCATAAATTAAAAATTAAATTGAATTTTTTTTAAAAAAAGAAGGAAGTGAATAAACCTCAACACAGACATTGTTCCTTTTCCAAAGTCCTTAATTCTATTTAGTTAATGCTGGACTGTAGCAATGATAGTAACTGAACCATGGGGGAGGGAACCTCAATGGAAGAGATCTAATCTACTGGTTTATTCTTGTTATTACTGCTTTGTTAAACCAATTCTTTGTTTTATTACTGGTTGTTGGAACCATATATAGTATATGGGGGTTGTTTTATTTTTCTCTGCAGTTTTCTGTGTCTTCAGGAGCCAAATGGTAGGTTAAAGAGCAGAGAATAAAAGACTCAAACCTATTATAAGGGATAGTTCTCAGAATCTAACAATTTTTCTGGTTGCTATGAGCAGTAGTTTCACTTGCCTGCCCATCTTGAAGTGATTATTATCCACAGGACTGAGGAGCTGGAGTTGGTAAGATGATTAACCATTCCTCCTCCTCCTTCCTCATAGACTTTGGGATTTTTGAAAATGCTTCTTAGTAAGGTCTTTGAATTCATCAGCTTCCCCTTTCTTATGAAAGTACATAATACAATATATGATGGAAGGAACTGGAAATTTAGATAACAGCTGAAGGGATGGCTACCCCAATCTCTGGAATGTTAATGCTTTACTATATATTTTAATTTTTAATGAAATAAATATAAGATAAACTATATTCTAATTATGTGAGTTCTTTGAGATTTTTCTGAGAGAAAAGAGATTGGAATCCAAATGAGTCATGAATTATTATTGCAATATCCATATTTGTAGAGAATTTTGAAAGGAACTAGGAAATGCATGGAGGTTAAGAAGACTACAGAAGATGCTGTCTGTGAGTGTACAATTAGAGCTGATTAGGTGCTAACTAAAGATGGGTTCATAAATGCCCACTTGAGTGAGTCCACGTAGTTTTTTTTTTAAGCTTGGACTGCCACCTGGTGTATTGATCAAATATAGCAACTGATCAGTGACTCCAACCTCAGCACTCCTATCATAATGCCTCTCCCATCCTCCACCCTACAGCAGTCTCATTCTCTAATTGAGGAAACTGTCTTTTTTGGAAAAGGTCTTTTTAATTTTTTTAAAGCCTCATTATTCGCAGATGTGGCTGAGGAATGGAGAGTAGGTTAATCCCTTAAACTGGAAAAAGTAACACTTTTAATGTTCCCAGGGTTTGTCATAAACCAAACAACATTATTGTTGAACACTCCCCCAAAAGAACTTTATGTGAGCTTGAATCTGAGATCCAGAGTCACAGTTTATAATTTGATTTCAGTGTGCTATTCCTCTCTATCTATGTTTTCAAATATGAAATTTCACTCCCATTCCTCTTCTACTTAATGTTTTAGCCTCTTCCACTTGGGGATTACATTAGCAGTCTTCTACATTTTGATCTCTAACTGGTCAAAAATTCTTTGTTTATCTCAAGCTTAGGCAGAGGTTGTTTAGGATTTCTGCCCAGAGTCATCCGCCACCACTGAAAACCCTTTGCAAATGCTTATAAGGTAAAATAAATTATTTATAAGTAAAACAAAACCTCACCTCTTTGGATCATTAAAATAAGTTATTTAGGTAAATAATCACATTAAAAAAAGGTGTACTTTAGTAGAATATATAAAGAATGGAGAAAGGTAGGAAAATATCTTGAAAACTGCATAGTGAAAATATGCTTTACAATGAAAAGTAAAGGGGAGGAATGTTTTTATTCAAAAAAAAAAAGATGATGGCAACATATTAAAGGTTGCATCTCTAAGTTGTTTTTATTATTCTGCCATTTTCCTACAATATTAAGCTTTGATATTTTGCTTAATTCTTCTAGACTATTGTCAAAATATGACAAATAAAATTTCCTAAGCAATGGTCTGATAATCAAGAAACTTTTTGTTTCATAGAGTCCATCTTATTTTGCCAAAGGGCCTAGATTCAGAAATTAACTTCCTACTTCACTAGGAAAAAAATTCCAAAATTTAAAACTACCATTAGTGAAATTCTCTGAGAGCCTCACAGTGATCATTTAAATAAAGAAGTTAAATCATTTTAAAATTCTATTCTAAAACAACCCTTGTGGCTTTTCTTTATCTTATTCTCTTATCTCAACTTTACTGTCTCATCTTTATCCTTAAAATGAAAATAAAAGGCTGAATGTATAATCCCGCTGCCCTTCTGTCCAAATGGACTTCTTCTATACATACAACTGCAACTGTTCCTAATTGGCTTGCTTCACTATTTCCCTAAGGCCCTGTTACCATCTCTGTAACTTTCTGGACCAAAATGCACCTCGCTAGCCAATCCTCCAATTTGTGCATTATCTCTCCATTTAGAACTCAGGCTCTGTAAGGGCATAGACTAGCTTTGCTTTCTTTGTGCATATCTTGAATGTTTAGCAGAATATTTGGCACACAGTTAATGTTTAATAAATTCTTTTCAATCCATTGATTCATTTGTAATTAATAAGAATGGGCTCTTCATGGGGCAAGAATAACAGATAACTTTTAAATCATGTGCTCAATTGGTACCTTTATGTAAAGAGAAAACAAAGAAGGTCTACCAGCATATTAATTCGGTACCTTGGAGGAGGACATGGACAAGAATCTTGTGGAATGGGCTGGTATGAAGGAATTGACCACAATAGTATTGTTGCTTCCAGTCAGAGAGTCTTTTTCCACGAGGGTACAGAGAGTTTTGGCCCTTCTTGTACTGTGCTAATTTATGAGCTTAGTGATCGCCATACTTATTGCAGTCAGTTCTTTGGAAATAGTGACTGTGTACCCGGCAGTATTGTCAGTAAAAACCCTATGATTGGAAACAGCATGGCTATAATGATCAAAGCCATTACCCACTACCTCAGAAAAACCAAGACTATAAAGAAAATTGTACTGAACTTCAACATGTTACTCCTAAGTGTAGATCAAAGAAAATGCTCATCTTTAAGAGACATGAACATTTTGATCTGGGAGCAGACAAGAAGAGAAAGGGCCTAGTGATCCAGTTTTAGCTTCATCAATTCCAATTCTAACAAAAACTTTTAAAATGTTAGAGCTGTCATATTAGTATTCCTTGGCCTCAGATTTGTTATTTAAGGTAGAAATTTAGGGTGACTCTAATGTTAATTTCTCTAATTATTGGTGATTTACAATATCTATCCTTTGGTCATTTCAAAATTAGAAAATGACTTTTATTCTTCTTAATTTAATTTTTTCAAAGCTTTTTTTTTGCCTCCTAACTTAGAAATATTGGTTTTGTTTGTTCAAAAACTTTATAATTTCATAAAACCAAAATTATCCATTTTATCTTTTATGTCATCTCTCTCCTTTGTTTAGTCATGCATTCTTTTTCTATCCCTGGTTGAGAAAGGTAATATCATCTTTGCCCCTCGATTCTGTTATTGATGTAACTTTTTATATGCCGTATGTTCATTTGTAGATTATTTTGATATGTGAGTGTTGGTTTCTTCTATTTTTTTTTTCTGTATTGTTCTCCAGTTTTCCCAGGGGGGCCTAGGTTAATGAATAGTGAGTTTCACCCCAGGAAGTGGGATATTTCATTTTATCAATATTAAGCTATTAGTTTTATTTATGTCATATATCTAATCTGACTCATTGATTGACCTCTAATTTTTTAAGCCAGTAGCAACTTGCTTTACATGATTTCCAATTTGTTGTATAGTTTGAGAACTGGTGCTATTCCTTATTTCCTGGTTATTCTTGACCCCTGTGACAGATGATTTTTGTTATTTTCATTATACTTTTTTAAAAGTAAGCCTTTGGAAGTTTTATTGATATGACACTAAGTAACTAAATTAATTTAGGTAGTATCATTTTGTTATACTACTTCAACTTACTTATTAACAATTAAGATTTTTCTAGTTATTTTTTATTTCCATAAAGAATATTTTGTAACTGCATTCCTAATGTTCTTGTGTGTATATTGGTAGACTCCTAAGTCTATACATTCTATAGTTATTTTACATGAAATTTCTCTTTCTATTTTTTACCGTTGCATTTTGCTGGTTATGTATGGAAATTATTTATGGGCATTTAATTTGCATCCTACAACTTTGCTGAATTAATGAATTATTTCAACTTGTTTTCTTACTTGCTTCTCAAAGGTTATCAAAATAAATCTCCTTATCATGTACAAAAACTGATGTTTGTTTCTTTCCATGTGCATATTATCCAAATGGATTTCTCATCTTATTGCTACAGCTAGAATTTCCAACACTAGTTGTTGTTGTTATTCAGTCATTCAATTATGTCTGACTCTTAATGAATTTATGGATCTGTACAATTTCATGTTCATTGAAGGTGTGATATATCTTTCAACCTGAGGGGATCGTTTTGCAATGTCATATTTTTTAACACTTTAATAGTGTCCGTGATATTTTCTTGACAAAAATATTGGAATTATTTACTGTTTCCTTTTCCAGTGGATGACCTTTTGTCAGAACTCTCCCCTAAAAAGTATCCATCTTGGCTAATCCTGCGCAATATAGCTCATAAGTTCATTAAGCTATACCAGCTCCTCTGCCATGATAAGACAGAGATCCAGGGAAGGGATCTAACACTGTACTGAGTAGTAATTGTTATAATGTAAAGTCTTGACTTACCTCTGAGCTTTTTAGAAAGACCTCTAACATTTCTGTTATATATCTTTCTGACTCTTGGTTTTACATAGATATTATGAAACATGAGTACCATATGTAGCAAATATCTATTTTCTCCTGTGTTTTATTGTGTTTTTAACTAAAGTAGGTAATGGATTTTGTCAAAAAGCCTTTTCTCCATCTATTGATGATTAATGATCATATGATTATAGTCTATTATCATGGTTTTCCTAATAGTAAACGAATCCTGAATTTCTAGCATGAATCCAACCTAATCATAATGCATAATCTTTGTGATACGTTGCCATAGCAACTTTATTAGCATTTTATTTAAAAATTCACATCAATACTCATTCGAGATGTTGATCTATAGCCCTTTTTCTCCATTTTGACTCTCCCTAACTTAGCTTTTAAAACTGTATTTAGACAACAGAAGGAATTTTATAAGATCTCTATTTTTTTAAATAATTTGCATAATGTGAGAATTCATTGTTCCTTGAAGGTTTTATAGAATTTGCTTATAAATCCATCTGGTTCCACTATTATGTTCCCTTTTGATGTTTACTTATAATTTGTTGAATTTCATTTTCTGAAATTAGATAATTTAAATCTTAAATTTATTTAAATAAATTAAATTTAATATCATGTTCTGTTCATCTAGACTTTTAATATTGTTTTAGTTTCATCCATTTTAATTTGGTTGTATATTTTATTAGCATACTATTGACCAAAATAGTTTCTGATAATTGCCATTTTTCTTCATTAGTTATGCATTAAAAATTTTTGATACTACTAATTTGTTTTTTCTTTTTTAAAAAATTATTTTATTGTTTATTTTTTAAAAACAGCTTTTAATTTTATCCACTAATTCATTGTTTGATAGGGTGGTTTTGTTTTGTTTTGTTGTCCTTTAAATTTTGCTAACCTTTTTTGATTTTCAGAATTTCTATTTGGACACTTAAGTTTTTTAATTTTCTAGGGGCTTTTAGGTGCACAATCTATTGATCTGTTTTTTCCTCCTTTATGTTGAATTGAAAATTTAGAGACATAAAATTTCCCCAAGAACTGCTTTAGCTACATTTCAAAATTGGTGCGGTTGTCTCCTTATCCTTAGTGAAATTATCTATTGTTTCTATTATTGATTTTTTAACCAAACATTTATTTAGGATTAAGTTACTTAGTCTCCAATTTATTTTTAATTCTTTCTTCAACAATCCTTTATTGAATATAATTTTTATTTTGTTTTAGTAGATAACATCTGTTACATTTATTTATGAAGTTTTAATCTTATAAATGTTTAATTTTTGTAAAATTGTCATGCTTAACTTAGACTATATATATTCATTTCTATTCCCATTAAATGATTAATAAATGTCTATCTTGTCTAGTTCTTCTAAGATTCTATTCAGGTACCTCCCTTTTTTCTTGTGTTGTAAAATAAAGGTCCTCAATATTAAAGGTTTACTCTCTATTTCCCCCTGTAAATCATTTAGTTTTTCCTTTGAGTATTTAGATGCTATAAAATTTATACATATATATAAAATTATCACATTAACTCATTTTCTATGATATCTTTTTAACATGATGTAGTTTTTCTGTTTATTTCTTTTAATCAAGTCAATTTTTACTGTTTCCTTGTCTGAGATCATTGCTGCCACCCCTGGGTTTTGCTGAAGCATAATAGATTTAACCCATATTTTAACTCTGTGTACGTTTCCATTTTCAATTCTTTTTATAATAATCAACCTTTTCATGGATTTTGTTTTTAATCTATTCTGGTATCCTCTTCAGTTTTCTGGGTGAGTCCTTCCCATTCACATATAGTTTGATTGTTATTTGTATATTTCTCTTCTCCAATTCTCTTATATTTTTCATATCTTTACTTCCTGTTTTCTCACTACAAAGAAAAGAGGCATGTGAGAAGAATATTTTGAGCACCTCCATGTTTGATTTCAAACCTCTTTTTGTGATTTATTCTTCTAGGTACAATTTGTTTTGCTTGTTACTAATCCCTCCTTGAATTTACCTTCTTTCTAATTATACCCACATCATTCTCAGAATTTCCTTCTCTTTCCCTGCTAAATTATATATATATAATTTTTTTCCTACACCAAACTAAGTGAATATCCTACCCTTTTTTGATTAGGTCAGACAAAAATGAAGTTAAAGTATTGTTGATTCCTTCTATCCTTTATTTCTTGTTTGTATAGATTTCTACTAATATGTCACAACTATATGAGATAGTAATTCCCCAATTTTCTTCTCAGCTTCTTTTACCTATTATGAGGTAATATATGCAACAGTGCCAGAGATTATAAATTCTGTGCTTATAAAAATAGCTTGTGTTTCTATGTCTCTATTAGAGAACAGAACTCTAACAATGAGTTGAGGATTTAGCTTTCTACTCTTTAGATAGATAGTCTTTAGATAAAAAAGACTCCTCTCTCTTGAAGAACTCCCATTGCTCTCTTGTTTCAGACAAAGATATTAGATAAATTAAAGACAAAATCAGTCACAGATATTTATAAATTTAATAATAAAAATCCAGTAAATAAAGTCTTTCAAAGTAATTTTGAAAATCCCATAATTAAATAGAAATAAAGCAGTGGCAGGAGAGGAATAGCTCTTTCCTCTCATCAGTTTTTCCTCAGTACTGTTATTAGAATGAGCAATACACACACACACACACACACACACACACACACACACACATCTCTCTCTCTCTCTCCTTCCTTTTCCCTCTCCTCTCTCTCCCTCCCTCCCTCTCTCCCTCTCCTTTCCCTCTCTCCTCCTTCCTTCTCTTCCTCCCTCCCTCCTTCCCTCCCTTTCTCTCTCTCTCTGCTTATTCATGCAGAGGTCACATCTCAGTGCTCTGGAGGGAAAAAATAAAAGGAATTGCAGGTGTCCTGGTCATGGTTTCCATAGTTACACCATGTTCATCATTTGCCTTTTCTCCACCAATTTCTCACATCCCTGTGATCAGTTGCATGCATTAGTTTCCTCTCTTCCTAAACTAGAAATAACTACAACTCGCAGCAAGCTTGTGGCCCTTGTAATGAAACCACTTTGCCTTGGGTAGTTACATTCCACTCCCCCGCCCCTCCCCCCTTTTGCAGACTGATCTCACATTAATTATATGATAAGGGATGGTGGGAAGCTGTTAAAAAATATGACTTGTAATAGAAAATACTTATAGGTTTATGACCCTATAATATTATTCTCTTTATATACTAGTTATTTATATTGTCGTTTCCATTCCGGGCCACAAGCTTTTTAAGGACAAGATGATGTCTTTCTTAAACTTTGCATCTTTCCCCATGTCAAGCAGTGCTCTTTCACATATGATATGCTTAATCAATGTTTAAATTGAACTATAGTAAACATCTTTATGATGATATATTTTCAGGCAAGGAGCCAAATTCAGAGCTCACCAATTTGCAGTCTGCAATCTCTGCAGTCTACTAATTTACACCAACAATAATACAAATTTATGTTCTGAGTTCCAGAGTAAATTTCTTCATGCCCACACATAAATTTTCTTCTTCTACTCTCACCCCACCCTTTCTCATAAAATAGTAATTCATATTTATAGAGCCAAATCAAGTTGATAAAATTTTAAGTGCTTACTATATGTCAGGCGCTGAGCTAAATTCTGGGGATACAAAGAAAGGTAAAAAAAAGAAAAAAATACCAGCTTTCAAGGAGTTTAGCCTAATGGAGGAGCCAATGCGTAAATAACCATGTCCAAACAAGATGTATACAGAAGAAATTGGAGATTAATCGAGAAGGAAAGCACTAGCATCCCCTCGGGGGTTGGGAAAGCTTTCTTAGAAGGTGGGACTTTAACTGACACCTGAAAGAAGCTAGAGAAGCTAAGAATTAAAGATGAAGAAGGAAAGAGTGCCAGATATGAAGAACAGTCTCATATGTGAAAGTTAGGAGATGAAAAGTTGAGAAAATATTTGGAGATGAAACCTTATGTGTGAAAAGTAGTAAGGAGGCCAGTGTCACTAAATCACCCAGGGCATGAAAAGTAAGGTGAAAGGTGTAAGACTGGAAAGGTAGAGGGGGACTATGTTATAAAGGGATTTAAAAAGCAAACAAGATTTATATCTGATCTGGGAGTGAGAGGGAACCAGTGAAGGGAAAGACAATTGCGGAACAATAACTTTTGGATATAGATGGAAAAGGTGAGAATTTTTTAAGGATGGGGAAGACAAGGATTGGAAGAAGGAACCAGTCATTAGACACGGAGAGATTAAAGAAAGTAAAAGAGTGAAGATGATAGGAAACAATCTGTTGGAGAAGATAGAATGAAATGAGATCACTTGTGCTTGTTAAGGAGTTTGCATTATCAAGACCCCCTCTTCATATGAAATGAAACACAGAGAGTGGCAGAAGGCATCTGAAGGAACTCTTAGATAATAATCTCAATTTTTCATTGAAATATGAAGCAAGCTTCTCATCTGAGAGGGCGGAGGGAACGGTCAACTAAAGAAGGTATCAGAAGGGATGAAAAGGTTTGGAAAAGCTGCTGTGAAAAGGAAGAGAGTGACTCAGAGGAGTGTAAAAAGATCCCGTTGCTACAGTAAAGTGGCAATTGAGATTGTGGAACAAATTTATAGTACACCAGTAAACATGATTTTGTGATTTTCTCCAGTTTTGTTCAACAACATGTGAATGTGAATGAAAGCAGTGGATGGTGGAAATAACCGGGAACTGAGACAATAGTCATCAGATTATTGGTTGGGTGATAAGTGAGGATAAATGTGGATTAAATGATCCTTTGTGCTTTGTGGACTTATCAAGAACTCTCCTAATAATTCTGTGAGGTGGATAGTGTGAGAATTATTGACTCTGTTTCCAAATAGGGAAACTGAGTCTCAAAGAAGTTAAGCTTTTCCTATTATTATACCACAAGTGTTAAAAGTAGGAATCAAGCCCTGGGCTTCTATCAATCAAGTTATCTATCCACTGTATTCCCTGACCTCTCATCCCAGCCTGACCAGGACTAGACTCCACAACTCCCTTTAAATGAAAATTCTTCACTCTGGAAATTAAAATCATTCACTTTCTGAATACAGTTTTATCTTTTCAAAATGATTACACACCATTCCCCTCATGCATATTATTGTTATTCATATGCAGTATTTCATCTGTCATTTTTCCCTCACTTTGATTGGAGAAATTGGAGAGGAGGCAGTAGAAAACTTCTTCCAGACCTTGCATTTGAGGAGGACTCCAGGGAAATCATCTCTTTATTTCACATCCAATTGCATTACCCAACCCCAGCTGGCAAAGTTGTCTTTTGCCATCAAAAATAGGGCATCTTTTGCTTTTTTTTTATTCCTGGCACTTAGCACAGTAGAGTAGTAGCTTAATAAATGTTTAATGATTTATTGATTAATTTTGAGATCTAGTACTTTTTATTGTAATTGTAAACAACATATAGAATCATATTTCCACATAGGGACAAAGACCTAGAGAAAGGTCATATCAGCTCACCCCAGTTGGTTGTACAAAACAAGATTATTGAGCCAGTGAACTGATAAACTGATAACAATTACCCCAAAACAAGAAGTGGGTGAAAGGTAACTGTAAGCACTAAACTTCAGGATATGAAATAAAAATAAATAAAATTTAATTAAAATTTAAAAAAAAAAGATTTATTTTTTAAGCATGGATCTACCCAGGGATCACCTCTTTCTTGTAGAATCATAAATAAATCAACTTATTTCATACACTCCTGAGTCCTTTTATCTCTGTAGCATATTTCTAACAATAACATGGCACATCCTTCAAACAAAAGAATTAGAGCTGAAAGAATTAGACTTTAGATGGGAGATAATCTAGTTTAGCCCTCTCATTTTATATATAAGAACCTTGATTTTAAGCATTCAACCACAATTCTAGTTTCCCTTTGCATTCTCTCTAATTTCATTAACAATAAGTTTACATAATAAAATTCACCACACTTTTAATAAAGTGTATCTACAATAATACTCACTTCAGCCAGGGCCCCTAAACACGAAGGAAATAAAGAACATTGATAAATATTACTTTCTTACCTTGTTAAGGGTCTATTATTCCTGTGGCTCTGGTCTTCATGAAGATAGAAAAGGCAAGGGAGAAAAAAACTCAGATAAAAAGAAAATGAACCATAACAGCCACCTTTGGAGGTATAAACATTGCCCCCAAAGTTCTGCATGTCAGGACTAAAGATCTGTCTTAGTTAATAATTTTGTGATTAACAAAGGCTAAGTGTCTCTACCTGATATTATGATCCACAGTTTCTAACTGTCTCAACTCCTTTTCCAGCCTCCAACTATCATATTATGACTACTCAATAGTGAAATATTTATATTTAATTTCATATAAAGAAAACTTGTTTCAGGTCATCAAGTTACTCACTCAGATTTGTTAAAAACAAAACAAAACAAAACAAAAAAAAAAAAAACAGTGTCCTTAGGCCAGCATGGGAACCTTCAACTGGGTCATTAACATAGCAGAAGTAACAACCAAAACCATTCTTTTAAAATTGCTGCCTGTAAAATGTGGATAAAGTACAAGCACTTATCCCTATTGGGGTCTCCCAGTGTCTATAAAAGTCTAGCATGATTATATGATCAATGTCAGGGGCCATTTTTCCTTTATTATACTCAGGGATGCATTTCCTTGTCCTGTTTTTCTGCATTACTGCAGCTGCTCTGGCTTTAATAACATCATTCTAGTGTTTCTTGAGCTTTTTTTTAAACATGGTTTTTTGCCGTATTAACCACCGGGTGGCTCCGTGACACACATGAATAAGGCTCTGCTGGGCTGTCAATCAAAAATAATAACAATGCCATCTGGTTTTGAATAATACTAATGAGAAGAAGAAGAATACTTCGTATTAACATAGCACTTTTGTCCCAGAAGCACAGAGGCTAATCAATATAATAATTCATTCATGAATGATGCATTGCTCAAGAGTAAAGGCTATTGTACTACTGCAGGACATGGAGATAGAGTCCCACAGCAAATAAGAGGTATAGACCTTAGGAGTACCACCTTCCAGAATAGCTTTCTCCCTCCAAGCTGAAACATTATCAAATAATTGTGGAAGGAACTGAGAAAGAATTGATGCTAAGAGTGGGAAAAAATAGACTTGGTGTTTTGGAGTATTGGAAAGGTTGTCATATAAAAGAGGTATTAGACACATTTCCTTATTTCCAGAGGGAAGAACTAAGCAATATATTGAAGAGAGATTTCAGCTCAATATAAGGAAAAGTTCCTAATAAGCTGTATCAAAATGTAATGGGCTGTCTGTTGATATAGAGATTTCTTCATTATTGTAGGTCTTTAAGAAGAAATGCCTATAATGGATATGGAAAATTCTTACTTAAGGACTGGACCAAAAGACCTAGAAAGTTTTTTCAAATTCTGAGGTTTGAAAGAAGCTGGATATGGGGAAAAGAAGGGTTAAGTCCTGGATTAAATTTGCTTTAGAAAGTTAGAGGAAAAAAAAAAAGTTCCTGCTTTAGTGGAGAAAAATAAGCTTTTTTTAAATATAGAAAATCCCTCATTATTGGAGGTTGTAAGTGGTAGAAACTGAATGAATACCTGTTTATGTGAAAGATTCCTTTATAGATAAGGATCTATTTGTTCATATTCTTTGACTACTTTTGAATTTTAGAATTACGGAATGGCTCCAGGCCTCAAATTTTTTATTAGATTGATTTTTTTATGGACCTTGAATATTAGACCTTTAGAAATATTTGATCCAAGATTTTCCCCAATCATGTTTTACTCTTAATTTAGCCACATTGATTTTGTTTGTGTAAAAATTTTTCAGTTTCTTATAATTTAAGTTTTTTTTTTAAATCTTCTGTGATCTCATCTAACCTTTCTTTGCTCAAGAATTCTCCAGATACAACTAAGGCACTATAGATAGAGCTATAAATTAATTGGTACAACTTTTGGAAAACAATTTGGAATGATATCCCCAAATTCACTAAACTGTGTATATCCTTTGATCAGCAATACCACTATTTGTGTACCCTAGAAAGAAATCAAAAAGAAAGGACCCTTATGTACTATGGACTCTATAAATAGAGTTCCTACCCAAAAAAGAATAATAACAAATTATGGCACATGAATGCAAATAAACATTATAGTTTGTAAGGAATAAAAAAAGAGATAAATTCAGAGAAAGATTTGAATAAGCTGATGCACAGGGAGAGTAAGCAAAATCATGAAAACAAGTTAAACAATGGCTCTATTTTGTTGTTTTAGTCATATATGATTCTTGTGTGCCCATTTGGGATTTTCTAGGCCATTTCCTTTTCCATTTTACAGATGAGGAAACGGAGGCAATTCTAACATCTTTGCTGTGAACGGGCATCACAAAGAGTCAGACACAAATGAAGACTGAAGAATAATAGCCACAGTAGTGTCCCCTTATTTTTTACAATGAGACCAGTGATAGCAGTGCATAGTATATAGAGTACAAAATACTGTCTCTGGAGTCAAAAGATTCTGAATGTTTACTTACTAAATAGTCTTAAACAAGTCATTTAACTTTATGAGGCTTATTTTTTTAAAAAAAAATATATAAAATGAGAGAATTGGACTAGACCTCTAGGGTGTTTCTGACTCTAAATCTATAATCTAACATTCTTGTATGATTAAATTAATAATCAATTTGGAACTTATAGCAGTATTTCAAAGTAGTTTTCTCCATTCATTTTTACTTTTTTTCATTGATTTATTTGCAGTTCTATTTTTTGTTCCAATAAGTGAATTTTGTTTTTGTTTTATTTGGTTCTATAAAGAAACCTCATGATACTTTTATAGTTATAGAATTAAATTTGTAAATTAATTCAGGCAGTATTATCATTTTAAAAAATATTGATGCAGTCCAATGATGAGCAGTGAATCTCTCTCTAATTTTTAATGTATTTATTTACTTAAAGAATTTTTTTGGTATATATATATATATATATATATATATATATATATTCACTTGGTTTTTGGAGGGTTTTTGAAACTAGCTAGCCTCATCTGCATAAAAGTTCAATGGCTATTTATAATCCTGATGTCACTAATGAGAAAACTGTGTTTCTAATTTGGATCAGTTTGCCCCTCCTTAGGTAGTCTGATAACCCACTCCCAAGATCTTATATTGGTGGTGGTTCCAATGTGAGTACTGTGGGTTTATTTTGCATCTTGCTACTTTAATGATTAAAAAATATATAATCTCAAATAATTCCTTTGCTGATTCTCTAAGGTTTTCTAAATAGATGGGAAAATCTTTTTTTTTTTTTGTATTCCCACACCTCACACAATGCTTAGCACATAGTGATTAATTGATGTCTATTGAATTGAGCTGAATTGAACTAAATTGAAAAAATACTATATTTAGAATCAGGGCATCTGAATTTAAATCCCAGGATTCCTACAGACAGAAAGGGAAGGAAAGTATTTCAGGAACAGGAATAGCTTTTGAAAAGTTTTGGAAGTGGTGGAATACAGAATGCTAAGTGTATAGAATAGCTAATAGTCAAGTTTGAATGCAATGTAGAGTAGGTAAAAAGGGAGTAATATGAAATATTTGGAGATGCCCATTGGAATTAGATAATAGAGGGCCTTAAGTGTTATGCCAAGAGACAGCTAGATGGCACAGTGCATACAGCACCATCTCCTGAAGTTAAGAGGACCTGAGTTCAAATGTGACCTGAGACATTTAACATTTACTAGCTGTGTAACCCTGGACAAGTCCCCCAACCCCAATTGCCTCACAATAAACAAATAAATGCCATGCCAAGGACTTTGTATTTTATCCTAAGGATAACAGGGATGCATAGAAAAATATTTAAGCAAGAGGATTATGTGTTCAGTGGTGTGTTTTAGAAAGATTATTTTAGTAGCCATACAGAGGATAGACCAGAAATACAAAGAGATCTCTTGAGTGGTTATTATAACAACTGCCTAAAGGAAAGTGCCAGCAACCTACTCTTACCATTTGGGTAAACATGAAGACATGAGTTTTTTTGTTGTATTTTCCCCTGATAGTCTTCACTTGAAAACAGTCATAGAGGAAAGAAATCAAACTGCATCAGTGATCGTTTTTTAAAAAATATGCAAATCCATGTCTGACTCAAAAAAAAAAATCAAAAAGGTATATAGTATATAGAGACCAACCCTCTATTACAGTGATAATGGTAGACCAAAATAAATCTGTTGAAGTATAAAGACCCCTTGTCAGATGAAATTTTTTAAATGCATAAAATAGAATACTTATAATTTAAAAGAAAGCAAGTTATTTTAAGTACAATCATCAAAATATTTTTTTAAAAAACTCATAGATCCCACGTTAAAGAACCTTAGAGGAAATTCCAATAGAATGGAAAAAGCCACTCATATAACCACTAATATAAAAGACAAAAAGTGGATAGTGATTTTAAAAGATACTATTTCTCTTCTGAATAAGTATTTTGTCTCTGCAAATAGTTTTACTTAAACTACTTTGATGATATTCTATTCCCACGGGTTCTCTTTCCCTCTTTTCCTCTTACTTGTCTAACCTTCCTATAGTCCATAATGGACAATTCATTTAGATAACTTTGGAAGGAGTACATCATATATCTCTTTTTCTTATTACTCACTTTTCCTTTTGGTGTTAGAATTCTCTCTCTATCCCCATTCACAAACCCTTTAGCTTGGCAATTCCATCATAAAAATACATTGACTTCACTTGTGGGAGAGACTTGGTGGTTAACATATGCTTCTTCCTTTCTCCTTCATTTCTCCAATTTCATTAAGTTCTCCTCACATCAAAATTCTCTTGCATCCTTTTACTTTTTATCCTTCTTTTTAAAAATATCGTTTCAAATAGTTATTATAATTTTTTCCTTAAAAGTTCCACTCATTTCCTCTTCTTAAGATCTTCTTGTTTGCAATATTTACAAATAGAATATTCTCTTCATTTATAACTTTTTCTCCCCAGGGAAGTCTCAAATACTTCTCTTCTGTTAAATGTATATCTTTTTTTTTCTGGACTGCTATTCCTTTAATTTTTTTTTGAAATATCCTATTCCATTCCCTTCTACAATTTCTTGTGGTTGTAGAATAATTTTGTGTCATATATTTCTTTTCCTTTAGATTTTAAAGCATTTCTTCTGGCTACTTAGAATATTTTTGTTTTTTCTCATTGAATTTAATTTAAATTTAATCACTACATGGGTTGGAACTTTGTAGATTTTTGGTTTGTTTGTTTTTTTCCCTGAAGATGACATGTGTGTTTTCTCAATTGTTGACTTATTTTTTGTAATCAAAGTTCTTGGCTAGTTTTTCCTACATCATGGTGTTCAGATTTTTTTAATTTGTTATGTTCTATAATCTGTAAGTTGTTTCCATAAATCCTGATGCCAAAATCAATCACTTTATAGTGACTACCATTGACATGTTTTTTCAACACAAGCCTTTTGCTTCTCTTTTAATTTTGTGTGTAGGTATTCCATATATTGTAATCTTTTTAATTTATCTAAATGAATTGTCCATTATGGATTAATTTTTTTCTAATCTATAAATTGAGTTTTTAGTGCACTGACAACTATGTTTTTACCTTTATGCACTCGTAATTTCTTCTTATATTGATTTAGCTTCTCTTTTGAAGTATTTGGAGCTCCCTACTGCTGTTCCAAGCTCTCTTGGGAAGCCAAAAGACTCTCTATCTCATCATTCATTAGCTTATTTTCCTTTGTACTATAATATTTAAGAACACTTTGTGTTCTGTTTGAAGATTTATTACTCACTTTTCCTTCTGGTATTAGAATTCTCTCTGTTGATTTATCTATTTATGTTTTGGACTTATTATTAAGCTTTTTTTTTTTCAAAAAAGTTTTGCTGTTTCTGCCTTTTTAAAAAGTTCCACCATCACCCACTTTCTGTTTCCTTCCCCTTTACTAACATGTATATCTTCAAAGACTTATCTTTTCTCATTTGTGATGGGCCCCTATTTCCAAAGGCTCAAGCATTCAGGCTTTGAAGACTTTATCTCTGCCTGCAGAGAATTTGTTCTCAGTATCTCATGAAAATAGAATGATTTAGTGATGATATTATTTAGGGAAAGAGGAATTAATTCTTTTCCAGATGATTTTCTGAGTGTATTCATGTAAATGTGGATATTACATGAAAGGCATTTATTAAGTGACTGCCATGTGTCAGATATTGTGCTAGGCACTGGGAATCTAGTAATAAAAACTAAGAATTCCTTGTTTCATATAATTTACATCTTAGTGGAAGAGAAAAAAAAACATACACTGATAAATGCAGGCATATTATTTTTGTACCAGATCTGTAGGGTAACTTTCATTATTGTAAATAACTCCAGGAAAGGAAAAACATTTCCCATGCAGATTAGCAACTTTTTTGCAATTTAGAGTCTAAGTAAATTACCTGAGGCACTAAAATTAAAATGATTTGCTTATGGTCACCCAAACAGTATGGGTTGAAGAGAGACTTTAACCCAAGTCTTCTTAACTCTAAGGCTAATTCTGCTATGTCAAAATGTTATTTAAATACAAACTATATTTCAAGTAAGTGCAAAGTAATTCTTTGCTGGGATGTGGAATGAAATTAGGTAAGAATGAAGAGGAACATTAACAGTATGAGAGAGCACCAAGAAAGGCTTTAGAAAATATCATTAGTCTGAGTCTTTAAGAGAGCTAAGGAATGCAAGAGTTGAACATCTGCAAAGGTATAATTCTAGGCATAAGGGAATGCTAATGCAAAAGAAAAATAGAAAGATGAATGCCTTATGTTGGTCCAAAAAAAAAAAAAGACAAATAGGTTAGTTGGTCTGAATGAAAAATCATAAATCAATCTGGAAGAATAGGAAGGAAAACTTCATTTTCTATTTGTCATCCATTCATCTATTACATGTCATGCTAAGTATTGGGTACAAATAAAGACAAAAGATAGTTACTCTCTGCTTTGTTAAGAGAGGAAACAATATGTTAACAGCTATAAGCTCTACACAGGATACATGGGAAATAATCAACAGAGAGAAAGCAAAAATATAAAGTGCTCTCCTAAAATGAGACCTTTTTGGAAGGAAAAAATATGTATGCAAAAAATATCAAAAAAAGTATGGTCAAAAATGTAAGTTTACTGTGAAGTTTTTATATTTACATTTCCTTCCATTTGAAAAAAAAATGTTTTGTTTCATTTAATGATCCTCCCTTTTTTCTTTGTTTCTTTCATTGTTCACTTGCTTCACTCAGGTTGCTTACAGTCCAATTTGAGATAAAAATAGGAGGTGGTGGAAGAGTGTGTGTGTGTGTGTGTGTGTGTGTGTGTGTGGCTACTTCTTTGTTCATGCCATGCTCTACTCACAATCTCCAGTCTCTTTTCTCTATTTATTCAAATCCTAGTCACCCTTCAAGGTCTGGCTCAAGTCCCATTTTCTACGTGAAACTTCTCCAACTCTAAACTTTCTTTGCTCCTACAATTAAGTGATGAACAACAGTGCATATCTCACTGAAAATGCTGGAAGTACCTACACATGGTTTGGAGCTTGATTCCTCATTAATTATATTATGTAACTTAATCTTGTCTACCTAACTAGACTTTTACTGGGTCAATATTCTATCCTAGAAACTTTTGTTATCTTATCCACTGCCTACCACAGTGTTTACCAGATAGTAGGTGTCCAATAAAAGTGTAATATTTGGGGACATAAAGAAGATATTCTTTAAGTACTTGTAGAATTATTTATTGATATGGTACTTGTAGTATTTAATAGGACTGATCTTGTTCTATGAGTGACATGCTTGGGGAAGGAGATTCTTGTGGCCTATAGCTTAAATTTATTCTATTTACCACCACCCCGTGACAAATCTCAACATGTGTTTCCTAAATACTGACACATTACAAGTAATAAGGGAGCACCCAGAAACAAATTAGAAAGTATTTATTCTTCCCCTTAAACTCTCATTTCCCTCTCCTCTTATATATAAAATGGAAACTTTCAGGAGGAAAGAATTCTAAACATCTGTATAGAGAGAGACCACACAGATTTTCCCACTTCTGCTAGAGCACAGCTGGTCAGATCATTTCCCTATAATATGTAGATTTAGTTTTCTAGGTCCACTAATTCATACTTTAAGGAAAGCTGGAGATAGATGTAAGACACAACAGGAAAGGAGAAAAAAATTTGTCTTAATTACCTAGATTTGCCATCCTACATCATATAAGTTGAGATATTAATTGTCCACTACTTCTTCAGACTTGGTTTGCACCTTCATTGAGTAAAGCAAATATTTTTCTCAATGAAAGTGAAAAGTTGATCTTCTTATAGAAATAACTTATAGAAAGTTTGTCAACAAACATTTATTAAGCACACACTATGTGCTTAATAACATGCTAATCACTAGGGATACAAAATGGTACCTTAAGAATCTCCTTTTCTTAAAGAAAAACTAAACTAAACTAAGTCGGGGTATATAGAGCTATTCTTTCAGCAAACAAAATATAGAATAGTATAATGTTGAAGCAAAAAAGGATGTCAATAAATTATTTAGTCCAGTCACTTACCTTTGATTTGGAAACACCCTAATGTTGTTCATTGTTCTCTGGACATATACGTTACAGGCCATGTATTATACAATTTCAATGCTCATCCTATTTTGTAACTTCAACTTTATTCATGGTGAATCAGTTACCTTTTGCTTTTACTCCTGTTTCTGGAGCTCGCAACTTCAAACTCAAATCATAACATTTGTGTTTATGACAGAAATTTTTCATGAAAAAAGACTTCTATATACAATAGGTATATAATTTAAGAAATATCAATTGGATTGATATTCAACATTTTATTTCTGTCAATTGTTTGGAAATTCAATCAGTATCCTGCAGGATTGAAGTCATAAATGATTATCTTCTCCAAAGGAAAAAACTGAATGGGAAACAGAAATAAAGACGATCTCTTCAAAACAAGAACTAGGAATAGATTGTACACAGTAACAGCAAGATTGTGTGATGGTCAACTATGCAAAACTTGGTTCTCAGCAGTTCAGTGATCCAAGGCAGTCCCAATAAACTGTGGAAAAGAAATGCCATCTGCATCCAGAGAGAGAACTATGGACTGAATGTAAATCAATGCATCCTAAGTTCACTATTTTTTCCTTTTTCTTCTGTTTTTTTTCTTGGTTTTTCCCTTTTGTCCTGATTTTTCTCTCCCAACATGATTCATAAAAGTTCAATTAGAAAAGAAACTAATGTACATGTATAACCAAGAAAAATTGTTTTACACAAATAAACAATAAAAAAAAATACCTGGAGAAAAAAATTAGAAAACATAGATCTTCTCTCCTTCCTCCCCCACAAAAAATTAAGAAGAATAAAGTTTTTAAAGTATACTTCAAAAAAAGTCTCTTGAAGAAACATTCTCCTAAAATTGTAGATAGATTCAGCATCATTTTATGAGAAAAAACAAAACCAAGAATCAGGCTACTTGGGCTCTAGTACCATCTTTGCCACTAACTTGCTTTATGACCTTGGTCAACTTGCTTTCTTCTGACCATCAGGTTATAGAAGGAAGGGCTCAGGTTACATGACTTCTGAGGTCTCTTCTAGTTCTGTCATGTTATGATTTGGTGACTCTGGGACACTTGAGTACACTAGGTAAGGTGGGGATAGGAGGGAAGATGATCAGTGTCTTTTCCTTCATCAACAAATAACTTCCATTTGTGTCACCTGAGTCCTTGAAACTCTCTCTCGGCCTTGATGCCCATCATCAGCATGGAGCAAGCTCCATCTCTCTTTGTGTTTGAGACTGTGCTGTATCTGCTGGGGCTTTGCACAAGGGTGGGGAAAGACTAGTTTGAAGGAGACCCACTGATGGCTTTTTGTTTTTGTTTTTTTCTAAGTAGATGCACATGTCCCCTCCCAGGCTGAGCCTTTCATAGTCCCAAACAATGTGTTCTTTCTGTCCCTGGCTCTTTCAGCTGCTCGGCTCATTCTCTTTGCATCTGCTGTTATACAGGACATCCCGGCTATCTGCCAACCACTGGGACATATTGTGTTCCCTTAATGAACCATGTGTCTAGTGACATGGCTGGGGTTGGGTGCCTGCAGGGGGCAGGTGGAGGGAAGGGACACCCCATAATCATTCCCGGCTTTCCTTAGGAGAGCACCTCATTCACCACATTCAATCTAATGGGAGATGACTGGAAGGAAAGGCCATGTCCCAAAAGCCTGGACTTTGAGGCCCAGGGTAAGTTTTTCAGAAAAGCTTCATGCTTATTCTTTTTCCTTCTAGGGTAGCATAGATTAGCTAGTTTAACTGGTGTGAGAAAGATTCCTCAGGTACCACCATGAAGCCATGTCTGAGCCCACCAGGTAAAGGGGGTCTCATACCCCATCTTGGATTTCTCATAGCACTTTGCCTTAATCTCTACTTTGCATTTATTAATCCTCTTTTGAATTGATTTTCAGTATCCATGTCACTCCTTCCCCCATTAGATTGAAAGGACCTTGAATACAGGGTAAGTGTCATGTATTTTCATCTCAGTGCCTAGCACAAAGCCATATACCTTGCTTAATAATTGCGTTTTAATGAATGTGATGAATGAACCTTGAATTGTTGGGGGGAGGGGGATTCTGGTCAAAATATAGAATCAAGCCGGAATTTTTTGCTGCTGATATATATTCATATTAAAAGAAGGAATATAGAGTAGGAAAGTAAGAGAAAATAGTCTTACTTCCTTCAATATACTTTTGTCCTGATTTGGATTTCTTTTCATGAGCATGACATAAGCAAGATGGTCCAACAAACATATGATACAAATAGGGTTTCTTTGACAAAATAACCCGAAGCAGTTTTTGGTAGCTCAGGATCCCTATGAAGAATTAAACCAGAATTTGGAGGAATTTTTGATCCTAAATTAGGTAGTTGTCTAGGACAGTGGATGGCAATTTGGGAGTAAAAAATACTTTTAACTAGAGTGTACTCTATCTTCTTTGTTTGGTATTCAAAGTTCAACTTTCCAGGCTAATTATACATTTATTTTTCCCCCCTAATATATTTTATGCTCCGGCAAACTTAGTTTACTTGTCATCCCTTGTAAATAATATTCCACATCCTATCTCTATGTCTAGAATATTCTCCTTCTTCATCTACACCTCTTGGAGATACTAGTTTGCTTTAAGGCTCAGCTCAAGCTACTTTGAAAGGCCTTTCTGGATATATCTATTATATACTCCTCTCCCCCAAATCATTTGGTATATATTTTAAATTTGTCTAATTTTATATGTGTTGTATCCCTTAACATAATTCAAGCTTCTTGAAGGGAGCATCTCATGTGTATATGTATTGTTATATATACATACATACAATCGTATGAAATATGTATATGTAGACATATACATATTCTTAGCACATAGTGGGTATATTAATGTTTGTTGATTGATCCTTTGTGTGTTTTCCACACATATTATATGCTATATATATGACATCCTGACATATGTCTTTCCACATGGAGCCCTTGGTCAAACTTGTTTCTAGTTATATATCTTCAATATGTGTCTGTGGTCTTTCATGGTTCCTTGAAATACATGTAATTTCATCCATTAATGGTATAACTACTTCTGGAAGGGTATACTCCATGTGTACATTTCAGGGGAAAGGAAAGAAATTGCTTGTCATTTTATTTGTTATACTTTTTGATTGAATTTCTTTTGTGTGAATAAATGGGTCCTGTGGCTGGCAGGGAAAAAAAATCAAACCTGAGGAAAGAAGGGAGAGAGTGAGGCAATATGATGCTCATAAGTTTTGGTTTCAAGTAAGTGCTTCTATAGACTACCTCACTCTTGGGATAAATTTTGTGAAGGATCCACCTCCAAGAGGGAATAACCATGACATTACCAAGAAGATGGGAATGAGCCTTCTCCTCTTTTTTAATCAGTAACATTAGGTGATATGCTGGTAAATGTTTAACATCATCTCTCTAGAGGAAAAAAAAAACACAAGACACTTCTAAATTGAATCTTCATTATCAGCATTTTATCCATAATTTATCCAAACAATCAATACAATAATTTATATACATTTGCAAGGTATAAAGGTTCACACTGAAAATTTAACCATTAGCTTTCAAAAGCTGATCCAAAGTGATCCAAAGAATGCTCCTTTCCTAATTCCTCCTCTCCAAAAACCAAAACAACAAAACCAAAAAAACAAACAAACAAACAAACAAAAAACTGCAGCTTTCCAGATATAAAAATGACTGCATTGGTATGTTATCATTTCAGGGGGATGAAGAAGTGGAAATAAGGGGGGAGGTGGAGGACTGACAAAATAACCTTATATTACCTTCTAATCCTAAAAGGCTTTTATCCTATTACCCTCCCCAATGTAATCTTTGACATTTATTTTTAAACTGACAGCAGGATCCAAGTAGAGTGGAAGTTTTTATCTTTGTAGAGCTTATCACAACATTTCTCCTAGCTTTATACTTAAAGCTGGCCCTCCAGAGGCAATTATATGTGAGTATAGGTATTGCCAGCTGAAAGACTGATGTTCTCCTTCCAGATCCTACACATTTGAGAAGAATGTCATTTGAGACTGGGCTGTTGTGCTTTTCTGCACACTCTGCTTCTGTTTATGGTTCTGGTTCTTAGACTGAAGGTGAGATGAAAGCCTTAAATCATAGAGACTTTTCTCTTCATTCCTGATTGCTGCATACTAGATTTTTCTGACTATTCACTACTTTTCATTCCCACAGCTTGCCATGGAAAACCCTGGGCAGTAACTTTAACCTGAAGTTTCTATTTCTGGTTCATTACCTCTGTAAAGTTCACCTCGCCCCCACCTCACTCCTCCTTCTATACCAAAGAAAAGAACTGGGGCCTTGTCCAACAAGGCCCCCTGTCCCCTTTTGCAAGTGGTGTGCTGGCATTGCAAGTGGTGGTTTTCTCCCTTGAAGGCTGTTAATTAATACAGAATGTAGACTTCACTTGTCTTGCCAACCCCAATGAAAATGAGGCTGGAAGGTGGCCGAGACGGTGGAATTTGTCATAAGTTAGAACAGTCCTGGCTCTGAGAACCAAGTGTTTAGCTTATGCAAATAGTTTTCCTTGACATAGATCCTGTGTTCTTATTTCCACTCCTTTTCAAGACTTTTGTTTTAAACTGAAGGGTGATGAGGGAAGGAGGAAGGGGTGGGAGAGGGGAAAAGACTTAAAGGAGAGAAGAGAAGGATGGAAAGCAAACATTCACTTGCCAGATCTCATTGTGAATCACAAAGGAGCAAATTGCTTTCCTACAAAGACATGGAGAAAAGGAAGAAAAAAAAAACACACCCACTCTTTAGTCTAATGTATGTAACATCTAAGAGATGAATTGCTCAATAATGTCCAGCATTCAGGGATTATTTAGGGATAAGCCATTATCACCATCAAAACTTATTAAGGCAAACTGAGAGCCTTGCAGAGTGAGTGGATGGAAATAAGGATGTTGGGGTTATGTTGCAGACCACTTTCATTTTGGCAAACTACCTCCCCAAAATGTCCCTTAGACATGTCTCTTAGAAATGTCAAGTACAAATGCTTTAGTCATTTCAATAGGGCTGAGTATTCACAATGCAGAAATGACACTCTACTAGGCACGTAGGGTACACAATTAGAGTCTCAACATGGCAAAAGGGTCACCTATTCCTTAATTTCTTCTACTTCCCAGATAAGAGTTCATGAAGATTCTATTTGCAGACTTCTGGTGATGAAGAACTTAGAATCTCCATTCCATTTTTAGAGAATTCTAATGGTTAAGATACTTCTCCCTATAGTGAAACAAAATCTACTTCCTTGTCAACTTCTGCCCATCTATGCTACTTCTGCCTTAGATGGTCAAGGAGAGCTAGTCAAATAACACCTTTTCTGTATGGTGCCTTCTCAGATATTCAAAGAAGTCAAGTCTCCACTTACACCTAAGCCAAACATTCCCAATTCCTTCAAACCAAGTCTTGAGTCACAGTTTTAAGACCCCATCCATTTTTGTCTTCTCTGCATAAATTTGACACTGACCTTTCTAAAGTGGTACCCAGATCTGGATACAATTCAAATACAATAATTACTCTCAGAAAGTTTAGAGTTGAACAAAGGACACACACAGATAAGTGTATAATCAACAATACAATAATAAGTCCAGAACTACAAAATTAACTAAAGAAAAACAATGGATTGGAAAATGATGGAGATGAGGGTTAGAGCTAGAATTCAGTGTCTAGAAAGGAGCTGAAGTAATTCAGGACAACTTGAGTGGTATGATATGCTCTACATATGGTGAGAACTCATTCTATCTCTATGGAGGACTGAGGAACATTAGTAGTCTATGCTCATAATTCCCAATGTAACAGACAGGGATCATTCATTCTTAGTTTTTAATGGATCCTTCCCAGGGTAGAAAGTCACAAGTCACAAGTTTCTCCTTTTCTTCTGAGTGCTTGCTGAGGTGCCTTCCATAAGACATCATGATACAGGAGCTGTTAAGAAGACAGTGCCAGTATTTTCCATCTCCCTTTCCTTTGTATTCCAGATGATGTTTACCCACCCTACCTTACCGGAGTGTTATAAGGAAGTGCTAAATTAATGTTTCCTGGTTTTATTATTTTTTTTGTTATTCTCATTTCCTTTAATAAGAGGCAGCTGGGTGGCACAGTGGATATAGCACTGGGTTTGGAAAAAGGAAAGTTCATCTTCATGAGCTCAAATACTGCCTCAGACACTTACTAACTTGGGCAAGTTACTTGACCCTGTTTCCAACAATTTCCTCATTTGTAAAATGAGCTGGAGAAGGAAATGGCAAAGCCATTCCAGTATTTTTGCCAAGAAAATACCAAATGAGGTCACAAAGAATCAGATATGACTAAAAATAATTCCTACAGTGACCTTCCTTAGCTGTCAAATATATTCATCCTTCTAGGCTGAGCTTGAATGTCAGTCATTTCCTCCATTAAGTCTCTTCCCAGAGGTCTATTCTTCATCTTCTTATATCCCATAACTCTTTGTTTTTCTCATTCTTATAGCTATTGTGACATTCTGCCTCATAATTACAGGAAAGCTCCTGATATTACTCAGTTTTAAGTTCCTCGGGGGAGGGATCATATTATAGCAACTTTTTGAAGATTACTTCACTTAAAGATCTGCTGAATATCTTCTTTTTTTAATATTGCTTATGATGGGTATCATGTCCTGTTTGTTCATAGACATTTGATGATCATTTAATGAATTGCATTTAAATGAATTGAAATGATTTGAACATTAGAATGAAATGGGTCACATAAGATATTCAGTCTTTTCACCCATGTGCAAAGAAAATCAAATAAATGAAACCACATAAATTATGGTTTGCTTTTCTTTTTCTGAATCAACCAATCAGATCCTATTTATTAAGCACTTATTGAGCACCACACACTCTCCTAAGCATAGTGGATACAGAGGAAAAGCAAAAATAGCCCCTGCCTTCAGGAGACTCACATTATAATAGGGGAGGACAACACAAATAAATCAGAACATGGAAAATGAATGCAAAAGAGACAGAAGATGACCAGAAAAGACCTCCTGTATAAGGTGATCCTGTATGAACTTCCAAGAATTGGAGGCTGAAAAGGAGAGCCTTTCAGGGATGGACAACAGACTGTTTAAGGGCAAAGTAATAAGAAGTGGAATTATGTGTGCAAGGAACAGTAAGATGATGAGTAAGTAGAATTGATAATAAAGCCTGTACCAATGTCCAAGCCCTGCCTCTTCAGTGAGAAACCCTTTCCCAGAGACCTGCATAATTTCCATGGCTTATAATACTGCTTTGGGAAGGGTTCCACTCTAGAAAGGTGGGGGTTCCATTTTTTGAAAGAGTTTTCATTCAACAAACTTGCAAACTTTCAGGACTTTGTCTCAACCTAACCTGAATTTAATAGAAAAATTAACATATAAGAGTCAAGATCAGAATTCGATTTCGAGGGACTCAACAGGACAGATATAGTCTACATGTTGCACATGGAAATGTATACCATATATTTAAGATTGACATCAGTAATTGGGTAGCTTAAAAGAAAGGATGGAGCAGAGTTGAGTATGATCTAATTCTAAAAACCAAAACTGTCTAGGAAAAGGCAAAAATAAATTATGCAAATGAGATGCAGAGGAAAAACCCATACAGAATCATTGAATGGGGAGGAGAGTTTGGAGTTCTAAAAACCTACTCATGGGTTAAATAGGGAACACTATATACATATGTGTGCATGTATGTATGCCATGAAGGGTATAAAACCCTCCAAAATTTATAAAGAAATAAGGAGGGAATAGGATAAGGTATGGTATAGAAGAATGTATAGATTTATGGCAGTGGGGCAAGGTGTGTAGATTAATAGGAAAGGGATAAAGAGGAAAGAAAAGGGTGGAGGGAGAAGATAAGGAAGAGATTCATGTGTGGGGGAAGGTTAAAGAATAACAAGGCAAGTTAAGGAGCAGAATTAAAGTAGAAGAAGAAGAAGGAATAGGAAATAAGAGATACAGAAACACTACAACAAAGATCAGGAGTAGATTTTTTTTTTTTTTAAAGTAGGTCTAGTATCATTGATCTTAGACAAAGTCAAATTTAAAAATTCAATCGAGAGGAATCTACATTATATGTCAGCTATATTAATATTGTTTTAGATGTGTGTTTACAAATAGGTAAATGAATATGTATATATATATATAAATACATATATATGTATCTGAATATATATGGGTATGAATGCATGTAGGTCTATATATGTGTTTATATATATGTATGTGTAGGTAGGTCTCTGGGTAGCTATGAATGTATATGTGTATGTATATATATATATATATATATATATATATAATATATATATATATATAATATATATGTGTGTGTGTATATGTGAGTGTGTGTTTATATATGTTTATGTATATATAAATATATCTGTGCTTAATTGTAGACTGCTTGGGAGAGGTAGGGGGGATGAAAGGGGAAAAGAGAATAAAATAAACAGTGCACAGCAGAGAACAAAAGAATAACTTACAAGGAAGCAAAAATGGGCATTCATGAATATAATTTTTTTCTATTATTATATATACTTTCTTGAAATAGAAATTTGTTATTATATATTTTGAATTCTCCCTGATGTTCTGCTGGGCAGATGACAATGTTTTGTTTTGTTTTGTTTTTTATTTTCCATTTCTGTCTTTTTTCTATTCTCTTTTTTTATTTTGTATTTATTTCAATAATATTTTTTTTAAAAGAGAGCCTTTAAAGCCTTATTTTACTCTTTTTAATTCAAGATTTTTTATAGTCAAGAAACAATATGTGACTTTTGATAAACAATGTAACTATAAAGTTATGGATCTTCTAAATAACTTTTAAAACCTCCTTATTATATTTTCATTCCTTTATCAAGAATGCCTTTAATATAGGTGGATTAGCCTCATAAAGATTCTGTAGTGGTACAAGGGTAGGAATATGAATCAATAATTACTAATTTTTCATGATAAATTTTTTCTGGAGTGATAATATTGAGTTTATTATTTTGCTTTCTTTCAACTACATTGAAAATTAGTCTCTCAATGTCCTCAGAATCACATCACTTACAGAAAGAACATCCTCTATGTATTCATGGTTTGTCCAGCTACTGTTCCCATCTTTATTTTTTTGTAGTGTCATTTTCAATTTCTCAGACAGCACATTAGGGATCGTGACATTCAAATCTAAATGTTGTGACTTCCTTCCAGTGATACAGAGAATAATGTTATTAGTGAAATTAAAAGATCTCTTCTACTTAATTTGGGGGAAAAAAACCCAACCTTTCTTTCTAGTTTCATCCTAAAAGGCTCTTGAGGTATTGTGCATTAATTAGACCATTTATCGAGCAATTTTAAAATTTTCTGTCCCTTTTGTTGAGGAAGAAGATATATATATATATATATATATATGTATATATATACGCATATGTATATATATATGAAATATATTAGAATTAATGCAATTATGTAGTATTAAATACTAGCAGCTAGGATCATCAGGAAAGGTCTCATGAGGGAGGAGGTATTTGAGTCTTATTTCAAAGAAAATTAATCATCCTAAGAAAAAGAAGTGAGGAGGAATTGTATTCTAGGCAAGGGGACCAAATTTTACAAAGATTTTTCTTTGTGAGAAAGCTCAAGACCACCAATTTGGATGGGTCATATGTTTAATAAAAGGGAAATTAACTATCCCTGGTTTCTTTAACCTATTCTCATGATGTAGATGAAAATACCTTCACCTTCTCTGAATAAAGAGAGCTTTGGGAGCTGCTAGTGTATAGAATGCCAAGCCTGAAGCCATTAAATCCTAAATTCAAATCTAACCTCAGACACTTACTAGTTTTTGTTTTAGGACAATTCAGCTATTTTCCAGTGTTCATTTCTTTGTCAGTTTCCTTTGAGACAATTTTTGTAGACTTTTGAATTTGTTGATTCATTGATGTATTTTTATATCCTCATAAATATTTATTGAATGAATTAATACAACTCTTATTATGCACTTGCCATGTGAACTATTGTTTTAAGTGCTGAGTACATAAATAGAATATTAAGGCTCTCAAGGAGCTCATATTCTAAAAGGGAAACCAACACACATATAGGAAGTTTCAACTGGAAGTTAGACAGGAGGAAGGAAACTCAGTTAAAGACTTTTAGCATAAGCAAGTAAGACAACACCAAAGTTATTAGTCACAAGATATCAGCTATGGATCTCCATAAATCCAGACATTTATATGAATAAATTTTCTAAGAAAAAGAAAAATTTAACACCTGATGAGGTAATATTAAAAAAAAGTTTCTAGATTCCCAAGACAGCATGGAACTATTGCAAGATATTAATGAGTAGCTTGAAAGAAAAATAAGACTTATGAAACCAAAATTATAACCTGCCTAGTGGAAATAATTGACAGAATGGAAACTTTTTTGGGGGGGCTGAGGCAATTGGTATTAAGTGACTTATCCAGGGTCATACAATAGGAAGTGTTAAACGTCTGAGGCCAAATTTGAAACTCAAGTCCTCCTGACTTCAGAACTGGTGCTCTATGCACTGTGCCATCTAGCTGCCCCCAGAATAGAAATTCTTGAATCCATGGTGGTAAGTCTCCATAAAGGGCAAAAAAAAAAAAAAAAAAAAAAAAACCAAAGAAAGAGCAACTGGTTGGGAATACAAATAAATAAAAGTGAAGAACAATTAGGAAGAAGAGAAGCAAAGGGCAGCAATATTAAGTGAGAATATAATATCTATACAAGCAAAACATATTGATATAGAAAGTAGGTTGTATAGAAACCATTTAAGCATTTTAGGTCTCTAAAAAAAGCATGGCAAATAAAAACAAGGAATAATACAAGAAAATTGCCCAGCTCTTTCCAGGAAACTAAATACTAATTGAAAGAATCTGCATATCACCTCCAAGAAAATAAAACAAAATGAAAATGTTGCAAACTCCAAGTAACATACTAGTTTAATTGAATAATTCTGGTATCAAATAACATATTCCATGGGTGATCAGAAGAAAGCATTTCAAATAGGCCATCCAAACCAGGAACCACAGAAAATAATGCAAAAAAGTGTTCCAAAGAGCAAAAGAGTTCAAGATACAATCCCAGGCGACATGCTCTGTGAACTTTAACTATTAATGAAAAATAGATTAATATTCAATAAAAAGAGGTTTCTACACATTATTACCAAGAAAAACAAATATGAATGAATTGTTTTCTTTTAAACATGTCAGACAACAGAAAAACAAGAAAGATAAATACAGTAACTAAAGACAGCAAGAGTAACTAGCTAACATTTATATAATACTTTAAGTTTTGCAACATGTTTCATATACATTCTCAATTTATTTGATAAAATAAAATTTAAACAATAAACTTATGAAACATTCCTGTTTACAGATAAAGGAATTGAAGTTCATGGTGGTTAAATGGATTGTACAGCTAATAATTATAAGATTTAAGGCAGAATTTGAACTCAGATTTTTTCTGACTCTAAATACAACACTTTTTTCTGTGTCACCTAGCCATCTACAATAAAATAAAAATAGAGACATTTAAGAAATTCCTTCTGGAAGTACACAAAGTGACATGGATAAAAGCAGAAATCAAAAAAAAAAAAATTATGGCAGAAAAAGAGACCTAAAGCATCATGGCCAAATCTCATAGCATCCCATTCACAAGTGAATAAATGTTTGAGAGCACAAAAAAGTAGAGGAAGAAGATAGAAGGGTACTCCTAGGTTAACTATGAAAGAAGAATGGCTTTTGTAATCTCTCTTAAAAAAAGATAAAATACAGGAGAATGAGTTAGGAAGCAAAAGGAAGGATTGAAACAGAAGGAAAGAAAAGGAGAAATCTTATTTCAGTGAGTCAATGAAGAACTCTTTTACGGGGGAAGAGAGACCCAGAAAGGAATTTTACAGTAAGGGAGACTCACCACTTTTTTGCTAATTATTTTCACTATAGAGATGAGAAATTCTGCCATTTGTTCCTTTATAACTTCTTTCAAAATTTTAATTTTGCTCTTGAAACATTTGGAATATACTGTCGTTGGTATGCTCTTTGGGGGAATTCACAAGGTCATGTGTTTCATCACATGTTTGTTCAATTTCCTTTGTCTTGCAGCATTTATTTAAAAATGATAGTCATTTCTATTTTGTTATTGCAAGCAATGGATGAAATTTCAGATTTGATTTTCTTGATCCTGAATTTATATTATTACTGTCAATGTGTTAACACAAATACCTAAATATATATCCTTTTTGATTTCCTTTTAAAAGAGAAAAAATTTAAAAATGATCTTTGGGGGCAACTAGGTGGCACAGTGGATAGAGCACCAGCCCTGAAGTCAAGAGGACCTGAATTCAAATCCGCTCTCAGACACTTAACACTACTTAACTGTGTGACTTTGGGCAAGTCACTTAACCCCAGTTGCCTCAGAAAAACAACAAAACAATTTTTTAAAAAAAGAAACGATCTTTAAAGTTGGCTTAAGAAAGTTGAAAGATAAATCTTCATTTTCATAAGCTATTGCCCACCAAATACAATAGTAATGTTCCTCTCTTAAATAACTAGTCAGTATTTGTCATCTTTCTATTACACTACATTCTGTTTGATTACTTTTGCTTCTCTTCTCATTTATCTTATCTCCTTTTTCCTCATCCTTTCATTACTCTTTTTCAGACTTGAGTTCTATGGCTCCCTGTGTACTTGAAGATCATTCTGTATGACTATGAAGTGTCAAATTTGCAGGTTTTTATGAACTCATCTTCTAACTTAGGTTCTTGTTTACCTTTGAGTCACAAATGAAACTGATCTATAGCTTTGTCTTCAGTTTGGTTACTCAAATGAATGTTTCTTCTGTAATTTTCCAGTTCTTCCTCAACTTTCCTTTTGATTAATGTCTCATGACAAATGCCACTTCTTCCTGTTTTGTTGCTCAGAGGAATGATTTCAGCAATGCCATCATTATTTTTTTTAATTTAATAGCATTTTCCTTTAACATGTAAAAACAATTTTCAACATTCATTTTTTGAAAAATTTTGAGTTCCACATTTTTCTCTTTCCTTCTCTCCTCCCCAAGATGACAAGCAAACTGATAATCACTCTTGTCAAGAGCCTAGACACTTTAATATATCCTCATTTGTAACAAAGCAAATCCTTTGTTTTCACTATCCAAGGCATGCTTTAAAATGCTATCATACCTTTGTCTTTTTTTTTCCTATTCTTTCAGATTCTTTTGCCTATTTTTAAAGATTTGCTTTTCTTCTTTTTTTGGAGTTTTTCTTCTTTTTGATGAACCTTTCTGTTTTCTCTTAACATTGGCAATCATGGTTTGATTTCTTTCATATTAATAAATAAATCAGATATATAATTCTAGCCTTCTGCCATACTCACCTTCAACTCTGAGTCAGCAACTTTAATCTTCTGAAAAGCTTGAGTTAGGAAGAAGCACACCTACAGACTGTATCCAGCAGAAAGCATGCCTGTGGATTTTCTGGACAGACATGGATATAGAAAGGCAGTCACTCAATACCAGAAGCAGCTTTTGTAGTAGAAAAAAGGACCAGTTACGGACTCAAGAATGAGTCAGCCTGACCTGGGAGTCCAACTGAGCAAAGAAGATCAGCAGAGAGCTTCATGAGGACCCCACAAAGAGAAAAAGGATAGCTGGACCCTGTAATACTAGAGTTGAGAGTTGTCTTGGTCATGTGTGTTTCCTTTGATTTCTTCACTATCATAGTGCCCCTCTTCCCATAGGTGTTATGTATCTATAGGAGAATTTGTTTTGAGCTATTCATGTGTACTAAGTACCCAATTCCATTCCTCCTATGCATACACTGAAGGGGACTTTTTAGTTCATAAGATCACAGGGTCATATATTTAGAATTTGAAAATATTTTAGAAGTCAGTTCCCTCACTTTAAAGATGAGGAAACAAGGCCTTATGAATAGAAATGATTTGTCCCACAACTATTATGTATCAGAGGTATGATTTGAACACAAATTTTTCTAATCCCAGATCCAGAACTCTACTTTCTATGTTAGGGGCTTTTTAGATGTCTAGTATCCTTTGACCTGATAGTAGCAATTGCTCTCTGCAATCTAACTTATGAATATGCATTCAAATTGGGGGAATAATCCAAAGCAGGTGCTACACAAGAAATGAACAGTTCTACCTTTTTTTTGCCTCTTTATTATCAACAATCACATTTACCCACAAAAAACTCCTTGCCCTCCTTAGTCCTCCTCTGTCCCCCAATATAAATTTAAAAAGCCTTTTTCTTAACCTTAACTTCTCTCAACAGTCTTAGCTCAAACTCAATATAAGCCCTTCTGACATAGCTTTTTCAAGGATCATACCATGCTCTTATGGTCATCCTGTATTGTCTGATTTTGCTTTCATCTTTAATTCCTATCTTTTCAAAATCTGTATAGGTGAATTCCTTGTTCCTCCTCATCAGAACTATTTCCCTTTGTGCCTTCAGAATTTCATTCTTGAAAGTTTCCCATGACTCCTGGATCAACTTCCTCTATAGCATTTTAGAATTAAGATACTTTATCTTTCTCTTTGAATTTGAATTCTGCTTTCCCCAAATCTAATGTGCATAACAAGTTACACTCACTTTTCTCCTTTCTCCTCCAAGTTACACAAACACTAGCAGGGAATGGTCATTTCTTCCCCCTTTTCCCAAGTTTCCCCTTATTCTCCACTCTGCCAACCAATTCTTCCCTATTAAAGAGAATCAGATTCAGAAGAGAATTTTCCTTTACATATCCTTTGCCTTTTGAAGGAATTCATTATCACAAAAGTAAATCAAGAAGTTATTAGCCACTCTTCTTTTGGTAAAGAAAAATTTCCAGCAGATATTTGAATAACTGAAGTCTCCCATTCCTATCCATCATATATCTATTACAGGTGTATTATTTCTCAAATTAATTCACTTCCTCTCTACCCAAATAGTTCATTGTATATGCTCATGATAAAATTGCTTTGATCTCTCCCCTTTCATTCATCATTACTCAAATGCTTTCCATACTGAGTAGAGATGTTTACCCTATACTAAATGGACCCCAAATAGTATACTTTTTGAGTTTTTAGATTGGTTTTTGATCACTTTTTTGTTTTTTTCCTCCGTTCCAGGCTTCAGGGAATTATAGAATGCTGGATAGTTAGAACTAAAGAAAGGCTTTACTAAAAGAATAACTTGCTCGCCATCAGAACTGTCCAAAAATAAAATGGACCCCCTCACTAGGGATGATTTTATCACTTGTCAGATTCAATGCAGAATGGGATCTGTGTTCAGATAGAGACTGTAGATGATCTTTCCAAGATCCCTTCCAACTCAGAGATTCTATCAAACTAAGCCATCTAGTCCAGTGATGTGAAGTTAGTTCACTCTCTCTCTAAATCCTGGTTTCCTCAAATCTAACGTGCATGACACCCACTTTTTTCCCTTCTTTACAACACAAATACTAAGAGAGAATGACCATTCATTCCACCTTTCTTCAAGTTTCCCATTGTTCCTCACTTTACCAACCAATTCTTCCTTGTTAATGAGAATCAGATTTCCCTTCATGGTATCCTTTGCCTTGTGAAGGATTTCATTAGCACTAGGGCAAGTCAAGAAGTTATCTACATGGACAAGATTTGGTTGTAGGTAGTGTAGGTTAAAAAGTATAGATAAAAAGAAATATATGATTCTATATGAGAGTACTAAACTTGGGGCAAGTCTACTCATGTACTGCCTCTACTACTTACTAGCACATAAGAGCTAAGAGTAACCTCATAGTCTCATTTTTTCTATTTTTACTGACTGCTTACTACAATATCCCAAGTGGATATCCTTTGTTTCTTTAAAGCATCTATCTAATATGGTGATACCAACTGCTATCTAAAGTAGTCCATTCTATTTTTTTAATAGCTCCAATTCTTGGGAATTTTTCCTTCTATCAAGATTAAATCTGCCTTCCTTCTTTCTGCTGTTCCTATTTCTTTCCTCCAAAGCCTAGCAAAACATGTCTAGTCCTCATACAATTTTGCAAATATCAATATGACACTAGTCACTCTGTCTTCCTTAAGCACTTAGACAGTGTCACTATATTAAATATCAAGGAAATGTAACTTGTTGTACACAATTAATAAATTGCCCACAAGATACTCTACTTGAGTCATCTATTCAGCCTTGCAAGTTGTTTTTCCCTTATAGGTCTTGAGATAGTCCTTTCCTAAAAGTTTTCAGCTTCTACTTTGGCTACCAGACAGTGAAAATGGCATGGCAGAAGGAGCTCTAAATAGTGTGGATTACAGAGTCTGATTCTTTTTCTACAGCAAAATAACGTTTTGGTCAGGTATACTTATTGTGTATCTAATTTATATTTTAATATATTTAACATCTACTGGTCATCCTGCCATCTAGGGGAGGGGGTGGGGGTGGGGGTAAGAGGTGAAAAATTGGAACAAGAGGTTTGGCAATTGTTAATGCTGTAAAGTTACCCATGTATATATCCTGTAAATAAAAGGCTATTAAATAAAATAAATAAATAAATAGTGTGGATTAATCATTTATTGGCTGGGCCTAAAATTAATGTAAGTGGAGCAACTGGATGGCACAGTGGATAGAGCACATGGGCAAGAGTCAGGAGGACCTGAATTCAAATGACCTCCAATATTGAATAGTTGTGTGACCCTGGGCCAGCCAATTACCTCCTTTAGTTAAACTCAATTACCTCCAAAGAACCCAAAATAAATAAATAAAATTAATCTGGATCATAAAATGGATTGTTGTTCAAATATTGAAATATGAAATCTGCTTGTGTATATCTAGCTAATAAGAGCACACTCCTCTTGGTTTTCATTCTTTCATTCATTCACTATTCATAAATTCAATGGTTTATCATTTTGTCACAATATAGTTTATCGTACAAGCATACCTCATTTTATTGTGCTTCACTTTATTGTGCTTTGTAGATACTGTGGGTTTTGTTTGTTTTATTTTGGTTTTGGTTTGAGTGTTTGTTTGTTTACAAATTGAAGCATGGAGTAAGTATAATTCCACTACTTTATCAACATGCTGTTGGAAAATCATGTGTCTCTGTTACATTTTGAAATTTTGATAATTCTGGAAATTTTTCAAATTTTTTCATTATTTTTATATCTGTTATGGTGATATGTGATTAGGGATCTTTGATGTTTCTGTTGTTATTATTATTATTATTTGCCTTTTTTTTTGAAAGGCAATTAGGGTTAAGTGACTTGCCCAGGGTCACACAGCTAGAAAGTGTTAAGTGAGTAAAGTCACATTTGAACTCAGGTCCTCCTGACTTCAGGGCTGCTGCTCTATCCACCTAGCTTCCCCTACTGTTATAATTATGATGGTAAACTTAATCGATGTATAATGTATGCATTCTAACTACTCTACTGTCTCCCTCCTTCTCCTTGAGCCTTTCTATTCCCTGAGATAACAATTTTTGAAAAATATTACATAAACTTAGTTGATAAAGCAGTAGCAGGATTTGAGAGGATTGATTCCAATTTTGAAAGTTCTATTGTGAGTAAAATATTGTCAAACAGCATCATACACTACAGAGAAATCCTTCATGAAAAGAAGCATCAATGTGACAAACTCCCTTGTTATCTATTTTAAGAAATTACCACTGCCCCCACCCCCAACCTTCAACACCATCATCATGATCAGTCAATAGTCATAACATCAAGGTGAGACCTTCCATGAGCAAAAAGAATGAAATTTTTGAAGGCTTAGATGATGGTTGGCATTTTTTAACAATAAAATATTTAATTTTTAGACATAATACTGTTGTACACTTAATAAATTACAGTCTAATGTAAACAATTTTTATATGCTCTGGGAAACAAAATGATTTGTGTAACTCACTTTATTGATACATTCATTTTATTGTAGCAATCTTGGAACTAAATCTGCAATATCTCTGAGATATTCCAATACATAGAATAAACTGAAAAGAAATTCAATCAACTGCTTCTCTATAAAAGCATTTATCTCTAATCATCTCTTCTCAGTTGACAACCACACTCCCCTCCAGTTAGTTCATGGGAAAGGAATCAGGAAAAGAACATTTACCCTCTTTCTCTGACTCACGGATGAAAAGAAAAACAAATATCCTCAGATCATCAGGATTGGTAATAACTGATAGATCCTCATTGTGCTGGCCTCCAATCACCTTGCTTTTGCTGCAGGCTCTAAAGGTCTCCTAATGGCTTTGAAGCTTCTGAACATAGCATCTCTCTATGTGGGGACTCCAGTCTCTCTCAGTTGTTCCTGTCTCTTTCTCTTCAGACATCATATTTATCTTATTCTATGACTTTTGATCATGATCCCCATGCAAAGAAAGGAAGGGTAATCAATTTCCCTGGCCAAAATCATTGGACATTGCCAATCTTTTTCTCTCGCTGAATCATTTCCTGAGGCTCAGAGGAAAGCAATAATTCATAGAAAGCAAGCTTGAGAACAGCGAGTGATGACATATCCCACCCTGTCCTCTCATCCCAACTTTTCTCTTTTCCCAATTCCTTCAACCTGTTGGAATAGTTCACATCTCTTGTGTTCTAAACTCTGTCTAGCTTGCCATTGTCCTCCCTAAAATACAGCTTTTAGAACCAAAGCTATAATCTAGATGTGGTCTGACCAAGAAAAAAGTGAGCACAGCTATTATTTCCATGTCCTATATAGTATACCTCTGTGAAAACAAGCCAAGATCTAACATGACCTTAGCTAATAAGATTAATGGTTAATAATGATTGATATGATTAGCTTTGTTGGCCACAGTGTTACATATGTGACTCACATGGAAGAGTTGCAATCCAATAAAAATCTCAGATCTTTCTCCCCACAAACTACTGTACTTATGCTTTTCCATGGCCCTCTAATAGATATACAGATATAGATATTTATTTGTTTATTTATCAAATATTAAATTATGGAAGGAAGGGAATAAGCATTTATTAAACATCTAATATGTACCAGGCACTGTGCTAATTACTTTACAAATATTATCTCATTAGATCCTCATAACAGCCCTGTAAGCTACGTGCGTTTATGATCCTCATTTTACAATTGAGGAAACTGAGGCAGACAGATTCACATCAAGAGCTCTATCCACTATATCACTTGAATGTCTTTAGGTATTACTCATCTTCAGACTTTATTCTTTATTTAGAAATCCTTCCTTTCCTTATCCTTTTACTTCTACTTACAGATTCTTTACTGTTGAATTGTTTGCCTGTTTTCCACACTTGCAACACTCGTTTCCTGCAGACCATTACATTATTACTTTGTACATACACAGTTCTCAGAAAAGACAAGAAAGTATTCCCTAGAACACCAGAGGAGCAGAATTTTAGACACTTAATTTTTTTTTTCTGAGCTCCATCTCTACATATGTACAACATGTGTACAACATGAGAGAGGGTTAGGAGAGAAGCAGGCAAGGTTGCAGAAGGGACTCATCTCTTGAAAAATCATGGTATTGATACCCCTGTAGATACTTGCTAAGCATCATATTTAATGTTTGTATATAATATAATGCATGTATATAATATTACGTATGTTATATATAACTACATATATACACAATATATACACATATAGAATATATTCACATATTACAATAACATATTAGTAATAATATAATTTATATATTTATTTAACAATTTTATATTATGTATACTTAAATATAATAAAATATATAATAATATATTTAATGCTAACTATAATCAAAATATATTTTAAAGCAATTTACCTCTCTGATACTCCATTTCCTCTTTTGCAAAATGGGGATGAAAAAACTTGCTCTTCCTATTCACAGGCTTGATGTGAAAAAAGCACTTTGCAAACAAACTTTAGAGTTACAGAAAAGATAGGACAGATCTTGAAGATTTGGTTGAAGAGACAAAGGCTTTCTTTAGCCTTCGTTGTATGAAAACAGATGGCCACAAGAGGGCGTGAGGAAATCAGGAATGCAAAAGAGGGAGTTAATTGGATTTTCATTCTCTGTAACTGGGTGGTCAGCCATTAATTAGGAAAGGAGGAAGGAAGGCTTCCCAAGTTAGGACAATTTTAATTTGGGCCTTTTGGCATCAGGATAAATTCAAGGTCAGCCTGAAAAGTACTATAATAATCAAGTGGCTCTGTGAGCCCCTCAATACAAACAATTCCTCCAAAGAAACAGATCACAGCCCATCCTTGAGTACCCATTCTGTGCAACTCTTGTATGTCCTCAAGTAACAAAGTACTTAGTCTGTGACAGCCAGGTACGTGCTAGTTGCTGGAAGTACAACAAATTCCATTTTGCAAGAAATGTCATTTTAATGGAGATACAAAAAATATAACAGTAAAATAAATAGATACAAACATAAAGTAAATGTTTCAAGGTAGTTTGGGAAAGAGGCAGGGATAAGAAGAGCAAATTTAGACTGATTCTTAAGAGCCTATTATTAAATTTTCAATGTGAACATTTACACCTGAAAAATCAGTAAATGTTAGCAATCACAGCTTTATTTACTTCATTTATTGCTTTGTTGATTGTTCATTCTTAAGAATGTGATGAAGAAAATGTTAGCAATGTAGATTGGATTTAAAAGATCTTCTGTACATCCACCCCTCCTCCCCAAAAGCTGGTTGTTAAACATTTACATCTCCCAAACATGTTCCAAGAGACTCTGGTATCATATATGTTCTCTCCAAGACAGCTCTTTCATGAACTTCTAATTTCACAGTTAAGCTATATTTTGTCATTGTTTTCTCCACTAATTAATAGAACCTCTTAAAAATTGTCAAAGATTCTGCTTGAAACCAAATAATGCCCTGTGTTTCCCACCACATAGATTGGAGGAACCTCTTTTGATTGGTTGCCTAACTGAAAAAGGTTACATCTTTAAAAACTTAGTAAGACTATGAATCAAATCTATGAGGATAAAAATCATTCCACAACTGACAGTCAAAGGATATGAAAAGGAGTTTTTCCAATGAAGAAATCAAAACAATTTATAGTTATATGAAAAAGTGCTCTAAATCACTATTGATGGGCCAGCTAGATGGCCCAGTAGATAGAGCACTGGCTCTGAAATCAGGAGGACCAGAGTTCAAATGCAACCTCAGACACTTAATACTTCCTAGCTGTGTGACCCTGGGCAAGTCACTGAACTCCAATTGCCTCAGCAAAAAAAAAAAAAAAAAAAATCATTACTGATTAGAGAAATGCAAATTAAGACCACCTTGAGATATCATTTTGCACTTATAAGATTGGCTAACATGATTAAAGGGGAAAGTGATAAATGCTGGAGGGAATGTAGAAAAATTGGGTACTAATTCATGTTGATGGAATTGTGAACTCAATCAGTTATTTTGGAGAATAATCTGGAATTATGCCCAAAGAGTTAGTAAACTGTCTATACCTTTTGATCTAGCTATATATACCACTACTAAGTCTATTTTCAAAGATGATTAGGGAAAAGGAAAAGAACTTATGTGTTCTAAAATATTTATAGCAGCTCTCTTTATGGTGACAAAGAACTGGAAATTATAGGAATGCTCATCATTTGGGAAATGGCTGCACAAGTTGTAGTATATGATTATGATGGATTACTATTATGCTCTAAGATAAGCTTGATGATCTTAGATAAACTTGCACAAAATAATGAAATGCGAAGTGAGCAGAACCAAAAGAACACTTTATATGGTAGCAGCAATATTGTTTTAAGAACAACTTTAAGCAAATAAGTCATTTTCACTATTATAAATACCCAAATTAAGTACAAAGAAAGGAAGGTACTACCTGCATCCAGAGAAAGAACTGATAAATAGAAGTATGTATAGAATGATTTTATACATATACACATACACATACATATTTATGTCTAATAGTAGCAATCTCTAGGGCAGGGAGGGAAAAAAAGAAATTTACATGATAATTTTAATATATATTTAAAAGGAATAGCAAGTGGTACACAATAGATTTGTAGTTTCATGTGCAATCATCTCTTTTTATTATACTATATTATAGAAATGCTTTTTATTCCATAAATTAAAAATTAAATAAATAAAACTAAAAACAAAAACTAGTAAGACTGATACCATTGATTTTTCCAGTTTGCTCCAGAGCACTTTCATGTATACATGTACCTGCTGTATCCACAGATCATAGGTTATCTATAGCATGGATACCAGAACTGAGCCAATAAGAGGGGAAGGACTTCATTCTCATGCTCTTCCTAGTTTTTAACCTGACTCCAAGAAATGGGCTTGGAGGTGATTGTTTCTTTTCTATTTTATATGTCCTTTTCATTTCAGGTGTCAGCAGAGACCAGATTGGAAGTTCAAGCTATGGCAATCTGGGAGCCAAGATCCCAGATGGATGGTACAGCCACTCAATCCAGCAGGGATGTCCTGAGAAGCCATGGGACTTGGGCCTCAAGTTTGAGGGACTTTTGGACTTGGGATGGAACTCTAAAGGAATAGAGCTTTTCCTTTTTCCCAGTGACTGAGATGGCACAAGGTGTGGGGGGGAGGGAGAAGATTATGCTTTATACCCTTTGAACCAACTTCTACTGGGTCTGTATCCCAAAGAGATCATAAAAAAGGGAAAAGGACTCACTTGTGCAAAAATGTTTGAGCAGATCTTTTTGTAGTGGCAAGAATTGGGAAATGAGTAAACACCTATCAATTGGGGAATGGCTGAATACTTTGTGGTATATGAATATCATAGAATATTATTGTTCTGTAAAAAATGATGAACAAAAGCCTAGAGAAGTTTACACAAACTGATACTAAGGAAAACAAGCAGAACCAGAAATACATTATACACAATACCAGCAAGAATGCGATGATCAACTATGAAAGGCTTGGTTCTTCTCAGTAGTTCGGTGATCCAAAGCAATCCCAATAAACTCTGGGTAGAATATGACATCCACATCCAGAGAGAGCGTATGGAGATTGAATGTCTATCAACACATAATATGTTCACTTTTTTACCTTTTCTTCTGTTTTCTTTTTCTCTCATGGTTTTTCTCTTTCTTTCTGATTTTTCTCTCCTAACATGATTCATAAGGAAATATGTTTTTAAATGAATGTAAATAATTTTTAAAAGAAAAAATCATGCTTCCCAGGGATTATGGAAGTAAGCTTATATATTCATGATTATAGTTTTGAGATGATTATTTTGTAAGCCAATCTGACTGTTGGTGTCTAAATAGAACTGGGGTATAGGGGACTATTCCTAAAACTGAGGAAACAGTATTGTAGGGACTAAAATCATTGTCAGCCTAGATACCTATCATCTCTATAAAGCATACAAGAGAACCCTGAGTTTGAGGTGAAACCTTCTACAAAATGATAACCAAGGCTACAAAGATAGTTTTGTTAGGAAGGTACTAGAATCTAGGAGTAGCAGAAAAGTTTCATTTATAGTAGATGGCACATGAATAGAGACTTGAAGAAAACTATAATATAAAATATAAAGAGAATGAGGTAAGAAAGT